>NC_022021.1:4228323-4235468 GCF_000317375.1 Microtus ochrogaster
ACTCACAGAGATCCGCCTGCCTCTGCCTCCCGAGTGCTGGGATTAAAGGTGTGCGCCACCACCGCCCGGCTTAATTGAAGACTCTTTCCTCAACAATTTCTGAAGAAGCACTCAGTGCCCGTCCTCTCTCTGACCTCTCTTAAAAGATGAGGTGCCCTATGATGAAAGGCATTTTTGTATATCCCTGTGATTCTTGTGTTGTGATGATATCGCAGTGTCTGAGCAAAACCATACAAAGAGAAAACAATAGCACAAGAAGCATATAAAACAAACTGGTTCTTGTCAATCAGAACAAACTTTTCATAAAGGTAAGAATACAATGTTTGCCTCAGGAAGTCATGGAAGGACAGACAAAAACTGTTGCCATGGATTTGACCGTTATTCTAACGATATTCCTGTGGCTATCATGAAATAGGGGAGAATAAGCTTATTTCAGCTCACAGTTCCAGACCTCAGTTCATCATTACGCAGAAGCCAAACAGAATTTCAGTTAGTTGCATCTCACTCATAGTCAAGAGCAGAAAGAAATCAATGCATGTGGCTACTCTTTACTTGCTTGTTTGTGCTGGTTTCTCCACTCTTACACAGGTCAGGGCATCCTACCTAAGGAATAGTGCCACCCACAGAGGGCTTGGTTTCCCACATCAATTATCACAACACCCCATAGGTCAACAGAATGCTGACAGTTCCTCACTGAGACTCTTTTCCCAGGTGATTCTAGGTTGTATGAAGTTGATCATTAAAGCCAACCACCACACTCCTCACCTGCCACAGCCAGCGACTTCCTAAAGATTAGTGTGTTGGCTCTTTATCAGAGAGAATGGAGACCCTTCTCACATTTTTAACTTCAGGAAGAGTTTTGACAAGTTATGCTGGTAAATGTTTAACCACAGATCCCGAAACAAGGAGAAAGCCCCGATGAATATACAAAGCTGGCAATCTCTGTGGTGGGGGTACTTTTATTAAAGATGAGGTTAAGCTGCTGATGTGAGGTCACTGCACAGGTTAGAAGGACACACAGGGTAACTAGCAGCAACTAGCATTTTCACCATAAAGAACTAACACTGCATGGAGATAATAACAAATTGAGATAAAATTAGAAAATGATGTTTTTGCATCTTTATTACCTTCTTAGAAATTGGAAATGTAGTGGTAATGATCTTATTGTTTGCAAAGACTGATTATTCATGTAGAATATTTAATTGGTTTTGCATCGATTGGTCTGCTTCTCATTTTTACATGTCTGCTGGTCTGGTTCAGCAGGGTTTTATGCAGTAGCTTGGCATCAAATTTTATGCTTTCACACATATTTATTTCTGACATTAATGCCTGAGTAATTTTTAAAGGCTACTATTCTTTTTTTTTATTTGGTTTTCCTCTTTTATTAAAAATAGATTATTTTCTCATATACTACATCCTGTTAGTTTCCCCTCCCTCAACTCTTTCCGCTTCTTCCCTGCCTCCTCTCCCTCCCAGATCCCCACCCTTTCTGACTCTCATTTAAAAAAGAGCAGGCTTCTAAGAGATAGCAACAAAACATAACAAAATAAAATAGAAGATAAAACAAAAATCATCACATCGAAGTTGGACAAGACAAATGAGCAGAAGGAAAAGAGCCCCATGATATAATTGTACCTCATTTCATTTTTGTGTCTTATTTACTTTTGGTGTGGGGTCCATGCTTGGACTGTGAGGATATATGTCTTGGAACTTGCTATGTAGACCAGGTGGACCTCAAATGTACAGATAGCTACCTGCCTCTGCTCCCAGAGTGTTGGAATTAAAGGTATGTGTCACAAGGTGCCCTATCAAAGCAACAGTGAAATATTTGCAAAACAAGATTTTTGTTTCCAAACATCATTCTGAGCAGATTAAATGCCACTCTGTCCCATTCCTTTTCATAATCTTAAACTACATTTTTCTGTGGACTGAATTTTTTGGAATCAGTTTTTCTACTAAGATAACATTAAAATACACCAAGTTTTATTTTATAATACATGATAAAAAAAAACTTAAGCTATATCTGTCTTTTTACTCATTATATAAAGAAACAGCTTATTACTAGCCCTAACCAATGTAGCTTCGAATTTCCTCATTTTATGCAAAAGAACTTTGGTATAATATTCTATATATCACATTTAAAATGTCTTTTAAAATATTTTATTTTATTTTCTGTGAATGCATGTTTTGCCTGCATCCCTATCTGTGCATCAAGTGCACACAGTTCCCGAGGAGGCCAGAAGAGGGCCTGGGAGCCTCCGGAGCTGGGGTTATAGCTGGTTGTAAGCCACCATATGAATACAGGAGATGGAACTGGGGTACTTGGCAGGAGCAGCCAGGGCTCTTAACCGCGGTGCCATCTTTTCAACCCCTCCAATGCCTTGTTTTATGAAAGTCATGAACAACAACATAAAGAAATGTTTGGTTGAATTTATTATACGACTTGTGATTTTTTTCAAACCTTCCCATCTTCATTCTATACCATATTTATAAATAATGCAAAAATATGGGTTTCTAGCAGTGTTTATGCTTTTCTAAACCGTTCACAAAGGGCATGAGGAGTGTTTTAGAAAAGGGTAAACAAATGGACAATTTGATACGGGCATTAGCTTTAAGGGATTTCAATATATCAATTACATAAATGTTCACAATAAACCTATGAACAAGGTGAAATTCCTTTATTTTGTTACTGAGGAAATTGATGCTTAAAAGAAATTATAAGAATTTTCAAATTTGGGGTTAGAAAGTGAGAGAAATGGAATTTCATGCTTACTCTGACAACTGCCCAGCGTCACTAATGGCCAAGGCTAAAGCTTTTTGCCTAAGGAAGAGAAAGCATAAAAGAACCAGCGGGAAGCAAAGGCTTTGTAGAAAACCCGATGGGAGACAAGCAATTGTGAGAGGGAACAGGGTTTCTGGTATTCGATGTGAAATAAACTCAGCGCCAAGAATTTTTAATATGAGCAGTGGAGAGGGGAAGAGTTCTTGACTTCCCGAGAGAGAGAAAAGTTAAGACAGTTTTTGAATTGAGGGAAGAGTTACAGAGAGGTTGGGCAGATAATTAAGACATAGGACCATTAGGGAAGCTTGCTGAGAAGGGGCCTCCCAGACATTGCATTTTAGATTGGAGTAGAAGGAATAGCAGGGACTCCAGTAGATTTGAGGACCCCTGAGCCGAGCAGATGCATGTCCTTCTTCCTTACTGGATAGAATTCTAGAAGGTGAAAATTCTGTAGACTGCTCTGTGCCAATGCCAGGCAGCTACCTAAGGGAATACAATAGCAATGGCTGTCAAGGCCTCCACACTCCAAGGTTCCTGAGGACTCATGACTGCGTTGAGGAAGGCTCCTGTTTCCATGCTTTCTATGTGAGGAGGTTAATGCTTGACTGGAGTACAGAGCTACTTTCTGTTGGCAAAAGACTGATACCTTTATGGAAAGTTTAGGCACCTAGATCCAGAAGGAAGAGAAATAATGAGATACAGTTTCTACAGATTCAACATAGTGTAGGGTCAATACCCAAGACCAGGGAGGGGCCGAGTCTCCCTGGAGAGGCCACTAGGCTGGAGGATGGCACGTGACATGAGACCACAGATCCTTTTCTTGAGCTAAGTCTAATGTCTCTAGGCAGAAGGAGAGAGAGAGAGAGAGAGAGAGAGAGAGAGAGAGAGAGAGAGAGAGAGAGAAAAAGGAAAAGGTGGATAAACATACAAACATCTTAAATTCTTGGTCTGGGTAGACAAATTCTACAGAATTGCTAATTCAATCATTTGGCCTTAGGTTAGCAATAAAAATGGATGGTTAAAATCATGTTTCTGAGTTTTGGGATCATGAAATCTATCTATCTATCTATCTATCTATCTATCTATCTATCTATCTACTCCATTTCCTTGTCTTCTGCATGTTTCTTAAATATGAGAAGTATACATATTTGGAAAGTCTCTTTCCTGTTTATGACAAAGGTATCTTGTTCTTTCTTGGTTTTCTCCCTTGCAAAAAAAATTTTAATCTTGAGAAATCTTCCCTCTCTCCAGCTCCCACATTTCCTCTCCTAGGAACAGCTGTATGTTCAGAGTGGGGCCAGAAACTCATTTATTCTGAATACTCTAGGGGAGTGTACACTATGTACTGGGCACCATGCTAAGGGATGACAATGGCAAGAACCGCCACAGTCCCTGCTCTCAAGGGGTAGACAGTGAGGAAGGAAGGAGACATCATTGCAATGCAGAGGGATAAGAGTGAGGGTACAAAGATCAAATGCCCATGAGCGATATCCACAAAGGGCCAGGCAGCAAGCAGGGCTCTAAAGAGCTAACACTTCTACTAAAAATGGGAACCTGGAAATCCTTAAAATGACTAAAAGACCCAGGAGAGTCTCAAGGAAGGAGAAAGAGGTTAAGGCAGTCATGAAGATTTATCTACAAGACTCTAAGAGCCTGCATTCCTACACCCACTTTGGAGGGCGTTTAACAACAACACGAGAACAGATTAATTATCTAAAATGAGGCCTTGAGCTGCTGTGTGGAAGACAGGTTAGAGGGAAATAGGATTGAAGGTACATGACCTCTGTGTCACAATAATGATCCAGACTAAAAGCTCCTGTAGCAAGAAAGAGAAGACACTGAAATAACTAAAGAGCTTTCTATTGGGATTCATATGAACAGCTTTCCTTTACTGCATCCACTGATCCAAAGTTGCAAAGTCGTAATGTGAGGGTTGGGGACCACGATGATGCCACAAGAAAAGGGACCTGAAGTGAGAATGCACAGTCATTGGGAACGGTGCTGGCAGATCAGAGGGAAGTTACCTGGGTGTCACTGGCCTGCTCCAGATCGCAGCCCACCGCTTCCTTCTCAGCAAGCCTCAGTACCCCATCCTCTGTCCAGCAGTCTCCTGGCATGAGAGACTCAGCTCATAATAAAGAATTTTACTTCTTTACCTGATGTAGATTTATATATATATAAATATATAGTTTTATATATTTATATATACCTATAATGGGTTTTAAAAACTATTATAATTAGTTCTCTAAGAGTTTAGTATATGTTTTAATCATGTTCACTCCTTCAATTCTTCCTAGATCCATTCTTTCCTACCATCATGACCCAGTTAGAGCACTCTGGCACATATCCTACTAACGTGATCCTGATATATCACTCTTGAGCATATCCCCAAAAGCTCCATATTGTACTAGAGAGACACCTGCTCATCCATGTTTAAAGGGGTGGAAACAATGAAAATATACTGTGCATATATGAAATCCTCAAAAAATTTAAAAATGTGAATTAAAATATGTTAAAATGGATCAACAAGTTCTGGCAAAATCAAGTAAACAAGACCAGAAATTATGTATACTAGAAAATATTTCAATTTTCAAACAGTTTAGACACATACATATTCAGTTTTTTATTTTAATTTTAATTTATTTTATACTCAGTTATTTTAAAAGAAAACATATATCTGATAAGTGAAGAAAAGCAGCAGGTCTTCTCTAACACCAAACTTCTCAGGAAAAAGGAGTAAGCATTAATCTGAGGAGGGTGGATTGAGACACATTGAGCAATGTTCATATGTGTTGCTGGCTGCTTCTGTAAACATCCAGAGAACAGGCAATGTTTTGATATTTATCCTGGAACTCAGGAGAGAAAAGATGGAAATCTATTTGAATAACCTTATTCAAATAAGGTTAGCACAAAACTAACGTTAAAATCTGCTGGAAACAATGAAACAAATAACAGAGCACCTTCAAAGAAATGGAGATTGAAAAATCCAAGTGAAATGGTAAATAAACGGACTCAGAAGCAAAATGTCGGAATAGTGTGCTAGGAACAAATGATAGAGCATCATCCTCATTGATCCAAGAAAGGGGGAGGGGTGCGTTTCCCACAATCCAGTGCCCACATCTGCTTCACATCTCCTTTCACTTTGACTTCATAAGCTGTGTGTGGTGGCTGCATTTTTGCTGAACAGCATTGCTGACTCTCTCTCCTAAATACAACCTGTTCAGTCTATGCAATGTTATTTGTATGTATGTTTTTCAGGGCTAATCATTTGGCACCCGACAACCAACTGTTGGTATGTTCTTCCCCAGAGAAGACCACCTCCCCTGCTCCTACTCTTCCTCAGTGGCTTACAGTTCTTTGTGCAGGGTTGAACTATTATTTTTATTAGCATATTTGTTAAACCCTTAAAGAACCTTATCTGTTTTAGAAAGATTTTTCAGAGAACTGATTTCTTCCAGGTGCATGCAGATTTATACTGCATAGACTTGACTAGAGCAAGAAAATGAGCCCTCTATTCAAATGAGTTTTCACAATGGTGTCATTTACTATTCAGCCTGGACATGGAGATATGAAAGAAATGGCAAAACCTGAATGGAGTCTAGGGACTTTCCATGTGGGCGGTCCTGTGCTAAAAACACATCTCTAAAGAACCAGGCTTCCCCAGTGCAGAATTGGCTCTGGATTTCTCGCGAGGAAGATAAAGGTCAACCCTCGGAAGATGTCTGGGAGAGGAGATACTGAGAGCAACTCTGAGTTAGCCATGCTCCCCAGGAACAAACAGCAACTTCTCAGACATGCAGAAGGGGACCATAGAAATGGAGTGTTGACCGGCCTTCTGGTAGTACTAGGAAATTCTCAGCCTTTGCCAGTGTGGTAATTTCGGAAGAAAAAGTGGAAACTGCAAGCAGTGTTGTTTTGCTTGATTGCCCTATGATTGCTTTTATGCCATTGATATCAAACTGAGCATAATTAGAGACTATTCTAACTCATAACAAATAACATGCTTTGTTTTTACATGGTTGAATAACATCCTACAGAAGCAACATCCTTGTGTCAAAGACTAGGGGCTCCTCCTGTCCATCAAAAGAATGTCAGTTCTTTCTCATCTGATCTGTAGATAGTGTTGATGAGCTTGTTTATTCCACAATGCAAAACTGGCTTGACGTATGCATGGTGACTGCACTGCAAACTGACCTAAAGGATAGACTTAAAATATATTGCAGAAGCTGGGTGGTGGTGGTGTATGCCTTCAATCCCAGCACTCAGGAGGCAGAGGCAGGCAGATCTCTTGAATTTGAGGCCAGCCTGGTCTACAGAGTGAGTTCCAGGAAGCCAGGGCTTCACAGAGAAACCGTCTCTCTCT
>NC_022021.1:4237405-4243324 GCF_000317375.1 Microtus ochrogaster
AAAACACTATCCTGAGTGAAGTAAGCCAGACCCAAAAAGAGGAACATGGGATGTACTCACTCATATTTGGTTTCTACCCATAAATAAAGGACACTGAGCCTATAATTCGTGATCCTAGAGAAGCTAAATAAGAAGATGAACCCAAAGAAAAACATATAGAAATCCTCCTGGATATTAACTTCCAGCAGGCGATGAAAGGAGACAGAGACAGAGTCCCACATTGGAGCACCAATCTACAACCCCAAGGTCCAAATCAGAAGCAGAAGGAAAGCACGAGCAAGGAACTCAGGACCGCAAGGGGTGCACCCACACACTGAGAGAATGGGGATGTTCTATGGGGAACTCACCAAGGCCAGCTGGCCTGGATCTGTAAAGCATGGGATAAAACAGGACTCGCTGAACATAGCGGACAATGAGGACTGCTGAGAAGTCAAGAACCATGGCACTGGGTTTTGATCCTACTGTACGTACTGGCTTTGGGGGAGCCTAGGCAGTTTGGTTGCTCACCTTACTAGACCTGGATGGAGGTGGGAGGTCCTTGGACTTCCCACAGGGCAGGGAACCCGGTCTGCTCTTCAGGCTGATGAGAGAGGGGGAGTTGATTGGGGGAGGGGGAGGAATATGGGAGGCGGTGGCAGGGAGGAGACAGAAATCTTTAATAAATAAATAAATTAAAAAAACTGTGCTCAAATACTTAAATTTTGTGTTTGTAAGATGTTTGAGAAAATAAGGATGGTAAACTTATTTAGAAGTTATTATTTTTGAAGTAGAAAAATAGAATTTCAGGGCGTTTTTTTCATGTTCTTTATATTAAATTGGTATTTGTTTTTAAACTGAAAAGCATCATATATACTATGGTGTAGATCATGATATTTTAAAATGTGAATATTTATGGAATGGCAAAATCAAGCTAATTAATATTTGCATTGCTTCATGCCTCCTTTATTTGTGGTGTGAATACTTAAAAGCATTACTATTGATAGAAAAAAATAACATATTTCTGCTAAATCTACAAGATTGTTATAGGATTAAATAAAATATCTATGAAAATGCTAAAAAAATACATTGTATAGAACTAAATATCAGTGAAGTCTCTTCTATTCTATGGCACAGACAATATGGAATGCTCTCAGTGTAACTAATTTTTTAAAAGAAACCATTGTAACCAGAAAAGACCAAATAATGCATGAAATACAAGGCATCAAAATCAAGTTAACAATAGGATAAAGGACATTTTAAGTGTCTTTAATGTGTTTATGATTGGACATGTGAGATATTTGATGTCTGTTCTCCCTAGATTGGTGATATAGGGAATTAAGAACTTATTGCTCCAAAGTGTGGCTATGACAGAATGAATTCCTGTGCTTCCCCAATACACATTTCCTCCACAGTCCTCACCTAAATCCCGATTAAAACTCAGGCATGCCTACGATTTTTCTCCATCTCCCTGTGACAACTTACACATCTACAGAATGACAGTCACTCTGGCGTGTATAGGGTTCACTATGTGACAGACACTAATTGCATACTATAGGTTTGTTGATTCACTTAGTCCCAGAAAAATCCCTATAAAGCAGGCAGGAATTCGCTCTCATTGAAGATGAGGATTGAAGTCTGAAAGTGGGTATATAACTTGCTGATGTCCAATCTGTAATGAGTGTGCTGGTCAAGTGTTTGTGCAAACATTAAGACCTGAGTTTGAGTTCCTAACACCCATGCAAAGCAGGACATGGTGATATGCAGTTGTAACCCTTTTGCTAGGGAGGAGAAGGTGGATCCTAGAGCTTCTTGGCCAATCAACCTACCCAAATTGATGAGCTCTAGTTTCAGTGAGAGACTATATACAAAAACAAGGTGGAGAACAGTATTTGAGAAAGATATCTTCTGTCAACCACTTGTCTCCATGCATGTGCATACTTGTGTATGTGTGCACACACATACATACACATACCTGTAATGTATAACAGAGCAGGATGGAACTCACAAAATCTAGGTTTCTAAAATGGTATTAAGAGGGCTTTTATCAAAGAGGTGTTGAGACAGTTAAACAGGATCCCAGTGGGAAGGTCTTGGACTCAAGAGGGAGTCCTATCAACTGGACTTAACAGAAACATCCTGCTTAGATTTCTGCTTGGTGAGTTTTCTTTGCTCTGTGTACACAGCACCTTCTGATCCCTGGCATGGTTTATTGCTTGCCTGTTTCACATCTCTGGCTGTGGTCCTTTGACATAAAGCAGAGACACCCAGGAGGCATCTCTTACACACATTGCTCCTGGGTGTCTCTTTGGATAGCAAACATCACCCATCCTGTTAGATTGTCAATAAATGTCCTGTTTTCCAACTGCCCTTTTTAAGTCAGTTCAAAAATCCTTCCAGAAATAAGACGAGTGAAAATAAACATACACTGTTGGTACCTTTTCCAGAGTGAATTTGTATCAGCAGCTATGTCTCTCATTGTTTAGTTCCTGGAAGGGAACCTTGGTGGGGTGAGGAAGCACCATTTAGGGAGGGAGGTTGTCCACATCAGGACAAGGATTCAGCCTTTGGCAGGTCTGCAGGTGAAGCTTTATGAGTTCCCAAATCATAGGTATGTGCCCTCCAAAGGCATTGTGGAACTTAACCCCACCCCTCTGCCTTTGCTTCCTGACATCAGCACTTGCTCTGATGCTCCATCAATCAATTAGGTGGCTGTCAGGATCATTTCTACTTGCTGTCAAGCTTTCCAGAAGCCCAAACCAGTGGGGCTTCCAGTTTCTCAGCTTAGACCTCTAGACCCCTGAATCAAATCTCTATTTATTTCATATGTTGCTCTGTCAAACACCTTTTTTTTGTAGGGATTTGAGACTGAAGACTACAAGGTTTGTATCAGTTGTCTCTAAATGACATTGCTTGGGTACAAGGTCTTAGGAAGGAGGAGGGGGAGCTGGCAAGGCTCTCCTGTGGTCTCTAACCAGCTGAGGAGGAAAAGGGCACTGAGTGATGGGGTGGGTAGTCATAGAGGGTGGGCAGATACCTCAGGCCACAGGGCACAGGAGTAGGAGCAGACTTGGTCAAAAGCTCTGGGACTTGGGCATCAAATAGAAAGGTCCCCACCAACCATTTATTTGTAGAAAAGGTTTTCCAAAGAATACATTGGACAAGGCACAATAAATGATAACTTGGGCTGGGGGGATATTTAGGGTGTGATCCTCAATAGAAGTAGAACTTCCCCTATCTGAGGGCACTTGGGAGAAGAGTTGCAGAATGACTGCGTGACACTCCACTGAATTTAATAGGCAGAAGTCAGAGATGGCAGATGCTTAACACACGAAGGGAACTCATACGGTCAAAACTGATCTGTATCTTGTGACATATAAATGTCTTTAATGTTTTGCTGGATTTTCATCTAGGTGATAAACTTATACACAGATAGAATCAAGAAATTCTGTGGTGCTATTGTTCAATAGGGTGACTGTGGGGAGCAATGATGTGCTGTAAATTTCAAGAAGCTAGGAGAAATGATGCTGGAAGATCTTACCACAGATAAATGACAACTATTTAAGGGGATAAACATGTTTAATTTGATTTAATCATTTTGCAATATGCACTTGCATCAAAATATCAAACAGGATCCTATTAATATGTAAAATTTTTATGTTTACTTGTATTGCTTAAAAATAAATATGCTATTTGAAAACAAAGCAATCTGTTCATAATGATCTGAACCTGAAATTGAATTTCTTTATTCATATCAGCATGAAGTCTTTTTTTTGTACCAGATGCTGTGCATGAGTAAGACTTTAGAGTTTAAATTAAAATGTTTTCCATAATAAAGCTCTTCAAATGTAAATAAGAAGTGTAGAATAATACATACCTTGGTATCATCAGCCATATTTGATTTATTTTTTTTAACATTTTCCATGCTTTGTTTAGCTATCTCTCTTTTTACAAAATAAAACTCTACAAGCTGGGTGAGGTGGGCCAAATGCACACCACGCATGCTGTGCTTGAATGCCTACAGCTGCTTGTCCACTGCATAGAATAATCCAGTGAATCTGAGAGGTCCTCACTGACCATTCCCGTTTCCCTTTGAAATGAAATCTGTCTCTCAGAGCATCCTCGCGGACTGTCTTAGTTAGGTTTACTGTTGCTGTAGAAACACCATGGCCAACAGCAGCTTGGTGAGGAGAAGGCTTTTTTGGCTTACAATCCACGTCATAGTTCATCATTGGAGTATGTTTTATTTTACTTGATTACAAATATTAAGGGAAGAACAGTATATGAGATATCCTTATTCTGTAAGAGAGGGAAATGTATTGTCAGATTCTCTTTTTGAGACTTTAAGCTTAAGGAACAGCTTGGAAGAATCACATTCATTTGAGAAGCTGTGATCAGCAGACTGTCATTCCCCTAATGTGTCAAGGAGTATATCATAAGAAACCAGCCACCGATTTTAAAGTCTTTATCCAATATTTGAATTTATGATAACATGTACACACACACACACACACACACACACACACACACACACACACACATCACACCACACATCTAAATGCACTGTTGTGGAATGCTCTTCTCTGGGCACAACATAGTCATTTCCATCTTTATTAGAGAAGCTATTTTCACCCATGAGAGTCTCCCCACATTATCCGGTCTGGTCCATTAGCATTCCCTCATAGGAGGAATAAAGAGATGTGGGAGGCTCATTAGCCTCTTGCCTGATGTTGTCGCTGTTCCTCTCTCCTGAGCTCCACCCCTGAGCTAGCTGTAACATACCTGCACATTGTTTCAGGAGGTTCTAGGTGGGAGTACACAGGAGACAGAAGGCTAACAGAAAGGGGGGTCTCTTTGCATGCAGTCTTCAAGAGGTCAGCACCTATGCCTGGTCTTTTTTTGGAATCATCCAGGTCCTGTAATCCATTCCCTGTGCCCCCTGGAAGTAAGCCCAATAAACCCATTTTGGTTCACCAAGTTTGATTCAGTAATCCTTCTGTCATCTCAGGAAAACTTAGTAAATACATGCTGAATGCAATCAATTATATCCATATCATATTCTGCTACCTCAAAAGTGTTCTTACAGCAATGACAAGGACAAAGTCATAATAACAATGGTAAGTGGCAGTGCTAAGAGAGTTTTTTTCTCCTTGCTAAACCATTTCAAATTACTGTGTAATCACACATGACCCTTATGGCACCTGTGCAGCTTCAAGAACTACAGAATTAGTATCCCTTCCTTTCCAGCTAAATCACTCCATGCCCCCCCCCACACACTCACACACACACATGCTATTGTTACTAATGTTAGTGTTGCTCCTTCTGTTAGAGCTGACTGTATTTGGTTTTGCTGATAGAGTTACCAGCTTTCTGTGAAATATTTCCATTATAGGACTTCACTTCACCCTTACAACAGTCCCAGGAGACAGGTACTACACTTTCTACCTTCAATGCTTATCTTCTTTTCAATTCCGGTGAAGGAGCCTAAATTGTAAAATCAGAGTTTAGGCAAGGGTCTACCAGACACCATGCAGGACTGACTTTCAGATTTTGTTCACCCTGCAGCCATAGGACATGCCTCAGCACAGTGCCATGTGGGTACCAACATGTAGTGAGCATCCTTTGACCTCCTCTGCACACAGTGAGCATCCTTTACTTCATCTGCACAGAGTGAGCATCCTTTGACCTCCTCTGCACACAGTGAGGATCCTTTACTTCATCTGCGCACAGTGAGCATCCTTTGACCTCCTCTGCGCACAGTGAGGATCCTTTGACCTACTTTGCAACCTAGGAAGGGAAGAGTGTGTTTCTTATTGCAGGATAAAGTCCATCATCAAGAGAAGCCAACACAGGAGATCAAGGAAGGCATTTATTTTAGTGTGTGTGTGTGTCTGTGTGTGTGTGTGTGTGTGTGTGTGTGTGTGTGTGTGTGTGTGTGTGTGT
>NC_022021.1:4243424-4246273 GCF_000317375.1 Microtus ochrogaster
TGTGTGTGTGTGTGTGTGTGTGTGTGTGTGTGTGAAATTTCAACACCAACTATGGTAAAACGTACCATAATTTGTATTTTTTTAATTTTATTTTTAAATTGTTTTTAATTGAGCTATATATATATATTCCCCCCCCTTCCTCATCCCTTCTCTTCTACCCTCTCCCATGGACCTCATGCTCCCAATTTATTCAGGAGATTTTGTCTTTTTCTACTTCTCATATAGATTAAATCCATGTATGTCTCTTTTAGGGTCCTCTATGTTGCCTAGATTCTCTGGAATTGTGAATTATAGGCTGGTTTTCTTTTCTTTATGTCTAAAAGCCACTTATGAGTGAGTACATATGATATTTGTTTTTCTTGATCTGGGTTACCTCACTCAATATGATGTTTTCTATATCCATCCATTTGAAATTTGACAAATTTCAAGATGTCATTTTTTCCCCGTGATATAATACTCCAATATCTTAAAAGACTCTGTAGGTTACAAATTGATGTTCTAAATTCTTTAAAATTTTCCATCCACGTCTGAGGAGGGATTGATCTTCTGGTCTGAGCATCCTTCTAAAGATGATATTGGCGCTGGTTGTTTTACTCACCAATGAAGATAAGAATTGGAGGAAATTCCCTTAGATAACATAGTGAAGTGTTCCCTGGATACCAGCCACATAGGCAGCCTGCTGAGCCTCCTGCTCACCTGGTAAAGGATTTTACAGAAAGACTCCTGTGAGAAATTAGACTGATAGGTTTCCAATAGCTTTGACCATGTGGAAAATTGAAGTGAAAAGTACTTTACAAAGCTGTTCACAGGTAATGGAAACATAAACACCCAAAACAAATGGAAAATTAAAAGGTAATTAATTCCAAGAAAACAGAGAAGGAGGAAATATGATAGTACTATTTTCCCTGACTCTTTGGTAAATTTTATTCACTTAATCATAAAGTGGAAGAACCGACTATCAGTTTAACTAGCAACGAGACTTAATGTATTCAAACTGAAAAGATGGAGTAGGGAAAATATGGGGCAGCTACTAAGAGTGAAATCTTTGAATTCAATGGAACCCAATAGATCCTATCAAAGAGAGACTAACAGAAAGGACGTAGGGGGCTGGGAAGAGAGCTCAGTAGAGAAAATGTTTGCTAAGCAAGTGTGAATATTAAAGTTCAGATCCCCAGCACTAGAGTAAAGCCAGGTATGACCGTGTGTGGCAGCCACAGAGTTCGTGGGGAGGAAGCAGATGGATCCCAGCGCTTGCCCTGCCAGCAAGTCTATTTGAAACAGTGAGATCGGGGACTTGAAGAGATCTTGTCTCCAAAATAAGTTGGAGAGTGAATAAGGAACAAATTCAACTTTGATCACTAGCCTCGATATGCATATGCACACTCACGAACACGTATACCTGCATAGATCTATTTGCATGCTTACAAACACACACACACACACACACACACACACACACACACACACACACACACACAAAATTGCTAGCTTCCCAGAGTCAAGATAAATAGATTGAGACTAGCATGCCCAACATCAATGGGAGCTGTTCTGGAACCAACACTTCTGTGAGGATGAAGAAAAGAAGGAAGTCAGGAATAAGAGGAATGGGAATAGTCTAATATTCTATTCAGTGCTGTTACAGGGAGCTTTGAAGCCATGATAGCTTTCAGAATCATCCCTAGAGATAAATGGACAAATTCCAGCACCCACACTGGTCCTTGGAAGGGTTTTTACCCTTATTGAACTGACCTTTTTTGGCTAGGGCAATTGCAAGGGATGCCGCTTTCTCTCCAGGAGATGCAGTAATGGATACAAGTTAGGCAGCATGGAGCTTGTTTTGATTTCATCCCTGTAATTTTTCTAAGGAAGTTCCCAGATGCCAAATTCTCTTTTTGCTAAAGAAAATCGGTGAATATTTTTAAACTGTCTTAGTGTTTTTGAGGATTTTTTGTATCCTATAACGTACTTTTGATCTCATTTGTTTTGCATGATTTCCGGTGAATAATCTATTTGCTAGAAACTTGGGTTGTAGCAGATGGCATGAGATGGAAATGTTGCCTCTGCAATTTAAAACCCACTTCCTTTCATTCCAAAAGTTTATTTTTGAAATATCTATCTTGCAATCTCGGCCTATCAAAAACGTGGTTGTGCCTTGGGAAAGAAGTGGGCCACTCTAATCAAATTGAGTTGTGGGGAAGAATTCCATTCTTCCATTTCATCTTGGCTGAGTACGTCTGAGCAGGCACTACCAATTTGTACTGCATACGTCTGTCTCATGTCAGGAGGCTCCTTCAGTAAGCCATGAGACTGAGCCAGCTTGAGAAATCTAGTTCATTAAAAACCAGCCAATGGCAGGATAACCCAAAGCCTTATAACAAAATCTGGTCTCCTGCTTCCTATTGCTTTTCATCTGCTTCCAAGGTTCTTAGGCTTTGACCTTTCCCCCTGAGTTAAAATTGTTCACTGGTTTTTTCATGGCATTTAACCTCTCCTATTCTCAAGCTCTGGACTTGATTTTGGTATCATACTAAAACTCTTATGCTTCTGGGCTAAAGGAGCAAATTTCTTCTTTGGTGTGTATTTTCGTGTGTGCTTGTTTGAGTCTTGCTTTGTATCATGCTCCATTTTTTCCCAACTCTATCTATTGGCACACTTTTGGGAAGGAGTTAGGAAACAGGACAGAGGGGAGTTGTGGTTGGACTACCATGTGGAGCTGACATCTTCAAGTGGGGAGTTCTACAGAGGGTAGGTATCTTTTTTATTGAGAAAAGGAAAACAAAAACAAGTTTCCACCTCCTCCCAGCCTCCCATTTCCCTCCCCCTCCTCCCACCCTTCCCCCCCTCCTCCA
>NC_022021.1:4248643-4287266 GCF_000317375.1 Microtus ochrogaster
AAACCCAGGATAGCCAAAACTATCCTATACAATAAAGGATTGTCTGGAGGCATTACCATCCCTGACTTCAAACTCTATTACAGAGCTACTGTGATGAGGGTAGGTATCTTAAATCTTAAATGTGACATGCCGCATCTTGCTTTGTAACTGTCAAATGGTTTGCTTACTCTTCAAAATGCCAATTTCTAGTCGATGATTCCCACCTGTGTTTCCCTTGAAACAGCTTATGTGCTCCTTGTGTGGTATCTTTCGAGTGAGAATCTGAGTGTGCAAACAGGAGAAATCACTAACGTTTGTGTCTTCGTTGATTCAAAATGGTGAGATGGCGGGTGAGGGAGGAAAGGAATGAGTCCAAGGATTCTCAGATCCCGGTGCTTCTGATAAGAAAAAATGTCAAAGGCCAAAGAGGTGCTTACATCTGCATTCACAGGCAGGACGACTAGAATGAGGTCTGTCTGGATTGTATTTCCCAAATAACAGGCAAAAGGACCCGAGTTTGAGAATCGTTTGACTGGGAACTCAGGAGCAGTTATCTATACAGGCTTTCTGCTCACTCTGCTTGGTATGTTTGTTACTCGGCACCTACAACTTCCCCTGGGTAAGCCCTGTGGACTCACCTCTTTGTACAGGGGGAAAGCAGAGTTTACCGCTCTCATCTTTCCTGGTGGTGTGTTTCCTGGTCATTACAGAGCATGTGCTGTTGCTGTAGAATGGGGACATTGAGGATGGATCTCGGAGAGCGCCGGGAAAGACAACAGGGCTTAAAAGTCTAAGTTTGTTTCTCACGCTGTAGGTTTGGGGGTCTACACATTCTGTGATCTGCTGCTAAGACGCAAACATGCTACCACAAGGTCTAACATTTTCTGCCTTCTGTGGATCCGACTCACACCTAAATCTGAGGTTTGACACAACAAACTTACTTCACACCTGTACATGAAAGCCTCTGGAGGTTGAGAACAGGAAACTATTACTAAGATCTCCACCCAGTCATAAAGCAGAGAACAACAGCAATCGGCACATCTACAATGCAGCCCTACACCTAAGACTCACAGAATACCGTGGACAATGGAATAGAAAGATAAGAGCCAAAGGCCTGCGACTCCTGACTTCTAGAAGTGACGGTGGGGGTTGGGAATCGCATCCATGAAATCTCAATAATACAGCTACCTAAGCAAGGCCAAAATAATGAAAACACAAGTCAACAGGCCAAAGTAGATGGGGAAATTTCACAAAGCGCCAACCATATATGATGAACTAAAGGAAATTAATGGATTCCGAGAGAAGGAAAATCAGTTTTCTTCAGGGGTGAGTCCCCTGATAAATTATCCAATCTCAAGTAGTCAGCCCTATATACGTGTACATACAAGCAACATTAAATCTAGTCAATTGTGTGTGTGTGTGTGTGTGTGTGTGTGTGTGTGTGTAAACAATAAAGGAGAAAGGGCTATGGCTTTAAGAGGAAGTGAGGAGGCATGAGAAAATTTTAGGGTGGAGATGGAGGAAGTGGAAATGATGTAAATGTAAAAATTCTCAAACATTTTTAAATAAAAACTATTAAATACATGGAATACTGGATTTCAAAGGCCCTTGATCACCATCTAAGCTTTCATTTGCATGTATGCAATTCATGAAGCTTTACCTAGATCAAATATTAAAGATTACACAAAATATTGGCAATAGGATCCTGAATGTTATATGTAGAAGTCTAAAGCATCATAAAAACTAGTTTTAGGAGAAACTATATCTATTTTATTGATCTTACCACTTATTCCTCATAGGCTTTGTTTATTTGTAGCAAGGTCATTTTTCAGTCAACTTCAAAACAAGGCAGAGACACACTCCTTCCTAGGCACCCCCCTTTTCACGCCACTGCAGACCCTCAATACCCCGAGTATTTATCTGCTCCTTAACTTGATTAATTCAGTTGAACATTTCAGCTTGTACATTTCAGTAAATGGCCTCTGGGGATTTGGGAACCACCAATAATGGGGAGCTCGAGGCCCTCGTTCTTGTGGCACATGGTTAATGAGCTCCTGTGACCCTCCATGTGTGGTTAATGACCTCCATGTGTGGTTAATGAGCTCCTGTGACCCTCCATGTTTTTTATCATTTGAAAATACCAACTTTACCTTTCCATCAGAACTCCACATAAATTACTGACATCTAATCAGCTCTTCCATGTAATTGTATACATATCTCATCATTCAAATTATATATATATTACATATACACACACAAATATTAAGCATTAGTCTAATGGTGAAATCATTAGCTTCATGTTCTTAATTATGTTTTGAAATGTGTTTTTGCTTACAATTCAACTTGCTATTTAAATCTATCTTTCATGTAAATAAAAAGTATTAAAGGTCCTGACTTGGTACAGTGTTATGAATAGTTTCTGCACAAAACCATGGGGGGAGGAATTAAAGAGGTTTGTTCAAACATGAGTATGTTTAAAGTGTGAGTTTGACAGTAGAACTCAAGCAACTCATATCGTAGGGGTGGGTGTGTGATAGTTCCGATGTAATTGATATGATTTCATAAAGTCCCCACCCAAGCCTTCAGGGGACTGACTTTCTGCATATTAAAATATCATTTCTGTTGGCTAGAGAATTTTGCTGTCCAGCAATAGGTCTTTGGCAATCCAGGAGGATCCCCAGTTCACTGACTGGGAACTTTGATGTACTTATGATCTGAATCCCCGGGAATAACGGTTGAAAAGGCTACGGTGTTGAAGAAGAAAGGCCAAAGGTGGCTGATCTGGTGACACAGCCCAGCAACGCAAGCATCCCATGAGTTCTCAGACTGGTACATATGTGTCACAACTAAGAGAATGGGCCATCTGCCCAGACTGCCAAAGACAGAGTTGATCTCTACAGAGTGGTAAGGGAGCTGTAAATCCCACTATGTGACACATCTATCTGCAAAACTTAATGGCATGGATACATGTCACCCTCCTAAGTTTAAGCCATTGGCTGAGGGACAGGGCCCTGGGAAGCCATGGTTCATGTCTACTAACCCAGCCTTAGGCATAAGACACAGGCACAGAACTAATAATTGAGATGTAAGAGCCATTTTAATAAATCTCTACTTGAAGTGTCATTTAGAGTCTTGCTATGAAGATGGCTGTTGCCCAGAGACAACAGGTCTTGGCAAGAATTACCAATCTGTTAGATTCCTGAGGTGACCAGATCCTGCTAAGAAATACAGAGTGTGTAAAACTGCCTTTTACCAATGAAACTCAAGCCCTATTTCTGACTGACCACTGAATGCAAGAGCAACCGTGCCTCCAAGTGTGTCACTGCTATGCTGCAATGCTGTCTCCAAGCCACCATTGGTTCTCCCCTGACAGTGTAACCAGGACCGAAGAGATTACTTTATTTCAAAGGGTTCCTGAATATTCTGGAGTTCTTTAATGACAGTCTCGAGATTTGGCCATGAGACAAAGCAAAGGTTCTTTCTATTTTCTCCTTTGCTTCCATCCGGGGGAGTCATCAGCAATCACATGAGAACAAATTCTCTTGGTCTATAATGGCTCTCTGATGTCAAGTTCTTGGCTGCCAGTACTCTGCTAGAGTCCTTGTATTCATCCTTGGAGGGAAAGCAGCCTGATTAGTCAGCAGTTTGACTCATATGTGCATCAATAATACATAGCCACAACGCAAAGCAAAATGGGAAATAAATAGCAACTCTTTTGCTTGGTCTGGTGTCATGTTGCTTCAGATAGAATTCCAAGTAAAGATTCTAATGGGTCTTGGCACAACAGAAACATTTGGGTCTTTGAGCTGCAACTGCAGGTAAAAGCTAAGCACAGCACCACAGGGAGGATGGTGGGAACAGCCAGGCATTCCTGCTTCCTTCCAGTCTCCTATCTGTACATGTCAAGTGGTTTTCTAACTCGCTCCATGGCATCTAGTGTCTCCTTCTTCCAAAGTTGTCATTGGAAAAAGGAGGCAGTGTGGTTGTCTGTTGTTTGTTTTTTTGAAAATAAAAAAAAATTGTAAAGGTTTCTATAGAGTATTGTTTACCTTCTGAGGGAGTTAAGTTAGCCATCACCCCCATTTAAATTTTACCTGGATCTAGAACTTCACGTTATTTGTAAATAGAGCATCTGCAGATCTAACTATCGATAGAGTTAGAAAGAATTCACACTGGGGTTAGCTGAGTCTTACTCTTATCATTCCTAGGAGGTGAGACTTCTAAACAGGGACACATGCCAGGCAAGGTCATGCAATATTATAATTTGAGGTGAGCAGAAGCAGGAAGTTGCGGGGGGGGGTTGTTGAATGCTGTCCTCCAGTCACAACATAGCCATTGTTATCCTGAAGTCACAACAACGTGAGATTGTCACAAAATTGGGCCCACTGCATTCTCTTGTGGAGAAGATGGGGGGTCAGGAGCCATTACACTGGAGTCAGGCTCTGCCTCTCTGTCAAGATCTGCATGTGGTATTAGTTACTGGGAAGGAAGGTCATTTTCTTTCAATTTTCTCTTTTTATAGTGACAAAACGGGAAGATTTATTGCATGGAAGAATGGTGCTATCAGCACCAATCCAGCAGCAGCTAGAGCCTAGCCATTGCTTTTGCTATAGGCACCACATGAGCCACCTGGTGTGGCGTCCTTGTTGACATCCAGATAGTCATCTTTGCCAAGTCATATATGCATAAGAAACCTAATATACCTATGAGCGCCATGTGCATAAAACCAAAATAAGAGGTTCCTACCTCTACCTGGACGTTTAGACTGAGAGCAAAGAAAGACATGGCTAAATGACTGCGGGCCTAGAAGTACGAGGTGGCCCTGTCATGTTCCTCCAACTTCAGTCACAGGTTTTTAGTAACGAGAATGTACATTTGTTTTGAAATATTTTAGGTTTATTGGTTTTATTATTTTATTGTATGAATCTTTTGCCTGCATGTGTAAATGTGCAGCGCATGTGTGCTTGGTGCCTACAAAGGACAGAACAGGGCTTCAGATTCCCTGGGGTTGGAGTTATCCATGGTTGAGAGTCACAAGGTGGGTTTTGGGACTTAAACCCAGGTCCTCTGGAAGATCAGTCGGTGTCCATAATGACCGAGCCAGTTCTCCAGCACATACCCTCATTTCTGGAACGTCATCCTTAGAATTTTGAGAAGAAAGAAATATGGTAGAAAAATACTAGAAGCCTATTCAGTACCTATCCTTGTTGGTTTTAGCGTTCTCTAGTACCCTATGGAGCACCATGGCTCCCCTGTCACTTATGCATCACAAAACATCTCTGTAACCTAAAAAAAATCTACACCCTGTGTGTGTGTGTGTGTGTGTGTAAAACTTTTATAAATAGCAAAAATCTTTTAAAATAAAATATTAACCTTTAAATTTTTCATAGAAGCAGCAGGCTCCAGGCTGTAGTAAAGGAAGAGGCAGATGCTCTGGTGCCCTAGCGTCTTCATGGACTGAATGATCCATTTTTATTAAATTGTAACAAAAGGAAACTCTGGAAACACATTGAGCCTGTGCCTTTCACTTTGCAACCTAGAGGAGCATTCTCCCATCTAAGGTTCCACTGATCTAGGGCAGAATGAACTAGGGCTTGATCGGCGTCCCTCGGAGCCTCTACCACCGTGGTAGGGCACAAGGGATTGCCCTTCTCTTTCAGAGTGGCATCTTTGTGCCAGCTTTCCCTTCCTCTGGTGCCACGAGTAGAGTTATATTGTTACTTGACAAATCATAGTCGCTGACTACAAGCGCCCACTGCTGCTGTGTGGGAACGTGAGGCCTGGAAAATGGCGTGTGTGCGGGTGGAGAAAGACACCCGTAAGAGCAAGAGAACCGGTTGGTTCCAGGGAAAGGGCGTGTTCTTGGTGGTGGTTTTACTGTCTTAATGTCACTCTAGAGTACTGGTCGTGCTTGTGGTTAACATGCATCACATCCGGGCGGGATTGTTGGCGGCTTCCCTCCTTTGGAAGCTTGCACGATGCCTTTTAGTACCACGAAAGCTTTTCCTCAGGGAGCAGGCTTTCCAGTCAGTTCCTGCTCAGTGTCTGGTCCCATGTCTGGAAAACATGGTGTCTTCAGCAATAGGAACTCCCCCTCCTCCTCTGGGGGCAACCAAGAGCAATAGAAATAGGCTATATGTTTTAGGCGTCTCTTGGACAACACTGACCAACAACTGAGAAGAGTTGTTTCTCATGCCCACACTTGGGTTTTTGTTGGGATCTTTGCCTCTTGGAGGAAGCACTGATAACTCAGATGAGAAAACTTCATATGTATCTTTATGACTTATGAATATTATATATTTAAGGTAAAACATTAATAGCATGATTTCTTATGACCTTTTCAGAATCCTTACTGTTATTTTATCCACTTCTCTCCTTCTTCATATTTACCTCCCTCCCTTCCCTGAAGAACCTGGCCCCAGACCTGTGGTTTTGACCTTGATTTTCTTCCAATCCTGAGCTACAATTAAATATGCAAAGTAATTAATCTATTTTTATATCTTTCTTAGCTTACCAAAATAGTTTTTTTAGTTGCTTTCTTATTACTGTGGTAGAACATGATGATGAAGGCAACTTCTGGAAGAAAGCATTTCTTTGGCTCATGAATCCAGGGGGATAATAGCCCATGATGGCCTAGAGGAGGTAGTGGGCAACAGGTGGCTGGAGCGGCAGCTGAGCACTCATGTTTCGAACTGCAAACAGGAAGCAGAGACTGCACATGGGGAATGGTGCAAGTCTTTTGAAACCTCCGAGGCCTCTCCCAGTGATGTACTTTCTCCAGGAAGACCATACTGCTTAGCCTTCACTAAACAGGGCTCCAAAATGGGGTCAAAATATTAAAATAATGGAGACTTTGGGGGCATGCCATTCAAACCAACCCACAGAGGATCGTTATATTTATTTTCTCCATCCAACACACACACACACACACACACACACACACACACACACACAAAACACACAAACACACATGCACACACACAACACAGACACACAGTCCTAGTTTGCTTCCTATTTCTGTGGTAAACACTACAAACAAAAGCAGCTTGGGCAAGAAGGAAGAAAGGGTTTTACTTGGCTTATATGTTCTGATCACAATCTATCACTGAGAGAAGCCCAAGGCAGAAACCCAAACAGGCCAGAAACCTAGAGGCAGAAGCTGAAGCAGAGGCCATGGAGTGCTGCTTCCTATGACGCGCTCAGTTTACTCTTTTCTACAACCCGGAACTATAGCTCCTGTTCCTACTGTCAGGGCTCCCACAAACAGACCAGGCTACAAAACTGTCACCCACATGCAGAGGGCCTGGTTTGGCTCATGCAGGCGCCCAAGTTGTCAGTCCAGTGTCCATGAGCTCCCACAAGTTCGGGCCAACTGTCTCTGTGGGTTTCCCTGTCATGATCCTGACACCCCTTTCCACCTTATTCCCCCCTCGGTCCCCTCATAGAATTCCCCCTCCCTCTCTTCAACAGGACTCCTGTAGCTCCATCTGGTGCTTGACTGTGGATCTCTGAATCGGCTCCCATCAGTTACTGGGTGAAGGTTCTATGATGACAGGGTAGTCACCAATCTGATCACAGGGGAAGGCCAGTTCAGGTACCACTCTACTATTACTATGGGGTCATCCTTGTGGAATCCTGGAAATTTCCCTAGCACCAGGTTTCGCCCTAGCCCCATAATGGCTCCTTCTATCGAGATATCATAGTTACTTTTGACTGACTCCAATTTTCCTTCCTCAGAATGTCATATAGTTAGAATCCTATTCAGACATGTTTTGCTCCTTTAGTAATAAGCATTTATGTCTTCTCTGTGCTGTGTCATGACTTGATGTCTCGGTTCTTTTGTCACTGAGTAACAATCTGTTGTTTGAACATTCCTCAGTTTATTTGTCCATTGACCTACTACAGGGTATCCTGGTTGTTCCAAGTTTTGGAGACAGTAAGTATAACTTACATCAATATACCACTTTCATATGGACAGAGATTTTTCAGTTTATTTAGTCAAGAAGCATGGTTGCTGGGTTATATAGTAAAGATACGGTAAGTTTTGTGAGAAGCTACCAAACTGCCTTTCAGCCTGAATTCCCACAGCAATGTGATTCTATTACTCAACACCCTCTCCTGCATTTGCCTCAGTACAGTTCATAGATACATGGTGGTATCTCATGGTATTAATTTGCATTTCCCTAATGATAAATAATGTTGATTGCTTACATACTTGCTGTGTCTTCCTTGCTGAGGTATCTTTTTAGTTCTGGTGTGAATTTTTAATTGGATGGTTAAATTTCATATTATTATATCTTACCATTATAGATTAAATGTTTGTATTCCCTAAAGGTTTTTGTTGAAGTCCAGTCCCCGAAGTGATGGTGTTTGGTGATGGGTCCTTTGGAAGATGATTGGGCCATGAGGGCAAACCCTTGTGAGTGACACTACTGCTTTTATAAGAGACCCCAACGAGCACTTTAGCTATGTCTTTTGAAAATAGTTATTCCAAGTCCATGATCTGTTTTCTCATTCTCTTGACAACATGATTGTGGATGAAATTTTTTAGTTTTAAAGCCCAGGTGACCAATTGCTTCATGGGTCTTTTCTACACTACATATAAGTGTCCAAAGAGTAAACCCCCTTGATACAGTGTTTTTCTTTTTATTCCTAAAACAGGGTTTCTCTGTGAAACAGTCCTGGCTTTCCTGAAACTCATTCTGTAGACCAGGCTGGCCTCAAATTCACAGAGATCCACCTGCCTCTGTCTCACAAGTGCTGGGATTAAAGATGTGTGCCACCACTGCCTGGCTTTTGATACAGTTTTTAAAAATATTATTCTTTGGGATGGAAAGCGTAGAAGGTTCTCAAAAGTCATCATCATTATAATTATTATTGTTATTATTGCAGCTTTGGTAATAGTCAATGAAGGAAAAGCAAGGAAACAAACAAAAATGGGCAATTAAGATTTTCCACAGGGAATTTCTATACAATTAGTTCAAAACAAAGGGTAAAGTAATATATTTTAGCCTCATAGATTTTTCTCTATATTCTAAAATTACGTTGCTCAAGAGAAAGATCGAGCCAGTTTGGTTGGAAAACACTCCAAATTAGTCAAATTCTTTTCCCCTTATGGTAGGAAAATACATTGGATTCAGATTTAGTGGAATTAATGAAAGCAAGAATCCTAGAGTAGCCCCAGTCTATAGTATGGTCAGTCACCTTAGTTTTTCCTTGAGATACACTGGAGCACAGGGAATAAAAGGCTTGGAGCAGCTTAGGAATGTAGTCTAGTAGGGTGACCCAAATAACAGTGTCCTGACCCATGAGGGACAGTGATTTTGGCCAGTGCTGAGATATCCAAGATTTCATACAGAGAGTAGAATATAAATGAAGAGTTTCCAGAAATGAACCATAGTTGATTGGTGTATGTATGTGTGTGTGTGTGTGTGTGTGTGTGTGTGTGTGTATTTCTGTCTGTCTAATTTTTGTTTATGCACATGCACATTGCATGCATTTGTGTATGTGTGTGTGTGTGTGTGGATGCCAGACAACCACCTCAGGTGTCATTTTACAAAACTACCATCCCTGATGTTTTAAGACAGGGTCTTTCATAGGGCTGGAGTATGCGCACTATTCTAGGCAAGCAGGTCAGTGAGCCCAAACAACCTGCCTGTCTCCAACCTCCCAGTGTTTAGTTTACAAGTTTGTTCCATTATGCTGAGTTTTTAAGCTCTACATATAATCATCTCAGCCTTAGGAAGTTGAGATGGCTGCCTTATCTTTTCAACTGGATGCCATTAGTTCACCATTAAGCCCTAGATAATTGAGATTTTATTTATTTACCATTATAACCAACTTTAGCGCAGATCTTGTCACATAGTTAAACCTTTATATATATTTATTTAATATATATTTAATGAAGGAGCAAATGGCATCCTAAGCTAGCTAGTTCAAGGTCATAGAGCCAATCATTTATAGCTGGGCTTGGCTACTCAAGGAAAAGCCTCTTTCTATTGATTTCCCCCAAACAGCAACACTGTGATAAACACACCAAGTCCTGACAAATTTCTTCTTAAAGTCCCTAGGAGAAATACAAGCTGAGGCTTTATGTTCTTTTCCTGCAAAACATTATGTGATTTGCAGGCAACTGAAGAGAAAATAGTGGCGTACACATTGCCGTTTCAATGTCTAACACTTTGCTTTGACTTTTTAATCTAAGCAGATGTTACATCCTGGGAGGTGGGAAGAGGTGTCCTGTTTGAGGGATAAAAGGAAGTACTTGCTCAGCATGATACATTTTGGTACATGGCAACACTTGCGGGCTCCCTACCCAGAGGGCTCCTGCATTTGGGTATTTCAGAAGCTACATGAGATGCCATGAGGCATCACTCATCACCCAGAGCACTATAAGATCAGGATCCTTATCTATTCTAGTCTGGAACTCTCTCTATAGACAAGGACAACCTTAAACTTGCTGCCCTCCTTTCTCCACCTCCCAAGTGCTGAGATGATTAGTGTTACCCATTATGCCCATTCCAGGACTCACAAACAATGTAATTTGAGGTGGCTGAGATGGAGTAAGATGAGCATAAGGTGGAGAGGGCAGTTCCGAAATTGAACAGACACAGCTCAAATCCATCTTGGTCATCCAGGGACTCCAAGAGCTCAACTCTACTTGCCTTTCAAGGACGAACACTAGGCTAATCATAATTTTGTGGGGATGGGCCAGGCAGTTCTTTCTTATTATTTTTTTTGTGTTGTGCTTATCTAGAAATAAATATTCACTTGTTTTATAAATAGCAAAGATTCCTTTTCAAACAGCAAATCTCAAGAGAACATAGGCTACCAGAATGGATTATGTGAGAAAGTAATTGAATCCACCTATTTTTGGGTTATCAGGGTCTATCATTCCCCATGACATGGCCTAGTCAGTGAACCAGATGAACTGTTAGTTTCTATGAATTACTGCATATGTTTTTATTCTTTTCTTTCTTGACATGCACCTAAGTCATAGATAATAAGAGTTTTTGAATACTCATCAAACACTGAAACTAACTAACTTCTGGTTTTCTTTGAATTTCAAGTTGAAATGCCCCCTGTGTTGATCTCATTCAACTGTGGCTGATAGAATACAATATTAACTTTTGTCAGTGTTATGTGTAATTTAGGAAAAGAATAACAGGCCAGTGGCAGAGACTGCTACTCTCATAAGCCTGCTCAAACATATCTGTTCCAATTCTTGCAGCTGTAAGACATCTATTCAAAGTTATTTCAGTTCATTTCAATAAGAAACAATTGTTAAGAAAAACATTGTTGGAAATCAGGAGGGATTCATGGCGTTACAGTCTATATTAAAAGAACCAATGAGCTTTGCCATTAATCTCATCACTTTTATTTACTTCAAAGAATGATACCCAATTATTAAGCACATATTCTTTTCCATTTTTGTTTTTCTTGGTTGGTGCCAGAGTTTTCTTGGCTTGTAGTGGAATAGGCTGAATAGACCAACTCTTCTTTCCATCTTCATATTCTATGGGTCTAGTGATTCTGAATCCAAGTCACTTGAATAATGATGGAGCCATTATGTTCCTGATGAATACACACTGATATAATAGATGCTGTCAAAAGAAATAAAGAAAGAGAACTTATGTGAACCAGAACTTATAATTATAATGTTATAATATATTAACTAACTAGACCAAAGGTATCAGTTTTGTCTGGGAAGGAGTATGTTAGGAGGGAGAGGATGGGACAAGAAACAATTCTCAGTTGAAATTCAAACAGTCTCTTGGTAAATAAATAGTTTGAAAGGAAGTTAGGGTTTCAAAAACTAAAATATTTTAAGGACTGAGTGCATGAAATCATTCACATTAAAATGCAGTAGAGTAGAAGAACACATGTTATCAGGAGAACATGCTTTCCTATTGGAGAAGAGCTCTGGGTCCTGAGGTCTGGGAACACAGGGAGCTGTAAGGCACCATGCTTTGCTTTGCTGTCTCTGTCAAAGGCCATGTGTTGGTAGTGTAATCCCAAATGCAATGTTTTGGGCACATCACATTTGTATTGGATTTCAAGCCTTCAAATCTGTAGGCCAATTCATCTTTGTTCTTATCAATTGCCCAACTGTTCCCCTGCTATAGCAGCATAAAGCAGATTAAGAAAGCAATAAAGGCACTAGTGAATCATCTCTTAGAGAAGCTAAGTTCAACATGAGAGATCAGATGTGTGCACGCCTCATACCGTATATATTTTCAAGTTTTGGACAGTAGCTAAGATCTGCTCTTTGCTTTCTGACTGAAGTCAGATCTGGTGTCACACACCTGGAAGCACATTGACACTCAACTTGTCCAGGAAGCGATAGAAGAGAAATAGATAATATATGTGGAGTATTGGGGGCAGATGATCTGAGCGCCCATAGAGCCTCTGAGACCGTCAGCAATACTTGTGGAGTATCAGCGCATTGTTTCTACTGTGGCCATGACGTCAAAAGTCAGAGGACCTGGAGAGAGGCTTGAAGTTCAGCAATGACAAAGTAGGCCAGATTCCAGCCAGAGTACTAGACCCAAACAGAAAAGTTAGGTGA
The DNA here is from genome assembly GCF_000317375.1 of Microtus ochrogaster. Classification (NCBI taxonomy): domain Eukaryota; kingdom Metazoa; phylum Chordata; class Mammalia; order Rodentia; family Cricetidae; genus Microtus; species Microtus ochrogaster. Next base: position 4,261,191 of record NC_022021.1, read on the forward strand.
GAGGAGGCTAGTATGGCGAATGATGACCACGGACCTGATAGTGGGCTCCATCTCCACATCATCTCTCCCCAATCCCCACCTTAGTGTCTCCCTCCTGTACAGCTCTCCTGCAGAATTCACACACAACTTTATGGAAAAGAGAGAAATGTGGACTATATAAGAAAATGCTTTACCCATCCAATTTACTGAGGAAATATTTTTCGATCTATAAAACAGAAGGCTTTAATTTAAAAATCAGACCTGGTTATCGAAATAAATGAAGCAAATTGTAATTTCTACACATCTCACTTTTGTTCTGAGATTTTGTGTTCACTCAGATGACCAACATGGAGGTCTAGGATAATTCAGGCAAATTTGCTTTAGAAATCAGCATTCCATTTTTGAGAAGACTGTCAAACCTCTCTAGGGTCCTGTACAGGCCTTCCTTCTCCCCATCGGTAGGGATAGGCCGAGTGCTGGTTAAGAAGCAGATTGTGGTTACTTGAGCACAAAGCTGAAAGTCTCAATTATGCTGGATGAGAGCTGTTACAGTACAATAGGATGGGGGCCCAAAACAACAACAAACCATTAACTACGACCTAAAAGAGACGTTCAAATGACCAACGCATTCATATATGTGAAAAAGTCCTCACTAGTAACCACCAGGGAAGTGCAGCTCAAAACTACAAAAGGTATCACCTCAAGTGAAACAAAAGACAGGCACCAGCAAGGATTTGGAGAAGTTGGGCCCTCACACACCATTAAAGGGACTGGGGAAGCCACCATAGAAAACATAATGCTTACAAATTACATTCAGAATTTGAATATAGCCGGGCGATGGTGGCGCACGCCTTTAATCCCAGCACTCGGGAGGCAGAGTCAGGCGGATCTCTGTGAGTTCGAGACCAGCCTGGTCTACAGAGCTAGTTCCAGGACAGGCTCCAAAGCCACAGAGAAACCCTGTCTCAAAAAACAAAAAACAAAAAACAAAAAACAAAAAAAAACCAGAATTTGAATATAGATGCTCTTCTTTGCAACAGGACGAGTGGGGAATACAAAATCCTAATTGGTTAAATCATCCATTTTAAGACAAAAACTGGGGAAAGGATACGAACCCTCAAAATTTGGTGATGGAGCCCCAGAGTTCAGTTATTCCCCACCTCTCTCTATTTGGTCCATCTCTGCTTACTGAGTTTATAGAAAATGTGTCACTAATATTGTTTTTCTCCTTCTCACTCCCAGGCCCCTATGGTAAATTTCCAGTTCCTGTACATACGCATACCCCAAACCTTAGATAAATGGGAACACCGGGGAGATGCTTGGGCAGCAGTACTGAATATTTATAAGAGAACAGATGCAGCAGGCCAAAAGGGCAGAAAACGCAATTTGCATCCTCTCTCCACTTTAAGGAGAAGGGGGGTATCTCTTTGTTTTCTGGATCTAACCTCTGCCAATTCTATTTCATTTGGGCCAGGTTTCAAAATACATTCATTAAGGACTTTCTCCAGTGTTTTAAAAGGTTCACAGTAGTCTCCTGCCCTGCTTGAGTCCAGTCTGGATCTGGCCAACTGGATCTCACCTACCCACGGTTCCTCTCAGCTCCTGTCTAAATCGTTAGAGTCTGGGGATGGCACTCTTCCCGTTCTCCTAAACCCTCCAAATGCTCCCTCTAAGATTCCTTGCCTGCATTCTGTCCTCTCTTACCTGTCCTTCCTCCAGGGCAGGCTGCCCACCTTACTCTGCCCATACTAGTCATTGGCCATAATCCTTTGTGTACCCCAGGGAGGAGGCCAGCCCATCCCCAGGAGACTCCCAGGTGTGTTTGCCCAGGCAAGGCAAGCCTGTAGTCAGGAACTTGTTTGGAGAAGTCTTAGCTGGTTTCTCTGCTTCCCAGGGAGGTGATTTTTGAGCAATTCAGAAAGAGGATTAAATAGCACCCAGGGAAATCAGAACAATGGCCTGAAGCCACAGAGCTCTAGTCAGAGAAACTAGTTCTTAGGCTCTGAAGCTAATCGTGGTTATATGTTTTCTTGAGAAATTACGATATGTCATTAGACCGCTGTTTAGTTTTATGTCAACTTGAAAGGAGGGAACCTCAGTTGAAAAAAAATTGCCTTTATAAGATTCAGCTGTAGAGCATTTACTTAATCAGTGACTGGGGAGGGAAGGCCCAGCCTAATATTAGTGGTACCATTCCTGGGCTCATAGCCCTGAGTTTTTAAGAAAGCAGGCTGAGATAGCCATGGAGAGCAAATCAAAAAGCAGCACCCCTCCATGATGTCCGCATAGGCTCCTGACTCCAGGTTCCTGTGCTGTTTGGGTTTCCATCCTGAGACTCCCTGAGATGATGAACAGTGGTGAAGAAGCATTAGCCAAATGAATCTTTCCTCCCCAAGCTGCTTTGGTCACGGTGTTCATCATAAGCAGCAGTGACCCTACTAAGACAGTTACCAGGTGTGCTAACAGTTTCGTTTATCTGCAACTTATGCCTGACCAGTTTTGCTATATTAATGGATTGTGCTAATATATAATCAATAAGACATTATTATTTACTGGACTTCTGCTAAGTGCCAGAGACCATGTTAGATACTTTCTATAAATTTTAAAATTTAGTCTCAAAGTCTGTTCCCAGTCTTCAGTGGCTCAGTGAAATATGGGCATGATCTCATTTTGAAGACAATTTCTATAAAACGTTAGCTGAATCTCAATGCTTGGAAAGTCTTGGCGACAGAGAAACGGGTTGTGTGTTTAGATATTTATTAGAATATTTGCTGTCAGAACTATATCCGTGGTGATGACAGGAACAGAATTTTATGAAACTATCCTTAAACTATTGTTACCTTAGGGGCAGAACAAGGAGGGAGTGTTCCGTGAAACTCTTTCTCCCCGCCTTCCTGCACTAGAGTGCCTTCCTCTCCTTCCCTTCACTCTTACCCCTCCTTGACCCTCCTTCATTCCCGCTCCAGTCTCTCTTTCCCATCCCTTTCCTACTTTTTCCCCATTTTCCCGCTGCTCCCCTGTGTCTCTGTCCCCTAGGTCCACAGTTGCCCGATAACATTCTGTTCTCGGGTCCAGAGTGGCAGCGCTCCGGAAAGGTGCATGGTGGTGGCCTGCTTCAGTCCAGACTTAGCCCAACTGAGTCCCAACCATCCGCTGTGCCGCTCAGCTCTCGTCTAAAGTCTACGTGTCCGTGGATGACCTTCCCTCTGCTCTCTCTCCCAAACACTTCAGCCCGGCCGTCTAAGGCTCCTGGTGGGAAGGGGGCCAACTCTAAATGTAAACAGAAAGGTTCATGATTCTTGATATTATTCAGGGAAACGATAAAAGCTACCAGTCCAGCAGCAGTGCCCTGAAAAGTGAAGATAGAATTCAGCTGAAGATCACTGGTTTCATTAACAAAGAAAATTGTACAAAAGGTCTCCGTGACATAGTGTTGCCTTCATGGGTCAGGAATTGTTTCCATGGTGTGTGTACCAACCGTAACATTAGGTAGAATTCGCTAGAAGGTCTGTACTCCTGGAAATTGCATTTCAAAATGAAAATTTTGTTCACTGACCTTTATAAAAACCACTGAAATTTTATGATATGAAAGCTGGAAACAGGAATGGGTGAGCTTCTCTAACGGCATATTTAAAGCTTGTGGGGGCATTCAAGAAGATTCGAAGCATGAATAGAGTCTACATGTAGAAGATAAGATACATCTAAGAATAACATATTCGTAATCTGTGAAATGTTTGTTTTACATTGAGAATCTTTGAGAATCAGTTTATTCTCTCACTGCAACATCCTAAGAGAGAAAATATTTTTTTAGGACTGACTGACTATAAAGTCCCAATTCCTAAATAGCATTTTGCCCCATTTCTAAGCATCTGAAGGGCAGCAAGCCATAGAACAGATGCAAAGGTAACAAAGCTGCACTATCTAGCTCATGCTGTATTACAGATGCCATATGTGGTCATGAGCTAATCAACGGCTCTCAGTATCCCCGTCTAAACAAAGGGCTGGTTGGGGGGTATGCCCTCCAAGGCCTCTCTACTCTATGATGCTGTGTTTGGGTGGGACACTGCTGAAACCGCTTTCATCACTGCAGGTGACTGCCCTCACCTTTGTGACCTGTAACACCCAGAGCACTTTCTGTCAGTTGTATTCCACTGATTTGATTTCTTGTTTGAGTCCAGTCTCTGGCCACCTGTAATGTTAATGTCAAATGGGAATCTGAAGCCATGTTAAACCTAGGTTGCTGGATGAATGCCAGTCAAAGACAGATCCTATGGATAGCCGCCCTGCAGTGCCCTACGGAATCAAGGATAGAACTGAAATCCAGAGCGTGGTCGGATTCCTTTGTGTAGCCTTTGGTATTGCACGTTCTTCACTTCTCGTCCACTCCCCGCTTTTCCTTTGGCACAGATCTCTCATCTCTCATCTCTCTCCACTCTTTTTCCTTCATTGTTTCACTTCCAGACATATGTATCTCTTGACTGATCTCTTTGTTTTGGTGATGATCAAACTTTAGTTGTGCCTAAAAGTCACATTGGGTGAGGACATGAAAAAAAACGCTCACATTCATAGTTTTCTCTGCATTGATTGTGTTGGTGCACCTTCACTGTTAACTTGACTGGCTTTTGAGTTATCCAGGGCACACATATCTGAGTGCGTCTTTGACCACGTTTTCAGAGAGGTTTGAAGGAGAAGGCAAGACAATCCTTGAATGTGTTCGGCCCTATCCTGTGGGATGGTGTTCTAGGCTGGGTTTTAAGAAAGACACGGTAGAGAGTGAGTCAACACCATCTTTCATCTCTCTCTTCTTGACTGAGGAATCTCTGTGCCTGGCTCCCTCAGGCCCCTATGGCAGCACCTCCCACAATAATGGACTGTAGTTCTCCAAACTGGGAGCCAGATTGTTTTCTTTGTTTTTCTTTTGTCATAACAACAAAATTAATACATTTCTGTATCATTCAGATTTTGTATACTGATAATCCATACATTAAGTACCTTTGTCAATTTAAATGAATAATTGTAACTACAAATTGCTCTCTTTTCTTCCCCTCTGTATATTCAGTTAGACGGAAGTGCTAGATTTGGAGTTCAATGTGTACAATGCATAACATTATCCTCCAATATGGAGACATTACTGGGATGTATCCATAACATATATTTTGATGCAAGTAACAGAAATCCATTAAAAACACATGAATAAGATTAAAGAGTTTATTAAAATGTCACAGAGGCATTTCAGGCACCCTGGCCTCCTGAGATGGCGAAGCTCAGAGGGTCCTGTCTCCATGTCTCCTGGGCCCAGGGTCTTTTGCTGTTGTGTGTCTTTGTCCAATTGCTCAGTTCTGCTCCATGACTGGCCTCCTGTATTTTATGAATGCTTTTCATTGTCTCTGTTTTGTGACTTATTGGCCCACCAACATTTAGGCCAAGGGAATTCTGGAAATGATTTGAAGGAAGACTTTGACGGTATCAATTTACGCCATCTGATATTTTTCAGTTGTGGTTAACCTATGGCTTTGATACTTAAAAGTGCATCCAGTATTCACTGTCTGGGGTACAGGCCCAACGTCTGGAGGACAGCCAGGTTTTATACAGAAAGGCCTCTTTGATACATAAGGTGGGGCTGGAAAGAGTCTTTACTCAGAGTGCTTTCCTGATACTGAGATATGGCGCAGCCAGGGTCTAATGCTCCTTCCCCCTTCATGTTGTGTGTGACCTTTCCTGGTTTGTGAGAGCTAAAGCTGACTGGCAGGTCTCTGAATCCTCATTAGAGCACAGTCTTTGAGCCTTTCCCGTATGACAGACTGATTGATGGCTGGGCGATGTGTCAAATGTTTACTGACCTAACCTAACAGCTACACTCCTCAACCTACACAGTCCTTGCTTTGTGGAATATGAAACTGACTATTCAGGTGAAATAATGAAAACCATCTTGATGAGGACACGAGAGCTGCATTAATCTATGGATATAAAGATACACATAGAAGACAGTTTGACAGCGTGTCCGCTTAGCAGAATGATAGCAGTAGGTTTCCCTGGGGCCTTCAGAGCACCAGACAAGTGCTTCCTCCTGTGGAGTTGGCCTTTAATCAAAGCAGAAAACATCCCAAAAACAATTTAAAAGAAGAATAGTTTATTCTGGCTTAGAGTCTGAGCGGATACAGCTTATCATGGGGGAAGGCATGGCGACAGCAACATGAGGCAGCAGGTCACACACATACCACAGTAGCAGACAGAGATGAATTCTGCTTGTCTTTGTCTTTTAATCCAGCCCTAGACCTAATCAATGGCACTGCCCACATTTGGGGTGGGTCCTTCCTCTTCAGTTACATCTTTCTGGAGACACCCCGACAGACACAGAGTTGATTCTAAATCTAGCCATGCTGACAATGAAGTTTAAGTACTATAGCAACACAGTCACTACTGTAACGAAACATCAGAAAGTCGGATGCTTCTAGGGACAGTTTTTACTTCTCACAAATCTGGGAACTTGAAGGTCTAGATCAAGGTGCCAGCCAGATTGATCACTGGCAATGGTATCTGTGGGCATCAGGGTTCGGAGGCAACTGCCAGGATTTTCAGGTTCATTTGTCTTGAAACAAAGAATTGAGCAGGAACGCACACATCCTGCAGAACCAGACATTTTCCTTAAGGAACAGTATGCTTGTAAGGACAGAGAAATGAGCTATAGCAGAGATGCCTTAGGAGTTCAGTGGTGGTCCATAAAGGACTGGGGCTCTTACGGGTTATTTGCATAGTGAGGGCTTTCTCACAGGCTGTTACTTGTCAGTCCTAGAGGGAGGGGGAAGCTGGGGAGCCAGCTCTCCTCCTTCCTGCAGATTTCTCTTGTAGCTTTTTGTATAAAACCCTTTAGACCTCTCCCTCTGCCCTACACCCCTGCTTCAGTAAAAGGTTGAGGGAGAAGGGGGAATAGCAGGAAATGTGGAAGTTACTTGTGCCGGAGCATATCCAGGTTGAGACCGTGGATTGATTCCCTGAAGAAAGCAAGCTTGCTCTCTTCCCCACCCCACCCGTGTGGAATTGGACATCAGCAGCGTGCTTAGCTTACAGTGAGAGGGTGCTCTACAAATGTTTACATTTTATTTTTAATGTTTTTGTGAGCATATGTTGATTACACAGGGTAATGGATCTCATTAAAGCATTTTCATACATGTATGTAATTTATTTTGATCACATTTATTCCTGCTACCCTATTTTGTCCCCTTTCACCTCCTATCTAGGCACACTTCTGCTCCCCCACCTCTCTCTCTACATATATAAACGTTTATTTTTTAAAAATTGAATTGATAATTGCCACCTCACTCACCAGTGCATTAATGTTTGTCTTTCTTAATATCTGATACCTTTGCTTCAGCGAGACCAAAATTGTCCCCTACTGGTAAACGGCACTTATGGTCGATAATAAAACTTGCTGACCACACACAGTTCCCAGGTTCCAATATCCTATAGACAGGCATCTCTGCCGCACTTGATTTACTTCTTAATAGACACGTTTCTGTTCTCCAGTTTGACCGCCTTTCTGACCATTAGAGCTGCCTTATGCCAAATCAATAAGAGAGAATTAGTGGAAAGGGCAAATGATTCCAATAATAGTTACAGCGCTATTTCACGATGAGGACACGAGACTGGAATGTCCACGGCTAAATGCATTTAAAGTGTAAGAGGGTCTTAATCTTCAGTCCCTTTATGTGTGAATGGATAACCCCGAGGTCATACGAACACCCTTCTGAAAATGTAATTTCATTGCTGCCTTTTCATTTCCCCGAGGCCTTTCCACATTTTATGAAAATAGCTTTTCCCCCACATAATTTATCCTGATTACAGTTCCCTTCCTCTAAACCTCCCAGTTCCTTCTCACTCCCCCACCCCTGGATCTACCCCATCTCTGCGTCTCATCAAAAAAACAAACAGGTTTCTAAGGGATAATAATAAAATAAAACAAAACAGAACTAATACATTGGACTAGAACAAACAAAAGAAAAAAGAAAGGAAGAAAGAAAAGGCACAAGACACAGATAAAGACACAGAGAATCCTTCATTTTCACACTCAGGAATCCTACAAAAGATTGACACTGTAAGCCATAATACATACAGATAGGACCTGTAGGGTAAAAGGGGAGAAAAACAATGTGTGTAAATGAAATGAAACACAAAGTAAGACAAAATTAAAAGCAAAACAAAACAAAAGCCCTGACATGACATTTTGAGACAAAGAGCCTCCAGTATGCCACTGAGTTAGTTTCCTGTTGATCTTTTCTCCTGCTGGGCCTATGGCCTACCCTTAAGAGTAATTTGTTTTCCCAGTGAGACTTTCTTGTAGGAAACTAACTTTTAATTTGCAAGTGATTGGTTATCAATTGGAGATAGATTCTGGGTTAGGGATGGGGCACATGTACACTTCTTTCAACTCTAGGACCCCATCTGGTGCAGATCTGGGCAGGCCCTGAGCAAGCTGCCTGGACCTCTGCGAGTTCAGATGTGAGTTGCTCAGAGGGCCTTGCTTTCTTGGTGTCCTCCATCCCCCTGGCTCTTACACCCTTTCCATCTTCTCTTCCACAGGGCCCCGGAGCTCTGAGAGTGGAGAGATTTGAAGGAGACATCAGATTTAGAGCTGAGTGATCCAAAGTCTCTCATTTGTACATAATGTCTGGCCGTGGGTTGCTGTATTGTTTCCCATCTGCTGCAAGAGGAAGCTTCTCTGGTGATGGCTGAGCAAGTTTTGATCTACAAAAACAGCAGAATGTCATTAGAAGTCATTCTATGGCTAAATTTTTGTTTTTTGTTTAGTTTTGTTTCCAGAACAGTAGTATTTGGTTTTACTCTAGGTTTTACCCTAGGCTAACTAGTCTCAGATTCTCAGTCACCCACGCAGTGTCAGGGATGGGTTCCAGCTTGTGGAATGGGCCTTAAGTCAAAAAAGATATTGGTTGGTTACTCCCATAAGCTTTGTGCCACCATTGCCCTAGTTTATTTTGTAGGCAGGACACCATTGTAGAGCAAAGGGATTGTGGCTAGCTTGATGTTTACATTTTCTCTTCCGGCAGTGTACAGAGTACCTTCCTGTCCTGAGGAATAATCACTTTGCACACTGTGAAGATTTGTCACTGTGATTGATTTAATAAACAAGCTGACAGGTCAATAGCTGACCAGAATAAGATTAGGTGGAAGAGTCAGACCAGGAGAATGCTGGGAGGCAGAAGGGCAGAGTCTTGGGAGTTGCCAGTCAGATGCAGAGAGAGCAGAAGATGAACATGTCATGCTAGTAAAGGTACTACCACATGGCAGAGCATAGATAAGGAATATGGGCTGACTTAATAAAATGTAAGGGCTATTTAGTAATAAGCCTGAGCTATTGGCTGACCATTTGGAATTACTATAAGCCTCAGTGTGTTTGTTTGGAAGTTGAAGCTGTGACAGGAAAACTCAACCTACATTCCTGTAGCAAAGAAACTAGAATGTAACTGTGAAGGCTGTGTATAGGCCTAGGCCCTAAATCAACTTCTTCATATTCAAAGAGTTGTGTAGCTATTGCCTTTGGCAATGGGGTCTTGTTGTTAGTATGTGGAGAGCAACCTATAGTCTTGACAACAGCCTGAATTGTCTGGGAATTGACTTGGGACTCCTTTGACCAAAAACTCAATTAGATGTAACCCAATTCCAACACTGGAAGCTTCATTTGGTGATAAGAGGTGACTCTGTTTTCTTCATTATTTGGAAAGTTCATTTCAATCCCATATATATGTATGTATGTATGTATGTATGTATACACACATCCCATATATATGTACGTGTGTGTATGCACACACAAATGCGCACACGCACACACACACATATGAGGCCTTGACTATATAAGTTTTTCATACTACCTCTAAAATGGCCCTTAATTTGAACTCTTCCCCCATATTCCATCCTCCTGTTCCAGCCACTCCCACAACCATCCATAATTATCTATTCTATTTCACTTTCCTAGGGAGAGCTGTCTGCCCCCACCCCCTAGTCCTTCACTCTATATCTAATCTCTGTAGTTGTTTGTATTGTACCTTACCGTTGATTTAAGAACTGACATCCAATGGGGATGATCTTTCGGGAATTCACCAAGACCAGCTAGCCTGGGTCTGAAAAAGCATGGGATAAAACCGGACTTACAGAGCAGACAATGAGGACTACTGAGAACTCAAGAACAATGGCAATGGGTTTTTGATCCTACTGCACATACTGGCTTTGGGGGAGCCTAGGCAGTTTGGTTGCTCAATTTACTAAACCTGGATGGAGGTGGGCGGTCCTTGGACTTCTCACAGGTCAGGGAACCCTGATTGCTCTTCAAGCTGATGAGGGAGAGGGACTTGATCGGGGGAGGGGGAGGGAAATGGGAGGCGGTGGCAGGGAGGAGGCAGAAATCCTTAATAAATAAATTAATTAATTAAAAAAAAGAACTGACATCCACGTATAAGTGAGTATGTACAATGTTTATCTTTCTGGATCTGAGGTGCTTCACCGGGATGATTCTATCCACTTACCTGTGAATTTCATGATTTCATTTTTTTTTAAAGGCTGAGTAGTCTTCCATTGTGCAAATGTACCACATTTTCTTTATCCACTCATCTGTAGTAGGTTGTTTCCAATTTCTGGTTATTATGAATAGAGCAGCAATGAACGTGGTTGGGCCAAGCCTCTCTGTGTTAGGATGAAGCATCCTTTAGTATATACCCAAGAGTGATATAACCAGATCTTGAGGTAGAGCAATCCACACCTTCCTAAGGAACTGCCATACTGATTTCCATAAAGGCTGTACAAGTTTGCAGTCTGGACTGGCTAGTTTTGTGTTAAGCTAGATTCATTAGAGAGGTAGGAGACTCAATTGAGAAAATGTCTCTTTAAGATCAGACTGTAGGCAAGTCTGTAAGGCATTTTCTTCATTAGTGGTTCAAGGGATAGGGCTCTGCCCATTGTGAGGGGTGCCACACCTGGGGGTGTGGTCTTGGATTCTCCAAGAGAACAGGCTGAAGAAAACATGAGGAGCAAGCCAGTAAGCAGCATTCCTCCAAGGCTTCTCCATCAGCTCCTGCCTCCATGTTTCATCCTTGCTTGAGTTCCTGCCCTTACTGCTTTTGATAATGGACTGTTAGTTATATGAAACTGTGAGTGAAATCAACCCTTTCCCGCCTCAGTAGCTTTTGATCAACATGTTCCATTGCAACAACAGTGGCGCTAAGACACAGTCCCACCAGCAGTGCATGACAGTCCCACTTACTCCATGTTCTTGCCAGCCTTACATGTCATTTGTTTTATTAATCTTGGTCATTCTATCTGATGTAAAATGAAATCTTACAGTGTTTTTTATTTGCTTTTCCCTGGCGACTAAGAATGTTGGCCATTTCTTTAAGTGCTTCTCAGCCATTTGAGTTTCTTCTTTTGAGAATTCTCATTTTAGCTCTGTAGCCCATTTCTTAATTGGTTTATTTGGTTTCTTAATATCTAGTTTTGTTGTTGTTGTTGTTACTGGCTTTTTTGTTTTTTTTACTTCTTTATATATTTTGGATATTAGCCCTCTATTGAAGGTATGTAGTTGGTAGAAATCTTTTCCCATTCTGTAGCCTGCTGCTTTGTCTGAATGATGGTGTCTGTTTAGTTCAGGTTTCTATTGCTGTGAAGAGACACCATGACCACAGAAACTCTTATAAAAGAAATATTTATTGGGGTGGCTCACTTACAGTTCAGAGGTTCAGTCCATTATTATCATGGTTGGGGAGCATGTCAGTGTGCAGGCACAGATGGCACTGACTACATTTTTATCAGAAGGCAATAGGAAATGAACTGCCTGTCATGAAATGTCTGTCTGAGCAAAACTTGAGCAAAAGAGTCCTCAAAGCCCACTCCCACAGTGACACACTTCCTTGAACAAGGCCACACCTCCTAAAAGTGCCATTCCTTTTCAGAACCATTTTCCTTCAAACCACTACAGTGTTGTTTGCCATGCAGAAGCTTTTCAGTTTCATAAGGTCCCATTTATTAACTGTTGATCTTAATGTCTGTGTTAATGGTGTTCTGTTCAGAAACTTTTTTTTTTGGTCAAAGAGTTCAAGTCTATTCCCATTTTTTGTTTTTGTTCAATTTAGTGTAACTAAATTCTGTGCAAGGTGATAAGTATGGATCTATTTGGATTCACGGTCATTCAATCTGACCAGCACCATCTTCTGAAGATGCTGTATCTTTTGCCAGTCTATACTTCTGGCTCCCTTATTTTAAAAAATCAGGTGTTTCACATTTTCTGGATTCTTTAAACTGCCACATGAATAATAACAAAATACCACAAAATGATAAAAAGAAACTTACTGTTATATTGAACAAAATAGATAAATCCTGAAATGAATTATCCTAGGACAAAAAGCACAGACTCGTTATCCATCCCCATTTATGTAACATTTTGGAAAGGCAAGGCTCTAAGAACAAAGGACATCTCAGTGGTTTTCCGAGAAGGAGTCTCACTACACATGGCCAGCAGAAGGCGTTTGGGAGTTGGATGAAATGTCCTGTCTTATCTGTCTTATCACAGTTACATGACTCATCTATAAGACCTGAAGGAAATGCATGATAAAATATGCATTTTTTTCTGTAGGTGCAGTAAAAAATTAGCATTTCCTACTGTTCTTTTCTCTGCATTTCTTACGCTCATCTAACAGTTGCAAGAGCTGGCTGGAGTTCTTGGAAGTTGGAAGTTGTTCCTCTGCATCCCTCAAGATGGCTAATATTCACTGTCAGCTGGATTTGGAATTACCTAGGAGAAACATCTCTGGGTGTGTTGGTGAGGATGTTTCCAGGGAAGTTTAACTGCATGTGAATAGTACCATCCTGTGTGGGGAGGATGGGAGTCAGCCAAGCACTTGTGTTAAATCATCTCTGCTTCCTGACCGCAGGGACAATGTGATCAACTGCCTCACACCTTGTCAGCATCATAATTTCATCCCTTCCTTAACAGCGAGTCCAAGCAAACTTTCCCTTCCTTAAGTTGCTTTTGGCATTGATCACAGTGATGAGAAAAATAATTAATAATCTCCTTATCTTATTTTTTCTCCCTTTCCCTGTAGCATCCATTCAGGAGCCCTACCTCCATTATATATTTCCCCATCTCTTTTCCTCAGCAGTGAGAAGATGTCTTAGTCCAAAAGGTTGTTTTGGGTCTTGAATGTTCTGGATGTCCTTGTTTCGCCCGAGGCAGCCACGGTCCGTTTGCTCCACAGTTACTGGAGGGGAGCGTGTCCTCACCACAGCAAATGTAATCTTGGTCTAGTGAGAAAACACCACAGGTCAAATGAGAAGATATTTGTCTTTATTTCTTTGCAACTTCTCCTTACAGAAAAATCATCCCAGGAAAACCTGGGCTAAGAAACACTGATTTCTTCTCTATCTTTTATTACATTTGAGAAATAGGATAGTACCCTGAAGTTTAATAATTACTAAACCCAAATATTCCATTATAACCCATTATTCCAAAGTGACATGGGAAGAATGAATTACAAAATTATGTTTCATTTTTTAAAAAATATTGATTGATTTTATTGAGCTATACATTTTTGTTTCTTCCCCTCCCTTTCTCTCCCCTCCCCTTCTCCCCTCTCCCATGGTCCCCAGGCTCCCAATTTACTCAGGAGATCTTGTCTTTTTCTACTTCCCATATAGATTAGATCCATGTATGTCTCTCTTAGGGTTCTCATTGTTGTCTAGGTTCTCTTGAATTGTGAATTGTAGGCTGATTTTTCTTTTCTTTATGTCTAAAAGCCATTTATGAGTGAATACATATGATATTAATCTTTCTCAATCTGAGTTATCTCACTCAATATGATGTTTTCTAGATCCATACAGTTGCCTGCAAATTTCAAGATATCATTATTTTTCTGCTATGTAGTATTCCATTGTGTAGATGTACCACATTTTTCTTATTCATTCTTCGGTCGAGGGGCATTTAGGTTGTTTCTAAGTTCTGGGTATGACAATGTTGCTATGAACATAGTTGAGCACATGTCCTTGTGGTACGATTGAGCATCGTTTGGGTATGTATCCAAAAGTGGTATTGATGGGTTTTGAAGTAGGTTTTTTAATTTTCTGAGAAATCACCATACTGAAATCCAAAGCAGTTGCACCAATTTGCACTCCCACCAGCATTGTAGGAGTGTTCCCTTTACCCCACATCCTCTCCAGCATAAGTTGTCATCTTGACTCTTCTTACAGGTGTAAGATAGAATCTCAGAATTGTTTTGATTTCCTTTTCTCTGATGGATAAGGGTGTTGAGAATTTCTGTAAGTGTCTTTCAACCATTTTAGATTCCTCTGCAGAGAATTTTCTGTTTAGGTCTGTACTTCATTTTTTAAAATTACAATATTTGTTCTTTTGATGACCAGCTTCTTGAGTTCTTTGTCTATTTTGGAGATCAGTTCTCTGTCAGATGTGGGGTGGGTGAAGATCTTTTCACATTCTGTAGGATGAGGTTTTGTCTTGTTCACCATGTCCTTTGTTTTACAGAAGCTTCTCAGTTTTAGGAGGTCCCATTTATTATTTGTTTCTCTCATTGTCTGTGCTACTAGGGTACAAAATTTTGTTTTATTTTGGTGAACTATATGATGAAGATAGTGAATATCAGAAAGGAGCATAACTAATTTATAAAGCCTTCTATATCAAAATAATAGTGTGTCCTTTGAAATTGGTTTCTTTAGAGAGTTAAACATCTGTTCAGATAATAATTAATTGATAAATATATATGGACATCATTTGGATTAACTTTTATGGCAATAATGCTTTGAGTAGCCTTACACATGGAAAAAAATCTGATGAGTATTTCAATATCTAAAATTACCATGAAACACTCGGGATCAATCTAGACATAAGTAGATGAATAAACTGTGAGATACTTTTGTTAAATGTGAGCCAGGTCCAAGAAGATTGAATTTCCTAATGACTCAGAGGCTTAGAATAAATGTTTACATGGTACTCTAATAGACCTGCAGCCTGTGGCTCCTCCCACAGGGCCCCCCTTCATTCGATTACTCAAGCTTTGCTGTTGAAAATTTCTTAAATTGTAGTCGCATGCTTTAGGTCAAGTGAGTGGCTCTGACAATCTTTAAAACGCCAGAATATGGTAAGGAAGAGAAATTAGATTCCTTTGTGCTCACTTTCACCACCATGGTCTCTATATTATGGGTTAAGAAACAAAATGCCAGAATGCTAAACTACTCTTTATTATACCTGGAAAACATAAGGGTAAGAACAATGAGTTTGCATCTAAGTTCTATTTAGACCAAGGAGGTGATGTAGCAAAGGGGCCTGGCCTGAAGCCTGCTGTTTACTATTTTCTAATTGGATGCAAACATTCCTATAAGTTTTTGGTGGGGAGCCAGGGGCTCTGAGTCACAATGGTTGATTAAAACACTCTCAGCGGAGAGTCTAATTAGAACTGATCACTCTGTTGCCGCCTTCTGGGAGATGGGGACTTGAAGGGCATCTCAAGCTGGGTCTTCCTCAGCTTGGAAAGGCTCTTTCAGTTCGAAGGTCTCCAAAGTTTTCAAGGAGGTAAAGTGTTTCGGAGTTGTCCCACACTTCGTGGCACTGCTGTTGCCAAGCTGAGAAGGTAACAAACAAACCGGATTCCCACGCAGCATGACAGTCTCAGTGAAAGGATTTGCTTGGTCTGCTCACCACGCTTATTCCAACAGTGTTTTATTCAGGACTCAGAGAAACCATCGTTTTCTCATCAAGAAAATATAAATGTAAAAAGACTGTATTTCATGTGTTTGTGCCTGGGTGCCCGCCAAGTCCAGAAGATGGCATCTATACCTTGGAACTAGAGTTACAGGATTAGGGTTTCTATTGCTATGATAAAGACTATCACCAAATGCATCTTGGGGAGGGAAGAGTTTATTTCAGCTCACGACACTCAGGCTATACTCCCTCCCTGAAGGAAATTGGGGCAGGAACTCAAGGGAGGAACCTGGAGGAAGGAACTGAAGCAGAAGCCATGGAGGAGTGCTGCTTACTGGCCAGTTCCTCATTGCTTGCTCGGATCACATTTTTGTACAACCCAGGACTACCTTCCTGGGTGTGGCATTAATCAAGAAAATGGCTCCCACAAATTTGCTTATAGGTCAACCTTCTGGAGGCACTGAACTGAAGAGTCCCTCTTCTCAAATGACTCTATCTTGGATCTTGATCAAAACTAACCACAACACAGGTGGTTGTGAGCCATCTCTTGTGGGTGTTGGGAATCGAACCCAGGTCCTCTCTGAGAGTCGCATGCCCTCTTAACTGCTGAGACATCTCTCCAGCTTTGAAGGAACTGATTGTAATAGCAAGGTGAATAAGGAGCTATAACAGGGCTAATTATCATGTTTCCTATTCCCTTCTTAAGCAAACAAATCTTTTCAAGTGATCATGAGTTGTAGTAAAAGTAATAAAGAATGATACTTACGTAGCTCAAAGGACTTGAAGGCTTTATTGTAACTTAAAGGTTCATTAAGAGCACCCAGTGAAAATAGAGATATTAACATCGCAACTTGTTTTTTATTATCGCTAAATAAGTTATTCTTAGAAAAATTCATATATATATGCACAATGAATCTGAGAAATCTAGACCTCAGATTTACCCTGGATTTTTTTTTTAAGATAAGGCATCTGTATTCAAACTATCATTGATCACTGGTTGTAGACATCTTGTCTGGCACTTTGGTAGCATAAGAAAGAAAAGGTTCCTGAGTTTCAGGACAAAGAACCCAAGTACGGTAGAGACATCAGAAGTGTGAGGTGTGCAGTCACAATATAGATTAATAAGGCAAGGGACACAGATGGGTCACTGAAACACGCTCTGCATGTGAGGGCTGGGAGTGAGCACACACAGAAAGAACTTTATGAGACTGATGTTGCTTTGCTAAATGCTCATGTCATCAAACTGTCTTCTAAACCATTATGTTTATGGCTGTAGACTCTGGTCCATAGATTATGTCTTCAGTCTTGGTGAGTAACACTTCTTATTGTAGTGGGTAGTGGTTAAGGTTGACAATAAAGGACTGTTAAGGACAATCATAAATGGAACCCTCACCCCACAGTGCAGGGGCCGTGTGGAAGACAAGTGCTAGAGGGTGGAAAAGAGTGCTGTGAAGTGCTGACTTCTGAACATGGCATGACTACCATACACATGATCTCACAACGATTGTGCTTACCTGTACAAAGAGTGCTGTGAAATGCTGACTTCTGAACATGGCATGACTACCATACACATGATCTCACAACGATTGTGGTCACCTGTACAAAATTAGGCCAGTTAAAAAAATATTCCAACTTGAAGTGGGGAGGGATTCCCAAGGCCCCACCCCAGCTGAAGTGTTCTTGCCAGCTGATGACTCTAGGGAATGGGGGGAGACATTATTTTGTTGGGGGCAGGTGACCAACCTCATACCCCTGACTGCACTCTCTCCCCTGGGCTCTACATGAGGACCTACAACCCTGGCAGCCTTACAGGAGGGCAGGCTGGTCCTAGAACCTCAGGTAAGATACCACCCACTGCCCACAAAAACCCCTTTAAGCCTGCCCAACAACCCCTGACTGTATCTCCCCCACCACACACACCCTGCACCATATCCTGGTCTACAACTTTAGAAGAAGACTTCCACTTCACCAGAGACCACCAGATCTAGGGACCCCAGGTCAACAGCTTCAGAAGAAGACTTCCACCCTACCAGGGGCCAGGCTGGATGTAGACTTCGGGTCTACAGCTTCAGAAGAAGACTTCGCCTTTACCAGAGGTTAGGCTGGATCTAGGGACCCCTGACCCAAAGTCCCTAGAGGGAACACTGTACTGAACTTGAAGACATGCTAGTCACCAGAACTCGCCATTTAGGCCAGAAGAGCAGAGAGGAAAGAGAAACTAAGGGAAAAAAACATCCATTCAACAAAGACAAATGCAGAATCATTACCTAGACCTTAAACCATCCCAAATCCAGAGTTTCATGCCAGTGTAAGAACACAGTCAATAACAGAAAGGACAACATTGTAACACCAGAGCCTAACTATCCTACAAAAGCAAAAACCTGAACAGTCTAACCAGCTGAAGCACAAGAAAATGACATTACTGTGACTTTATGAAGATGATATTGGTCCTTAAGAAGATATTTAAGAAGTCTTAAAAATTGAGGAAAAGACAAACAAAAAATGGAAGAAATTAATAAATTCCTAAAAGAATGCCAAGAAAGCCAAGAAAAAACAAACGGATGAAAGAAACTGTTGAGCACATGAATATGGAAATAGAAGCAATAAAGAAAATACAAACTGAAGGAACCCTGGAAATGGAAAATCTGGGTATCGGTCAGTGAACAGGAACTACAGATGCAAGCATCACCAACAATACAAGGGATGGAGGAAAGGATCTCAGGTATTGAAGACATGATGGAGGAAATAGATTTATCAATCAAAGAAAATGTTAAATCTAAAACAATTCCTACCATAAAACACCCAGGAAATCTGGGACACTATGAAAAGACCAAACATAAGAGTAATAAGAATAGAAGGAGAAGAAACCCAACTCAAAATTCCAAAGAATATATTTAAAAAAACATAGAAGAAATTCCCAATCGAATGAATAACATACCTATAAAGGTACAAGAAGCTTATAGAACACCAAATAGATTAGATCAGAAAATAAAATCTCTTCACCACATAATAATTAAAACACTAAACATACAGAACAAAGAAAGAATATTAAAAGCTTCAAGGAAAAAAGACCAAGTAACTTACAAATACAAATCTGTTAGAATTACACCCGACTTCTTGGTAGAGACTCTAAAAGCTGGAGATCCATGGACAGATGTCTTGTAGATTATAAGAGACCACAGATACCAGCCCAAACTATTATATCCTGCAAAACTTCCAATCATCATAGATGGAGAAAATAAGATATTCCATGATAAATTCACAAAGCAAGTCTTAACAGATACAAGAAAATTGAAATAACTCCTGAATCCTACCAGACCACTGCAGATTAAATCTAGATAGCAACAACAACAGAAATCTTACTCAAAGAAACTAAATAACTCTATACTGAATCAAAAATGGGGCAAAAATAAAAATAAGAAAAATCAAATTTCTAGAATTCTATGGAAATGAATACACAACATACCCAAATTATGAGACACAATGAAGGTGATTCTGGAAGGCAAGTTCACAGCACTAAATGAACATTTTAAAAAATGGGGAGATCTCATACTAGCAACTCAATAGCACACCTGAAAGTGCTAAAACAAAAAGAAGTAATTGCACCTTGCTCAGATGTTTAATGTTTTGAGATGGTGACTTTCTTTTCTGGTCCAATCTGTTTGGTGTTCTGCATGCTTCTTGCACCTTGATAGGCACCTCCTTCTCTATGTAAGGGAAAAATTTAAGATTTATTTTATGTATACAAGTGCTCTATCTGTATGTATGCCTTTATATCAGAAGAGGGCATCAGATCCCAGTAGAGATAGCTGTGAGCTACCATGTGGTTGCTGGGAATTGAACTCAGGACCTCTGGAAGAGCAGCCAGTGTTCTTAATTGTTGAGCCATCTCTCCAGCCCTAGTTTGATCTTTTCATACTGTTCCAGATTTCCTGGAGGTTTTGTGTCAGGCCTTCTTTTAGACTTAACATTTTCTTTGATTGACGTTTCTATTTCTTTTATTGTATCTTCAACAACTGAGATTCTCTCTTCCATCCCTTGTATTCTGTTGGTGAGGCTTGCCTCTGTAGTTTCTGTTTGAGTACCTATATTTTTCATTTCCAGAATTCCCTCAATTTGTGTTTTCTTTATTGATTCTATTTCCATTTTTAGGTCTTGTGCAGTTTTACTTGTTTTGTTCAACTGTTTGTGTTTTCTTGTCTTTCTTTAAGGGATTTATTCATTTCCTCCAATCTTTTTGTTTGTCTTTTCCCTGATTTCTTTAAAGGATTTATTAATTTCCTCTTTAAGGACATTTTTAGGTCTTTTTCCTTTGCTTCAGCTGTGTTGGAATATTCAGGGCTTGCTGGAGTAGGAAATTTGAGTTCTGGTGGTGACATATTACCTTGCCTGTTGTCGATTATGGTCTTAATGCTGACATCTAGGCATCTGGGTTTGGAGTGATTACAGCTCTAGGTATTGATTTCTGAGTTTGTTTTTGTTGGATGGGTGTTTTGGTCCTTGGTTTCTATTTCCTCTCTGGTGTTCTGGTCTTTGTGGCCTATGACTGAGTAGGGGTCTCTGTCCATAAGGGGGCTGGAACACAGGGATGAGAAGGGGAGGGAGAATGTAGGATAGTTTGGGGGGCACCACGAGAGTGGGGGAGGTCTTTGGACAAGTGACCTGCCTGAAGTTCTGGTTGCTGGTGTGGCCTCTGGTTGAGTAGAGGTTCTCCACCTGAGTAGGGGGCTGGGACAGAGCAATAAGGAAGGGAGTGGTTGAGGATAGAGGGGGGACACAAAGAAAAGTTGGGGAGATCAAAGGGTGGGTGATTCACCTGAAGTTCTGGTTGCTGGTGTCTGTAACTATTCTTATGACTTTGACTCTCTTGTTACAGTTTGGACTAACTGCTGTAGTTCCCCTTTATTGTTATATTGATATATTGTTGTGGAATATTATTTTAACTAGACAAAGATGTGCTACATTTGCTTATGCTATCTTTGTTAACAATGGAAAGACGCGTTGCGTTTGTTTGCGCTGTATTTGTTTAATTATGTAAAAAAGTGTTGCATTTGTTTCATATTGTCTGCCTATGGTACCTGATTGGTCTAATAAAAAGCCAACCAGCCAATAGCTAGTCAGGAAAAGGGTAGATGAGACTGTTGGGATGAGAAAAAATAGGAGGAGAGAACTCTTGAGGGAGAAAGAAAGGGAAGTCCCCCGGGGCCAGCCAATCAGCAGCCGCCTGCCAGCTAGATGGAGCAGGCCAATCAGCAGCCGCCTGCCAGCTAGATGGAGCAGGCCAATCAGCAGCCGCCTGCCAGCTAGATGGAGCAGGACTGAAAGAAAGAAAGAAAGAAAGAAAGAAAGAAAGAAAGAAAGAAAGAAAGAAAGAAAGAGGGAGGGAGGGAGGGAGGGAGGGAGGGAGAAAGAAAGAAAGAAAGAAAGAAAGAAAGAAAGAAAGAAAGAAAGAAAGAAAGAAAGAAAGGTAAAAAGCACCGAGGCAAAACATAGATGAAGAGAAACAGGTTGAGTTATAAGAGCTAGCAAGAAATAAACATAAGGCCAATAATTCATAACTAATAAGAAATCTCTGGGCTCAATTACTGATAGAATATAGACTGTGGGTTGGGATCTGTTCTAGGTGTTCTAGATACACAATAAGAACCCCACCCATGGCCCTGTGACTGGAGTCTATTGAGGGAGATCAACAGTAGATAAGCAAAAGTTAGCAAAACACTCAACATGTTCCAATGTCCAAAGGAAATGGGACAAGAACCAAGTCTATGGAGACAGGGATAAATCAGGGGGCTGGGTAGCCATGGAGATGAAAGCTGATTAAAGAGCTAAGGAAGTTGACTGTGGTGCTCTCCTGCCACTTCAGAGATTTTAAAGATGAAGATACTGAGACCCAGAGTGGTTAGGCAACTTGCCATAGGTCACACAGCTAATCAGGATCAGAATTGGGATACAAAGACAATCAATGGACTGTCTGTCTGTTTTCAGATCTGGTCTTCTAATCTCTCCATCACGCCCCCTCACAAACTGATAAAAACCATATTGGAATGAATTAATATACAAGTTACAAACGACCCTACCAGTGGCACGGTTAAGGATTATAGGTGGGTTGAGAGATCAATAGGGAATACAGGATGAGCGAATCATAGGGTGCAATAGTATTTTGGTTTTAAGTCTTCTAAGGTCCCTACAATGGAACAGGTCCTGAGAAAGCTGCCTCTTCGCGTATATTCACTTGGAAGCAGCTAGCGGAGCATGTACATCAGAGTAGCACAGCCCCCGAGGACACACCGCAAGGAAAGGGCTTCATCTGTCCTTGGCATGAGCGAGGACCCCAAAGGAAAGGGAAGTAATGGGTGAACACCATTAATGTTTCCTGAGATGTTCCCTCATGCCTCATCCTGGCTCCCTTCACCTCCCCACTCCCCGAGGGTGTAGCTGAGATGTCCATGC
The DNA here is from genome assembly GCF_000317375.1 of Microtus ochrogaster. Lineage (NCBI taxonomy): Eukaryota > Metazoa > Chordata > Mammalia > Rodentia > Cricetidae > Microtus > Microtus ochrogaster. The sequence continues at coordinate 4,283,329 of NC_022021.1, forward strand.
ATGACCAGTGAAGAACCTGCAAACAGGGAAGCCATGCCGTAGTTTCAGCGCTGCAGAAGCAGAGGCAGGAACAACACGAGTTTGAGGTCAGCCTGGGCTACATAGCAAGATATTGCCTCACATAGTCAAACAACCAAAACAAACAATCAAACAAGCAATGTCTCATACTTTATATACACATATGTATGTATTTTAAAAACTTTAGTGTAGAAAACATTTATAATGAGAATATTGACATTAAGTACATTTTGCATTTTGAAACCTTCTTTTATATGATTGATCAGAGTGTAGTCAATGGTATATGTTATATATAGTATGCTGTTTTTATTATTGCCTAGAAAATCACCAGGTTTGAGTGCTAACATTCTTTTTTGGTGACTTGGTATGCATTAGTTGAAATAATGAGTTAATACTTTAAGAAATAAGTTTAAGGAACTGTTTAGAAGTGGTGAAAGACAACTCCCTTGTGCATGAAATCATACTGAATTATGACAAACATGAGCTTGAATAGGGAACATGCCATTTGGAAGCAGGGAGAAGCCAATGAGACACACACTAAAATCATCAGTGGCCTCTGTCTTTCCAGAGTTGATTTATTTAACTGGCGTACACAATCATGGGTTTTATCATGGCATTTCATGCATGTATGTCATTGTGCTTTGCCCATATTTGCCTTCCCACTCTCTCCGATCCTTTGATTTCCATCTTAGAAGGGTTTGCAGCAGTCAGAAGGCAATAGTATGAATGAATGAGGACTCCATTACTAAGTTCGAGAAGATGGTGTGTCAATCCTAAAATAATCTGTATTCTAAGCAGAAACACACATTTGAGTAAATGAATCTGTGGAAGAGACAATGCTTACCCACTTTTCCCTTTCCTCCACAGATAGGAAGATTTCATGTAATTAAATTGAGACATGAATTTTTGCAAAGAAATACAAACTATAGGATGTATGCTTTCCAGTCTTAAGTAGGCAAGATTGGGAGGTCTTCTTGGTACCCTGTCATCTCTTGCTAGGACACTGATGATGGCCACATGTCCTAGATGATGTCACAGCCAGAGGATGCAGAAGGACCAATTCTAGAATTCACCACTGGCAGAAAAAGGGTTTGGTCACTGAGATTTTAGTTTGCTTGTCTTTTGTTTCTGTTCTTTTGCACCACAGAGCACTAATTACTTGGGTTAAGACAGTCCATAAGGACAGCAAGGGAGACAGACATAGGTTAGAGGCATGTGTGGATGGTGTATGCATGCGACCTGGAGAGGCTTTTAGAAGAGGAGAATAGCGATCTTTCCCAGAAGGGGCACACTGGAAAGTGAGGGAAAGGGGAAAGGAGGATTTGGGGTGTGCCTGATATTTTTGGCTGAGGGCCATGATAGATACACTGTTTTCTCGGTTTGGCTGACATTTATCTATAGGTCAGGATCATGTATGGAAGAGAACCGCAAAGCAGGAAGATTCCCACACTCTATTTGTGAGGGGAGGCTCTGCATCCGTGTTCATTAAGTGTTTCTGGAGAGACTAAGTCATTTGAGTGAGTCAACCCGGTATGAGAGTTAATAGAGCGCCCTCAGCTCAGCTGGAATAATGAGCATTCATAAACCTAATCTCTAGACATATTTATTGTTTTTCATTTGTATTAGTTTTTCTTAGAGAAAGTTTTTTTATGAAAAAAGAATGTATTATTATTAAAAAGACTGAAAATCATGGACAAAAGCCAGTAGAGTAAGAAGTTCTGCCTTCATTGAAACAATAGTAACCATAATTTAATGTGAGGGTCTCCAACTTCTTCATGTAGCTTCAAATTTTTCATGCCCTTGAATCCCCTGGCAGAACACCAGGTTCAGGTAACAATTTAATTTATTCATTTGGAACAGAACTCTTGCATTTGACTTAACAAAATGACTTGCTTTCATAGAGGGCTAGTTAGTTTTCCGTATACTAGAGTCCTTTTAGAAGAGGAAATCTCAAGTGAGAAGAGGCCCTCACCAGATGAACCTGTGGGCAAGTCTGATTTCTTGATTGATGGTAGATGTGGGAAGGCTTAGCTCGCGGTAGGCAGTGCCACTCCAGGGCTGGTGGTCCTGGGTGCTTTAAGAAAGCAGCTGAGTGAGCCATGAGGAACAAGGCAGTAAACAGCACTTCTCCATGGCCTCATGACCTTCTCCTGCCTCCAGGATCCTGTTCTGACTTCCCTGGATGATGGACCACAAGCTGTACGATGAATAAGCCCTTTCCTCCCTAAGCTTCTGGTCACTAAGTTTTATCATAGCACTAGAAACCATAACCAAGACACAGACGAAGAGCTTAATTGCAGTATTATGACAATGTTGATCTTCCAGAAGGCAGGAACACTCTTTCCCAAAGTTGAGTGGAATTCTCTCAAGCAACCTGCTGTTTTTCTTCAAAGCTGCCGGCTGGGGTTGCTAGTAAGTAGGCTCTCCACTTCTCCCTCAATTGGCCATGAAGGGCAGTGGTTACCATGTCCATAGGCAGTTCTCTACTCTTGGGGCCTTCAATCTTGTTTGTAGGAATAGGAACAGTGGTGCATATTGGAGTGGTGAGATGATCTCACATCTCCCTAAATGGGGAGATGGATAAGTTCATAATAATGGATTACTTTTTACATTTCTTCAATTTTGATTTTCCATAACCAAATGGACCTACTGCATTCAGGGCACAAGATTGAATTGGAATGAAGTAGTTCAATGTTTAAATATGAGATCTCTATGCAATGTTTTCTGGGTATCAGTCAATCACATGACTTCCCTTTGGGTACCAGGAACTGAACCCAGGACCTCCTCGTGCATGCTAGGCGAAGACCCTATGACAGAGCTATAACCAGCCCCTGTCCCCTCATGCTTGTTTCCATTCTAATAATAGCCTTTTAATTCTGTAAAGAACTTATTAAACTTCCCTCAAATACTAAGAAAAGCCTATTGAGTTACTGCTTCATAAATGGGATCTCAGAGTACAATGAGCAGTTCAAAACAAACCAAACCAAACAAACAAACACACATGAGACTCTCCAGTCACTCGGGCTGTTTGCCATATGAACTCTCTGGAAACATCATAAGGAAGGAATGCAGGCCCCGAGAGTGGGCCAGTTTGAAAATCTGTGACTGTTATATATGCTGCTTCCCCACTGCATAGCTCACCCCAATCTTATTAGAGAGAAAACCATGAATTTAACAGCAGTTGATGGTGTCTTAGCTAAGGTTTCTATTGCTGCAATGAAACACCATGGCCAAAGATAAGTTTGGGAGAAAGTGGTTTATTTTCTTGTGCTTCCATATTGCCTTAGATTATCTTTCCTTTTCATTTAATCCAACATAATCCCTTCAAGTGTGCCCAGAAGATAACCTAATCTAAATAACCCCTCACAGTGTCCTGGAGACTTGTCTCCTAGGTGACTCCAGATCCTGTCAAGTTGACAATTCATGATAACATCACAGTTTCTCATAGTTCGCTCTACTTTGTGAATGAGATGTTGCCTGATTCATAAATTTCTCTCCAAACCCAATTAGGGTTTTACATCAAACTTGTTGAAGATTTTGTCTTTAACACTACCAAGAAATCCCTGGAGGCTCTACTCAGTATCTCCTTCTTGAGTCAAAGCACAGCATGGCTCACAGGGCTAAAAGGGAGTCTGGCTTAGAAGAGGAATGTTGTGGAAGATGTTGCACACTGTTCTGGCAGTGCATATATCAGCTGGTGACAACCTTCACACCTGCTTACCATGGGGACTGTATCTGTTATCACACCTGAGCAATCCCCTCCTTTTCTACGTCTTTTGGCCCCTCATCAACCTACATCAATTGCTGTCTTTACTGGGTCATCCCATGTTTAGCACCCAGCCCCTCTGCTTCCCCCACCTGTCCACAGTAACCATTGTCACTGGCCATTCCCACCCCATGTTTAGCATCCAGCCCCTCTG
>NC_022021.1:4287489-4318302 GCF_000317375.1 Microtus ochrogaster
CCTTCACCACTGGCCACTCCCACCCTATGTTTAGCATCAGGCCCCTCTGTTTCCCCACCTGCCCACAGTACCCTTCACCACTGGCCACTCCCACCTCTTACCATTTCTTCACTTACAGAAAGTGAGACCATTTATCTTTTTCCCTTGGTTCTCCTACCTCACTAGCCAGAGTTCATAGTAATTCTTTACCAGGAGTGCATACTCTCATAATTTAAATATTTGCGTGTCCCCACAATGACTTCTAAGTCCTATATACGTGCTTTAGTCGTCTATTATCAAATATTTATGCTTTCAAATGGTTCTTATATGCTGATCACTTTAATATCTCTCTTACTCCATCAGTTATAAAAGATGCTTTATGATTTATTATATCTGAAACTGCACTGTGTCCCATATTGATTTTGTGTGCATGAAAATATAATCGCTTATCAACGATTATTGAATTGGGCATTTTAGTTGCTATTACATGCGTTGATATCACATACCCAAACAATGCAGTGGTATGGAGAGAAATTGTCAAATATCTTGAAAATAGACAGATAGTATTTCACGTCAAGAGAGTTAGGCATGACTAATCCTGTGCTATACAGGACTAGCCATAAATGGTGAAACATCGGTTTAACAGAAACACGGGACAAAAACTGCTAAACCTTCAGCATCAAATAATTCAATTGAAAGGGAAAAGTATGAGTTTATACTAGAACTAAAAATTGCAGAATGGATGTCTGAGGCTTGGAGAATTGGAGACAGTGGCTGCCCTCAAAATGATGTGATTATATTTTAATTTTAAAGATAAAACTTAACACGTAAGTGCTTGATCAATGATGTTCTCTCTAGGAAAGAGGGTGACAGCTGTAGTGACATGTCCTCTTCACAGATCTCAAGATCCAGGTTCTCAGAAGGACGGATGGGAGACAGACAATGGGGCGATAATGAGCCTCTTTGTCACAACTGTCTCAGCTAGCCCACACCCCCTGAAGCTGTTTGATATCAGCCCACAGCCTTGCCACAGCCCAGTCTAGCTAGCCAAGCCCCTTGTAAGTAGCCCAGCCACTCAGAGCTAAGTGCCTACAAAATAGCTGTGGTAAAATTCTTTAATGGGAACTATCAGAACAATGGAGAAGACATTCTGCTTTTGGCTACAATGGTAGACTTAGAATCTTCAGACAGAATATACTAAAAATCAGATTTAAATTCTAGGTAGGATCTAGATTGAAATTTCCTTTTAATAATAATGATACTAGCAAAAGGGCCTACTATATACCAATTACCATGCTTAAGTGCTTTGTCTTAGTTAAAATAATCAAATATAAATCTGCAGCAAGCCTTTGGGGATCTCTTACTTACTAGGTTCATTTTACAGATAAAGAAATTAAAACTGAGAGAGGTAGTAATTTACCCTCCCCTCCCCCACCCCAGCGGTTTGAATGAAATGTCCCTCACAGTCTCAGGCATTTGAATACTTGGTCCCCAAGAGTTGGCACTGTTTGGGGAGGCATGGGAGGCATGGCCTCACTGAATCTAATGTGTCACTAGAGGTGGGCTTTGAAGATTTAAATCTCCCGACATCCTTTTTTTTTCTCTGCTTCCTTTGTGGTTTGTGGTTTAAGATGTGAGCCCTCAGTTCTCAGCTTCCAGCTCTAGTCACATTGTCTGCCACCTGCTGCCATGCTGTCCCTGTCATGAACCTCAATGCTCTGGAAGTGCAGGTCCGAAACAGACCTTCTCCAAGTGTTTTCTCACAGGAACAGAAAGGTAACAAATATTCCTATCATAACGTCAAAGTTTCACATATCATAGGTCTCTGTCTCCATTTCCCCACCGTCCCTCCTTGCATCTCTTCATCTCTCCTTTCTCACATTCTTTCTCTTTTCCTGGACCTTTTGTAAAGAATTAGAATATGCAGGTATGAGTTCTGGCCAGGCAAGCTAGAAGTTCCCAGGCCACTGTCAACACGGTAAGTTGGATCTCAGCCTGGGTTGAGGTAGTGTACCACAGACAGGATATCTTTTCCATGGTAGGGGCAGTGTCTTAGTTCCTGCTCCTCAAGACTTTAGAGTGGTTGATCAGGCCCACCAACATTATCTTTCTCCAGTGTCATTCTTTATTTAAAATAAATGTATGATAGACTTCAATCACAAAATATATTCTCGGCAACACCCAGATTAGCAATTGATTGACTCACTGGGACTATAGTCTAGGCAGATAGACATATAAAACTGAACATCTTTGGTGGTTCTAACAGAATGCCCCCCCACCTCATAGGCTCATATATTTGAATGTTTGGTCCCTAGTTAGTGTAACTGTTTGGGAAGGATTAAGAGGTGGTCTTGTTGGAGGAGGTGTGTCTGTCACTGGGGGTGGACTTTGAGATTTCTAAATCCCACACTGGACCCAGTGTCTCTCTCTCTTGCTGTGAAGATGCACCATGACCAAGGCAACTTACTAGAAAGAGTTTATTGGGGATTTGTTTACAGTTTTAGAGGGCTAGTCCATGACCATCAAGGTGGGAAACATGGCAGAAGGCAGGTAGGCATAGCACTGGAGCAGTAGCTGAGAGCATATACCTGATCCGCAAGCATGGGACGGAGAGGGGGTGGAAGGAGAGAGGGAAGAATAGAGTGATAACTGGAAACAATGTGTGCTTTTGAACCCTACAACCCCTGGTGACACACCCCTACAACAAAGTCAAACCCCCTAATCCTTCCCAAACAGATCCACTAAGTGGGGACCAAGTATTCAGAGATATGAGTTCATGAGGACTATGCTTATTCAAACCATTGCACCTGCTGAGCCATCTCATCACCTAAGTCTGTCATGCTTCATAAAAATCTGCAAAGGTCAAGGGAAAATTGATAACATTTCCATTGGCAGTAAGATTGCCTGCCAATCTCATGATGATACAAAACTGTGCAGGGTAAGCCCCTCCTCCACAGACAGAGGCAGTGGGGAAAGACCCTTCCGCCTAATTGCAGTTACAAGGCAAGAAAGCCTAAGCCAGTGACTTGCCTCAGTAAGAAATATGGTGCCCATGAGAGGATGCTGGCCTAAAGGATATATGTGAAGCCAATGAATTACCTGGGGACCTTGTCAGTTGGGGAAGTCTATTGCTTTCTCAGTTTATTTGAGTGTAATGTGTTCCTATGAACTCTTGTTCAGAGTGGGTAGGAGTAATTTTGCTTCCTTTCCTCGAGGGAAGGATACTGTCTAGGTCAAATATGTCTAGTCTCTTGATGCATGTTAGGTGCTATGTCAGGGTGGCATTAATTTTTATTCCAGTACTTTCATATGAAGTCATCCTAGCCACTCAATCTTCTACTGCAGTGTACAATGAAGCTCTCTCAGCCTAATGGGTTCAGCAATCTCTCCTGGGCTGATGGCCAGAAGTGGATTGATGTGCTGTTTTAAAGGACATGAAAAACACAAAGAACTTTCAGGACAAATGAGTAACAAGGAGGAAGGAAGGAAGGAAGAAGGAAGGAAGGAAGGAAGGAAGGAAGGAAGGAAGGAAGGAAGAAGGAAGGAAGGAAGGAAGGAAGGAACTAGATGAGAAAGTAATCTCAGTGATGCTTCACAATGCAGCAAAAGGGATTCACAAGGCAGAAGAACTGGCTGGATTTAATAAGATCATTTAATTATAAAGTCTCAAATAGAAATGCTTCTATTTTTGTCTCAATAAAGAAGTCTGGGATGGTAAATATGAGAAAACTTAAAAAGCAATGTCGTGACTACAATGTGATCAGTCCAGGAAGGGTCCCAAGAAAATGCTGGACAGACAGACAGTGAGACATGATGAAATGCAAAAAATATCCAAAAGATACCCACAACCTGGGAGTAGATACACAGAAGGCAGGGCCATCCTTTGATGTTCCATCTCTGTTCTATGGAAGAATTTGGGGGACTCAAAACCTGTCTTATCAAACAAATGTCTTTGCTAAGTTTTTATATTTTCTGCCATCTGAAAGTTCTTTCTGGATTTGCCTATGAGTGATAATGACCCTGAACAAAATAACTTAGACATCAGCTTTTTTGCTGTTGAACAGGGTGGATGAAGAAAAAGATCTCTAAAGTGATTTAAGTTCAATGACTTTGTGAGACTATAAAGGTCCATACAGAGAAATGTGTATAAGTGGAGGAATATTTGGTATCAATAAATTAATTTTTAAAAGATGAATTAAAGTCACCTTGTTCTACAAAGAATTTAATATGATGCATTATGGTTTTCCCAATCTATGAATAATAGGAATAGAGGAAGGAGAAGAATCTATGCTCAAACAGTTAGAAAATATTTTCAACAAAATCACAGAAAAAGGAGGTGTTTATCAAGGTACAAGAAGCATGCAGAACACAAAATGGAATGGACCAGAAAAGAAATTCCCCATACCACAAAATAATCAAAAGTCTAAATGTACAGAACAAAGAAAGAATATTAAGAGCTGCAAGGGGGAAATATCAAATAACACAAAAGGCAGATCCATGAGAATAACACCTGACTTCTCAAGGGAGACTTTAAAAGCAAGGAAAGGCTGGTCAGATGTGCTAAAAGCTCCAAAAGACTACACATGCCAGCTCAAACCAGTATACCCAGCAAAACTTCCAAACACAGTAGACGAAGGAAGAAAGACATTCTATGGTAATACCAAATTAAAACAATATCTATCTACAAATTCAGCTCTATAGAAGAAAACCTTCAACCTGAAAAGGCTAGCCACACTCAAGAAAATAATACAAGCCACACACACAAGAAATAAATAATATCAGATCTACAGATTTAGAGAAGGGGTGAGTGGGCTCTAAACCACAGCAAAGAAATAGGAGCAATCAACAGACAGGCTAGCTTAATATAAAACAGCGAATTTTAATGAAGGAATAGCTTACAACACCAGAGATCCAATGATGAGCAGGAGATACAAAAAAGAGGGCAGCGTGGCTCACGCTCACCAGATTTATATGTAAACATTAGCCCGAGGTGAGCATGCCCTCTAAGGGGCTGAGCTATCCCTACAACTTCTCATTAATTACTCTTAGCATCAATGGTCTCAATCCCACAATGAAAAAATAAAGACTAACAGAATGGATTTTAAAAGAGCATCCATCCTTCTACTGCACCCAAGAAACACATCTTAACATCAAGGACAGACCTCATGGTAAAAGGATGGATAAAGACATTCCAAGGAAGCAGACCTAAGAAGCAAGCTGATGTAGCCATTTTAATATGTGACAAGATAGACTTCAAACCAAATCTAATCATAAGACATAGAGAAGGGTACTGCATTCTCATCAAAAAAAAAACCCTGCAAAGAGGATGATTGCAATTCTTTTCTATGCGCCAGACAAAAGGATACCCAAGTTCATAAAAAAATACTACTACAGCTTAAATCTATGTCAACACTCAGTGATAGTGGGGGACCTACAAATCCTCTCTTGCTAACAGACAGGTCATCCAAACAAAAACTAAACAGAGAAATGTTGGAGATAACTGACATAATAAAAACAAATGGACCTACTAAGTATTTACAGAACATTTCACCTGAACATGAAAGAATATACCTTCTTTTCTCCAGCTCATGGAATGTTTTCAAAAGTGACCGCTTACTTGGACACAAAGCAAGTCTCAATAGATACAGGAAAATTGAAATAGCACTCTGAATCCTGTTTGACCACCATGAATTAAAGCTAGATATCAACAGAAAGCTTATAGACTGATGGAAACTGAACAACTGACTACTGAATAAAAATGGGTCAAGACAAAAATTAAGAAAGAAAATAAGAACTTTCTAGAATTCAATGAAAATGAATGCACATCACCCTCAAACTTATGCAGATGGTTCTAAGACGCACATTCATAGCACTAAGTGCCTACATTAAGAAGAGAGAGATCTTATACTAATAACTAACAGCATACTTGAAAATGCTAGAACCAAAAGAAGAAATCACATCCAAAAGAGGTAGATGGTAAAAAAAAATAATCAAACTCAGGGATGAAAAAGTAAAAGAAATAAATACACAAAAACCAATGCAAGGGTTCAGTGAGACAAAGAAGTGGTTCTTTGAGAAAATCAGTAATATTGACAAGCCCTTTGTCAAATTAATTAAAAGTCCAGGAGAAAAAAGATCCAAATTAACAAAATTAGAGATGAAAGGGGACGTAACAGTAGACACCACCAAAGAACTCCAGAGAATCCTAAGGGCATACTTTAAAGATCTGTACTCTACCTATTGAAAAATCTAAATGGATAATTTTCTCAATAGGTACCACTTACCAAAGTTAAATCAAGGTCAGATAAGCAATTTAAGCAGACCTACAACCCCACGCAAAACAAATAGTAGTTTAGAGTTTCCCAGCCCTAGCTGGGTGGTGGTGGCACACGCCTTTAATCCCAGCACTCGGAGGTAGAGGCAGTCAGATTTCTGTGAGTTTGTGGCTAGCCTGATCTACAAGATCTAGTTTCCAGGACAGGCTCTAAAGCTACTGAGAAATCCTGTCTGGAACTGCCACCCCCCTCAAAAAAAGAGTTTCCCAAACCAAGAAGTCCAGGCCAGGTGGTTTAGCGAAGAATTAGGATTCTGGTAGACCAGGACTTTCAAAGAAAAGTTAATTCCAATACTCCTTAAATTCTTCCACAAAATAGAAACAGAAGGACCATTACCCAATCATCTTTACAAGGCCACATTACTCATACCTAAACCACATAAAGACACAACAAAGAAAGAGAGTTGCAGACCAATATTTCTTATGAACATAGTTGCAAAACTTCTCATTAAATTACTTGTAAACTAAATCCAAGAACAGATCCAAAGGATCATCCACCATGATCAAGTAGGCATCATCCCAGAGATGCAGGGAGGGTTCAACATATATAAATCAAAATAAACAGGCTGAAATAAAAAGTCCATGATCTGGTGGTGGCGCATGCCTTTAATTCCAGCACTCGGGAGGCAGAGGCAGGCGGATCTCTGTGAGTTCGAGGCCAGCCTGGTCTACAAGAGCTAGTTCCAGGACAGGAACCAAAAACTATGGAGAAACCCTGTCTCGAAAAATCCAATAAATAAATAAATAAATAAATAAATAAATAAATAAATAAATAAATAGTCCATGATCATTTCATTAAATGCAGAAAGGCCTTTGACAAATCTAATAGCTCTTCATGATAAAAGTCTTGGAGAGACTGAGGGTACAAAGGACATTATCCCAACATAATGAACATGATTTACAGCAAGCCAACAGCCAACATCAACTTAAAGGGAGAGAAACTCAAAGCAATTCTACTATAATCAGGAATAGCACAGGCTGTCTACTCTTGCCATATCTATTTAAAATAGTACTTGAAATCTTAGCTAGAGCAATCAGACAACTGAAGGCCATCAGGGGGATACAAAAAGGAAGGGAAGAAGTCAAAGTATATTTTCTCACACATGATTTGATTTAATATGTAATTGTTTCTAAAAACTTCACCAGGGAACTTCTACAGCTGATAAACGCTTTCAGCAAAGTAGCAGAATAGAAAATTAACACACAAAATCATCCAGTAGCCCTCCTAGAAACAAATAAGTGGATTGAGAAAGAAATCGGGGTAAGAATACCTTTTCAGAAGCCTCAAAAATATCTTGGGGTTACTCTAACCAAGAAAATGAAAGACTTGTATAATAAAAACTTTAAGATACTGAAGAAAGAAATTGAATAAGATATCAAAAGATGGAAAGATAACAGTAAAATGGGTCATTCTACCAAAAGCAATCTACATATTCAATGCAATTCCCATAAAACTTCCAAAACAATACAATTCTTCACAGAATTTGAAAAGACAAATTTTCAGCTTCATATGTACACACACACACCACACCACACCACCACCACCACACCACACCACCACCACCACATCAAAAAAAAAAAGAACTCAAACAAACAAACAAAAAAACAGAATAGCTAAAACAATTCTGAACAACAAAAGAAGGTATTCTGGAGGTATTGCCATCCTCAGTCTCAAATGATACTGCAGAGACATAGCAATAAGAAACTACATGGTATTGGCATAAAAGTATTCATATTGATCAAGAAATCAAATTGAAGTTGTAGGCATAAGTACACCAGAATTTTTTTTAGAAAAGAAGCCAGAAGTACACGCTGGAGAAAAGACAGCATCTTCAATAAATCATGCTGGTCAAACTGGATGACTGCATGTAGAAAAATACAAGTAGATCCACACTTGATACTGCACAAAACTCAAATCTTACTCATCAAAGACTTCGGTATAATAAGGCCAGATACACAGAATCTGATAGAAGGGGAAGTGGGGAATAGCCTTGAACTCATTGGCACAGGAGATAGAATAGTGGTCAATCCATAAATGCAGGCACTAGAGCAACAATTAACAAATAGGACCTCATGAAGTTGAAAAGCTTCTGCATGGCAAAGGGCACCATCTTTCAAACAAAGTGGCAGCCTGCAGAATGGATTTTAACTTATATCTGATAGAAGGCTATTATCTAAAGTTCATAAAGAACTCAAAACTGAACATCAAGAAAACAAATAGTCTAATTTAAGAATGGGGTGCAGATCTAAATAGAGAGTTTTCAAAGATGAAACACAAATGGCTGGGAAACACTTAAAGGAACGCTCAACATCCTTAGTCATCAGGCGAATGCAAACCATTTAATGATTTCATCTCACACATGACCTGTCATAACGGTCAAGATCAATAAAACCAAATGGCAACTCATGGTTGTGAGGATGTGAGCTAAGTAGAAGAATCCACTCTTTCATTGCTGGTGGGAGTGCAAACTTGCACAGCTGCTATGGAAATCAGTGTTGCAGCTCCTCATGAAGATGGGGATAGCTATATCTACCTCAAGATCCAGTTATAGCACTTTTAGGCATATTCCCAAGCAATACTTCATCCTACCACAAGGACACTTGCTCATCCATATTCATTGCTGCTCTATCATAATAGCCTGAAATTAGAAACAGCCTAGATGTCCCTCAACCGATGAATGGATAAAGGAAATTGGTACATTTACGTAATGGATTATTACTCAGCCATTAAAAAATCATAAAATTTGCAGGTAAATGGATGAAGTTAGAAAAAAAATCATTCTGAGTGAGGTAGCAGGCCCCAAAAGGCAAATACCATATGTATTTGCTCATACGTGGATGCTACCTGTTAAGTCTTCAGCAAGCAAGTTACAATATATTACCACAGAGGTTAGTTATAGAGTAAGGGGCTCGAGAGGGATAGGAAAGGATCTCCCTGGGAAGAGAAAATAGTGTAGATTATTATGGATGCACAGAGTCAGGGAGAGGTTGGAATAGGACTATCCAACATGGAGGAAGGTAAGGAAGGGATTATGAGGGTTGGACAGCTAAAATTATGGCCATTTGAGAGGTCATATGGAAACCTAATATAGTAGAAGGTTTTTAAAGTATATACATACATATATATATATATATATATATATATATGCAATTACCAGATAATGGGAGAGACAAAACCCCAACTAGGCAACTCTTGTCACCAAATGGAACTTTCCATTCTGAGAATGGGTTACATCTAATGAAATTCTTGGCCAAAGGGGTCCCATGGGAACTCCCAAACCACCCAGGCTATTTCCAGTGTTATTGGTTGCTTTTCACAAACTGATGGTAAGCTATTGATGACAACACAGCGTCTACATAACTCACTGAATAAGGAGAAGTCAAGCTGGTGTCTACCTACAGCCTTCACCCCTGCTGGTTAGTGTTCGTGGTACTGGAAGGAACTGGGCACAGTCTCAGAGAAGAAAGTAACCACCTACCCAGACACAAACCCTGCAGTTTATAGTGGTGAGCAGCCTATAACGTATGCTGGTACAATAGTTGCAGAAATGTATGAGTAACCAACTATTCTCTGGCGGGATGTAAGGTCCTCTCCATGAGATGGAACCCATACCTGGAGCTGCTCAGGTGGCCAAGAGCATGAAATTAAATAGACCGTGGACATAAGGGAAAACCAAATACTGTTGTTCTGCTAAAGGAACATGGCACTTACGTGTCTCCTAACAACACTCTGCTTTATTTACAGATGACTGTGATGTCTAGCCATCATCAGAGAAGCTTCCTTCTGGAACAAATACAGAGATCCACAAATAGACAATATGCAGAGAGAGAGAGACCTTAGAACTCTCAGTCCTTAATGGGGTCCGTACATCAAATCCCTCCCCCAGGGCTCAGGGAACCCGTGGGTATGGGTGACCACAAGGGAACAGTGCCTTCCAGATAGAGCAGGACCAACACCTATGTTCTCATGGGGACTGTGGCAGCAGGCACAGGGTCTCTACAGGTAGCCAGATGGGCTCCCGGCACTGAGAAGGGAACCATCCCTAACTCAGAAACTATCTTCAATTGACAAGTGCTTACAAAAGCAAGTCAGTTTTCTTCAATGGAGTCTCAGTGGTTATGTAAATTACACTTAAGAGCAGGCCCCATCTTCCCAGAAATAGATGCTCAACCCAGAAATCAATGTTCAACACAAAAATTAAGACAGTGACATCTTAGAAGTTTTGTTTTGTTTTGTCGTCTCATAATGCTTTGTCTGGTCATATTTTTTAAAAATGTTGTACAGATCCCTTTCTTATATATTATGATTTCTGATTTTGTTGTATAGGTTTTCAGTATATATGAATGCGTGTGCCTCAATATTTGTATTTTTTTCCTATTGTGCTTTTCTTTGACTCTTTTTCTTCTGTTTGTTTGGCCCTACTCTGGTTTGTTATTATTTTATTTTATTATTATTTTTAGTTGCTGTTTTTTTTCCGTGTGTGTGGGGGGGGGCGGATACAGAAGATTTGGAATCTAGGAGAAGTTGGAGGAAATAAAGCCATAATCAGAATATATTGTATAAAATTAAATATAGTTTCAACAAAAAAATACCCCTCAAAACACACAAAAGCAAAAAACTGAACCTTTCTTCATAAACTTCTGCTGCCTGGAGTCTCTTCACTGCAGTAGCCAACATGGACTAACACACTAACTATAAAGCTTTTCAATCAGCATAGATTCAAAATGAGAAATGCTCTTTCTTCTATGTCACCCACCAAGCTCATATGAGGCTTTGAAGAGCTGGAGTAAGCGAAGGGGAAAGGAGAGAAGGCGGGGGAGGTGTGTCACATCTCAGTCAGAATTCAGTATTATCACCACTGAAGCGTGACGGCGCATCTCACGGGCTGACACGGAGATGAACAACAGCAATGCCTGTTTTTTAAGCAGGGTCACCCCAACACCACAGGGCTTTGGGGACCCAGGCAGATCACCTCCAAACAAGATGTCGCTGTTCAAAAAGGTGTCTTTCAAGTCTGACAACCCAGACCCTTGTGGTGCATAAGCCTACCATCCCTCTCTTGAAGCTGTGTGTGAGGGCTGAGTCTCCCCGACAGCCTGTGGCTTGGGATACTACAATAGCTTCAGAAAGAAACCAAAGGAGAAGCTAGGCAGATATGTAAAGGAATCGCCTATCAGAGGAAACCAGGTCAAGAGGCTCCAGAGGAAAGCAGGAGGGAAGTTTTGAAGCAGTGGATGGGGATTGACTTCTGTGGAGGGTCACAGGCTCGGATAAGCTGATGTGGGAGGGACAAGGAGGAGAAAAAAGCTTTAACTTCCAAACGAGACTGACACTCCTTGCTTTTTGTTCAAAGCCTGTTCTTCTAAACTGAGGGATCATGGAATCTTGACATTTCTACCAGGCACTCAGCAGACCCTCCAAGGATTGATGGGGCTCATTATGTTTGTGGAACAGCATGGTGGTACCAAAATCAATTCTTAAACCTGACCACCAGTAGGTTTCTCATCTGGCCTCAAACCAGGCATTTCTTACTTTGACACTTGTTGGCTATTTATGCACAGCTATGGTCACATAGTTGGGAGTACATGCGAAGCCAACCAAGCTTGCAAAGTAAGCTTGTAAAATGATAACAGTGATAGGACCTGCTTTGTCACAAGTGTAAGATGGCAGTGGGATTTATACAGCAATTGGACAGGACCTTGGCGTATGGTATGCATGGCTTCCAGCATCAGGCTAGGTGCAGGTGTTGTCCTTAGTGTCTGTTAGCTGCAGTTTAATTGTGTCCTTAGATTTCTGGCTAACGCTGGTGAGTAAGAAATGTATTTATTGTCCTACATAATGCTTGCATGTGGAAGGCCCACTGGCAGTGAAACCTTCATCTCTTTCTAACCTGCATAACACTATGAATGGGATCATCCCCCCCCTTTTTTTCACATGAGAAAACAGTTTGGGGAAAGGAAATAGCTGGCCTAATGACATACAATTGGTAAACAGGGAGATAGAAGTTTAGTTAAATGCTGTAAAATTCCAGAGCGTCTATTATAGGTGGGAGTGTGAAGTCCACCTTTGTTCTACGTTGCTAGCAAGTCTAGGGAGTATCACCTACATGGCTCAAAAGTGGGGGTTGACCAACTGACCTCTTTCTTTTCCCTTATTACCCTGTAGGTCTTCCCAGCACATTTTCTCAGCCCTTCTCCTATCCATTTGTATTTTCAAACTGAACAATCATACTTTTTTTTAGGTTATCTAAAAACTAGAGGCTGTCAAATAATTCCAGAATTCCTCAAAGTGACGTATGACCAACACAACAACTTTTTAATTTCCAACTTCATTCCATCTCTGTACTTTCCAGAGTTGGTCCACTGTATCTACTCATGGAGGAGTCAGAATCCTGCATATGGAGGAGCTGAGGAGATGGCTCACACAATTAAGTTGCTTGCTGTGCAAGTGTTAGGACCTGTGTCTGAACCCCCAAACTCATGAAAAGCCAGCATGGGAGTACACAGCTGTGATCCCAGCACTCCTGCACTAAGATGGGAAGCAGAAGCAGGAAAATCTCCCAGAAGCTCTTGGGTCAGAAAGTGAGGTCCATGCAACAATGATCGAGAGACCCTGTTTCACAACAGGTGGAGAGTGGTGCAATGAAAGTTGAAATTGTCCTCTGAGCTTCACCCAAACACTGTGGCATGTGTGTGCCTACACACACACATCATGCCACATGTACCACACATATACACATACCATACATATACACACAGGTCACATGAGATAGGAGACTTCCTCTTGAAGACACAGGAGAGGGCTTCCTGAGAATTCTACCATCCAAGATTCATCTGTAAGAGCAAAGACTTGTGGCCACTCTCAGGTCCTCGGCATACTCTAAGATATCTTGAATAGAGTAGATACTCAAAATATAATGTGTGAATGAGTGAATGCACGACCAACACTCTCATTTTCTTCCTGGTTTTGCTAATCCAGTCTGACAAAGTAAGGGAGATAAAACTCTGGAAAGTTACAGTGACAGAAACACAAAAGAGAAGGAAAGACAACACTACCGAATACTCGTGATGTGCAAGAGACCAAGAGCGTCCCAGTTATGATTTCTTTTAATCCTCCTTGCCATTATACCGAAAATTGCACATTACAACTCTACAACTGAAGAAAATAGGACTCAGAATCCTACAATCATCCTGCTAAACCTTCCCTGCTTTCAGATGCCACATACACTCCATTAATCCCTGTTCTCAGGTTGTAGAGGAGGAAGGCTCATATAGATAATAGAAATATAAGAAGACACCAAAAAGAACTATGAGAAATTTTTAGCTTTTTTTTTTTATCTAAAATCAGAGCAGGAAATGGAGCCAAAAGTCTTATATTCAAAGCCCTTCTTTGCCACTCACTGGTTTTGAAGCCTTAGGGAATTATTGGACTTTACTGTGCCTTGGCTTTTCTGATCTTCAAAACGAGAGTGATTGATTTAGTGTGCGTACTGTGGACTTCTTGCAAGACACATGTATGAATGATGTGCACGCTGTTTATGATGCTAAAGATAAAATTCAGGAAATTTTTCAAGGCAGAGACAACACTGGAAAGATGAGTAGGAGGAATATGGCTTGTCACCTGACAACTCGGAAGAGTTCCCAGACACAGGAAACATACTGATAGAGTACACAAGCCTTGATTTATCTCAGAGGAGGAACAGTAATGATATAAGTTGACCGTTCTCCTAGGACACTGCGCATAAAGGGCATGGAGGTGGGATATTAAAAGACAGACAAGACCAAAGAAACTGATGTATACTCCGCACTCACAATCACAATGGGGCAGAGAAGGGAGATGAGGCAGGAGGTCAGCTGGGACCAGATCTTCATCTCAAAGCCCAGGTTCAGGGACTGGCTCTTCTATTCCACACACATTGTCTTCTGGCAAGGATCTGTGCTAGCTTTCCTGAGCTGCTCTGTTTATCTAGATGTGCAGTGGGTTTTTTTTAATTTTCATGTTCTTTACTTAAAATGGTATGATTCTATGATTCTGTTATTATAGATGATCTTACATGTGAAACAAACAGGACAGGAAAAGGTCATATAGGTCACATTATTTAACACAAAACTCCTTTGACTGTCACATAGTACCTTCCACTGGAAGCAGAGAGAAAGAGTGGGCATGGAAAAGCCACAAAAACTGCCTGTCTGTGAGAGGAGAACATGTGGTAAATACAGAGATGGAGCATGTTCACCACATGTGTGTCTCCAAGGCTGCGCAGAGCTTCCAGAAGATGCTGGAGTTTTCTATTATCTATCTATCTATCCATCTATCCATCTATCCATCTATCCATCTATCCATCTATCCATCTATCCATCTATCCATCTATCCATCTATCCATCTATCCATCTATCTATCTATCTATCTATCTATCTTCTATCTCCTATCTATCATCTATCATCTATCATCTATCTTCTATCTATTTCCTATCTATCTATCTATCTATCTATCTATCTATCTATCTATCTATCTATCTATCTATCTATCTTCTATTATCTATCTTCTATCTATCTCCTATCATCTATCTATCTATCTATCTATCTATCTATCTATCTATCTATCTATCTATCTATCTATCCATCTATCTATCTATGGTTGGGTTTGTTTAGTTGTCTGTGAAACAGTTACTTATAAGTCAGGATGACTTTGAACTTGCTCTGTAGTTGAGGATGGCCTTAGATTTCTGATCCTCCTGACTCCACTACCCAGGTGCAGGGATTACAGTCTTTGAGCTTTCAACAGCCCTATCCAGGCCCAATGGCTCTCTCCTCCTACCGCCTGCAGTTCCTATGTAGAACCCTCAGCTACTTCTCCAACACATCTGACTGTGTGCCATGCTTCCTGCCATGAAGATAATGGAATAAGCCTTTGAACGGTAAGCAGTCCCTAATTAAATAGGTTCTTTTGTAAGAGTTGCCATGGTTAATATGTCTCTTCACAGCAATAGAACATTGACTAAAACAATGCTTAAGGCTAAATACATGTGACTTTGGATTTTCACCTTACATGCAAGTCTGAAAAATGTGCTTCACAAGCAACCTTGGAATTTCATTTACAAAAGTAAAAAGTAAACAATTTAAGTTAAAAAGTAAACCAGTCCACATATAAATTTAATTTTGAGCTTTGCTTATCTTTGGACCTGGTTATAAATCATATCCATTGAGGATAACTTCAAAAGCTAAAAAATAAAAGTCTAAAAAAAATAAAAAGTGTAGAGCTATGTATCTCTTTCTTAACACTGTCATTTAAATCTACTTATATACAATCTTTTTTCTTAATAAAGCTCAGTTTGCTTCTGGCTTAGCTACTTTCTCACTGGTGTGATAAAAAATGCTCACCTTCCTAGACCTGGATGGAGGGGAGAGGACCTTGGACTTCCCACAGGGCAGGGAACCCTGACTGCTCTTTAGACTGGAGAGGGAGGGGGAGAGGAGTGGGGGGAGGGGGAAGAAAATGGGAGGCGGGGAGGAGGCGGAAGTGGTGGTGCACGCCTTTAATCCCAGCACTCGGGAGGCAGAGGCAGGCGGATCTCTGTGAGTTCGAGACCAGCCTGGTCTACAAGAGCTAGTTCCAGGACAGGCTCCAAAACCACAAAGAAACCCTGTCTCAAAAAAAAATAATAATAATAAAAAAAAATACCCTGACAAAAGCAACTTAAGGAAGAAGGGTTTCATTATGAGTCACAGTTTGAGGGGATGCCGTCTTTTAGGGCAGGGAGGACATTCAGGTAAAGTAAGAACATCAGGAACAGTAAGCAGAAAGTAGACATGACACGGGACCAAGCTCGGAAGACTAAAGTCCTGACCCCATCCCACCTCAAATGACATAGTTCCTGAATGTAGTTCTATTTCTTAAATACTTCCTCAAATGAAACTCTACTTCTTGACAAGTTCCACAACTTGCCCAAACAGTAACATCAGCTGGGGGCCAAGTGTTCCAACTGGAGCCTGTGAGGGATGACTCACATCCAAACTACAATGGCTTCCTAGTGGGCCATCCTAAAGCATAGGTCAAGTGAGAAATTCAGGCTACAGCAGGGAGTGTCAGCTCTATCTCCCACTGTGGCTGATATGTTCACATATCTAAGCCACCCTTGTCGCCTGTTTATTACAGGAGCTTCCTGTGGCTCTCCCTATTTTCGTGCTAGTTCCTAGGCAGGACATTCTCAGTCTAAATGGATCTTTTACGAACTTAATTCAGATCATGTCACATCTCTATCAAAGGTCTGTATTCACAGTAAACTGTCAATAGGACCTGGCTCTATGGCCTGCCTGGCCTCATTTTTACAAACCCTAGTTCACCCGATTTTGTCACAATATTCCATGCTATTCTGACAGGCCTTCCCATGTAGCTTTTCTCTGTCCCCACAGGGAGAAACTGGGAAGCTGCTCACTCGGAGAGTACAATACACATCCTTAGTTCTTAGGAATGTCACCTTCCAATAAGGACAACCCTGTGCATCTCAAGTCCTCATGGTAAAAGGTAAATAATGGAAATGGGTTAATTCTAGATGTAAGAGCTAGCTAGCAATATGCTTAAGTGATTGGCCAAGCTGTGAGTTAAATAATATAGTTTCTGTGTGACTATTTTGAGTCTGGGCAGCCAGGAAATGAACAAGCAATCTCCTAATACAAAATGACACTAACGTGGACAACTGCATCCACATAAAACCTGAGAGAGCTTGGGAAATAATTCTAGACATGAACAGAGTGAAGTATGGCTTCATGGTAGCAGCATGTTCTTAGATGGGCTCTGTTTGCTAGAGGAAAGTGTATCTCATTTAAGAGAGGCTTCCTGACTCAGCTTTAGCTCTTTTATGAGGCTCTGACACTAAGCAAGTAAATGGTGTTTATTAATAGCTGACAGCATGCTTCTTGCTGGTGGCAGGTACCTTGAAACTCCACAGAGTTGTGGCAATAAACATGGCTCCAGGCAGTACTTCCACCACGAGGCTAGACTCTTAGAAAGCTAAGGAATAGAATAGATCCTGCTGTCAAAGTCACACCTTTAATCCTAGCCATATTGATTAGCAAATTAAAGACTCATGTGGTCAGAAAAAGAAAGATAGATAGTAAAGATAGATTCAGATGAAAAAACACCTCTAAACAGTTTACATATGTTTAAAAATATATGTAGGCTTGGAAGAGAAAAGAAAAAGGATAAAGTCCAGAGAGAGGGAGAGAGAGAGAGAGAGAGAGAGAGAGAGAGAGAGAGAGAGAGGTTGGGTGTTGTGGCACACACCTTTAATCCCAGCACTTGGGAGACAGAGAGGCAGGCAGATCTCTGTGAGTTCAAGGACAGCCTGGTCTACAGAGTGAGTTCCAGGACAGCCAAAGATACACAGAGAAACCCTGTCTCAAAAAAAATAAAAAAAAATGGAATTTAAAATAAATCCACATATGATGGAAATACACAGAGAATCTGGATACTGTATGTTATTGTGCTGTCTTTGAATTGTTTGACTGCTGAGAAAGGAGAAACAGCTGCTAAAAGACATTTGATTATAAATGCTGCTGAATTAACCCAATTTAGATATTTTAAAAATGCCTTGACTTCAAAATATAAGTCAAATGATATGTTACTTTGGAGAAGAGGTTTTGCTTTTGTTTCCACAGGAAATGAGAGGCTGTGGATTCATTCTGGGCTAATATGGTTTGATTGATCAAGGCCTCTGAAAGGGCACTGTGAATACCCCCAGAAATTACTTTGCCAAACAAAAAGCAGGAAGCAGTTTGGAGAAAACTGTGCCCAAATTCCCAAATATTGTTTATAAATGCTTGTTTACATTTATGTTATGCTGTATAAGCTGGACATGCAGGACCCACAGAGAAATGACTGCTAGACTTGCCTAAAGGTGAGATGGTGGGTTCCTGCTTCATGAAAGAATAGAAAGAGTCTGCCAAACATTCTGCAGGACACAGAAGAAAGTTACTGACAAACTGTCAATCTAGGCATCACTCTCTTTGAAATTTCTTGTTCCATGGAAAAGTCTACTGGACACAATGGGCCTGTAGGCAAAGATGGATACCCCAATGGTACAGGAGAACTTTTGGGAGACTGTACAGGCAATAAGAGGTCTCTGTCAATTCTAGAGTTTTGTAAGTTGCTCACAAGGCACTTCCTGTTTACTTAGGTATTGTTATATCCTTCTGGAGTCTTTGATGGAGTTGAAGAATAGATAGTTATAATATAGTTTTCCTTAGTTATGATAAAAGACAAAGTAAATATAAATATTGTAACTGTAATTCTTGCTTGATAACTTTTTTGTTACATGTAATTTTACTATGTTAAAGTTAAAACCTTCCTTTTCATTTAAACAGAAAAGGGGAAATGGTGTGGAAAGTTCTTCTGCAGATGTGTTGCTTTTATTGGTTAATGAATAAAGAAATGTCTTGGCCTGTGATAGGGTAGAGTAGAGCTAGGTGGGGAAAACTAAACTGAATGCTGGGAGAAAGAAGATGGAGTCATAAGATACCATGTAACCACCAGAGGAGAAAGACGTGAGCTGCCAGCTGGTACCTTGCCAGTAGATCACGAGACTCGTGGTAAAATATAAAATAATAAAAATGGGCCAATTCTAGATGTAAGAGCTAGCCAGCAATACGCTTAAGTGATTGGCCAAACAGTGATTTAAATAATATAGTTTCTGTGTGATTATTTCGAGTATGGGCAACCAGGAAACAAACAAGCAGTCTCCTACTACATACATGTCACATTCCAGGGAAGTCTACCCTGCCCAGCCTAAGAAGATTGCATCCTACTCTGCCATTCCCAATATTATTTCCCATTTTTTTCTATTGAGACATCACCTTCTAGAATCATATAAAATGTGCTTGCATAGTTCAGCTTTTGTCTATCTTTTCCCCACAAGAGTATGCCCTGCCAAAGCAGAGATTTGCTTTGTTTTGTTTCTCACTGTTGCAACCCCAGCACTGACAACTGCTACAGAGCAAGTGTTCAGTACCTAGGTGATGAGTAGGTGTTGTTTCTTGAGAAAAGGCCAAGTTGCAATCCATGAATGAATATCAGTGTCTCTTTTAGGGGTGCAAAGGAAACTGTAACTACAGGGAGCCTCTCTGTGGGTTCCATCACACCTCCCTCTCCCCAAGCTTCTCTGGGAGGGCAGTTACTGGCAACTAACCATCCAGAAAAAAGACAGCTGAATTGTGGTGTTGCTTGTGAAGAACAGCAATTTGCCTAAGATTAGCACAGCATTAGTGTTAGTGCTCAAGGGTCTGGTCTCAGAAAATTCCAGACTTCAATCTTATGGGGACTCATAAGAGAAAAGCTTTCAGGTAGCAAGAAAAATAAACAGCAAAATTCTCTCAAGGAATCCACCCCTTTCACTTATTACTTTTGTTTTAATCATTTCATGTTCTAGGATTTAAAGGAACACTGAAGAAGGAAAACACATCGTGATGGATCCACATTAGCTTTTCCAGAGTCATTGAAATTATTCAAGGCTCCTTCTGGGGCAGACATAACAACTTTAGCACTGGTGTATTTTCTATAGTTTGTTCTATGCCACCACAGGGAGATACATTCAGTCAGTTTGTCTGAGGTCTGTAGGGGTCTAGGCTTTGGGTTGGGAGCCTGCTATTTTGTGCATTTTGTAGCCATTCTATGAAACCAAGGAAGGAGGGTTGTAAAGATAATTGCATAACAAGCTTTACGCTGCTAATCTCCTGAAGCATATTTTGCTGATGGGATCATTACAACCTCGTTATGTTGACCTGAAGGCAGTGTGTGAGCAGCACATCCCACCCACAGAGGCAGGCTTTTGAAGGCAGGTAACAATAGAGCCCCTTTCACACCCACTGAGATGGCAGACTCTGTAGGTGGACAGCGCATTGTTAGTTGAAAGTGTGTGCTCAGAGAAGGCGACTGTTTTGTAAAAGGAAAACGGAGGCAGGGAGATCCTGACAAAGAAACCCAGGGATTCTGTATACACACCAAAACTTTCACTTCCCACAGCTGACTTGCAGGGCTTAGCTAGAATTTGAAGAAATAGAGCCCTCCCCCACCAAGGAAAACGGAGAGAGAAGAAGATGTGGTAGCCAGGTAAGATCTTGAGAATTCTTCTGCTCTGGCTTTTATGCTTTACCCTTAAGTTCAAGCTTCATTAGTAGTAAGGACCTATGAAATAAGAGCTGTAGTCTATTGCTAGTTGTCACATTTAGCCCTCCAAAAAGTTGTATAGGACATGCTTCCATTCTATAAGTGAAGAAAGTGTGGTTTAGAGATGCTAATGTTTTGCCTAAGGTTGTATTTTAGACCTCACCTTGGGTTCAAACCCATGTAACCCAACACCCTGCTTTTGAGTATCATTCTATACCACCTAAGCCTATCATGCCTCAACTTTATTAAATCCAACAACTACTTCAAGGTTCTTTTATTATTCTACTGCCAAATTCATATATATTATGACAACCCTGTAATTTTAAAACACACTTAGCAGTCTGTTAAAAAGGAGAGATAAGAGGAGAGCGAATATAATGTAACCATATAGACTCAGATATGTGGATATGTAAATAAGCAAGCATGACTACACTGGGAGGCTAGTGTCTCCAAGTATTTGTATATACTTGCATGCACTTGGAGATGCACTGAATGAGAGAGTATTACAAGCACTGTTGACACAGATAACGTGACTTTCAGAAGGAGAAAACTTTGGAAAAGTTGCTAAGCAAAAGGCAATCTTCTGTGCATTTCTATGATAGCTGAAACCTTGAACATATAATAAATCTTAAAACCACTTAAAGTTTTTATTGATATATAACATTTATGTTGGATATATGTCTCCATATATATATACATATATATGCTTAGATTATGATACACGTGAATGTAAAGTTGTACTTTTGCCAGTGGGGCATCCCAATTATTTTAGTAGCAACAATAATAGCAACAAACCACAAAAATCAAACCCAGAAAACCGCAACAACCAACAGCACAGATTTTCAAAACACTGTCTAAAGTATAGTGTCACCTCCAGTAAGCATGATTGCATTGAAAAACCCACACATGTTTTGTGGGATTGCCCTCTGTATGCTGTGAATACCATTGGTTAATAAAGAAACTGTCTTGGGCCTGAGCAGGGAATAGATGTAGGTGGGGAAAACTAAACTGAATGCTGGGAGAAAGGAGGTGCAGTAGAGAATAGAGACACCATGTAGCCCTGCTGGAGACAGATGCTGGGAACTTTACTCGGTAAGCCATACCACATGGTGATACACAGATTGTATGGGTTAAATTATGATGTAAGAGTTAGCCAATAAGAAACTAGAGCTAATGGGCCAAGCAGCGTTTTAAATAATATAGTTTCTGTGTGATTATTTTGGGTCTGAGCTGCTGGGTGGCCTGGAAACAAACAAGTGGCCCCCTTACAACAACACATGTCTTAAGAGTTTAAATTACTTAAAGAGAATCTGCCCTTGATAATTCTGTAAAATCACCTTTTCACATCGGAATGTTCTATCTTCTATAGTGAGGCTAACCAAGAAATAACCACTTGGAGCTCTGAAGATGAAGGGTGGATGGCCATCAAATGCACACCCAGCCAAACACATGTCACATACTGTGGTGGTGTCAATGAGAATGGCCACCATAGGCTCATAGATTTGAATACTTGGTCATCGAGGAGTGGCACTATTTGAAAGGATTAGAAGGTGTGGCCTTGTTGGAGGAAGTGTGTCACTGGGAGTGGGTTTGAGTTTTCAAAAAGCCTATTCCAAGTCCAGAGTGTCTCTCTCTTCCTGCTGCCTGTAGGTATAGATGTAAAACTCTCAGCAAATTCTACACCACCTTGTCTGACTGCATGCTGCCATGCTTCCCACCATGACGTTAATAGACTAAACCTCTGAACTGTAAGACAGCCCCGAGTGAAATGCTCTCCTTTATGGGAGTTGCTGTGGTCATAAGTTTCTTCACAGCAACAGAACCCTGACTGAGACACACACTATGCCCTCTACTACCTGAGGTGGTTCTAGCTTTTGCTCTTATTTGTATATGTGTGGTGTGCGTGTTTTTTGTGTATATATGCTTACATGTGTGTGTACATGTTGTATGAAGGGCCAATGTTGACATCTAGTGTCTTACCAATCATTCTCCACTTTCTGTACATATTTTTTACATTTAAATGTTTAATAATTAAAATATAATTACATCATTTTCCAGATCTCTTTTCCTCTCACACCAGCTCCTACCATATCCCATTTTACCTTTTGAGGGGAACCTGGAGCTCACTGACTTGGGCTAGTCCAGTGTGCCCCAGGGATCCTCTCTCTGTGTCTCCTAAACTCTGGGTTTATAGGCAGCCAGCCATCTTCCTTGCCAGTCTTTCACACGGATGCTGGGAATTTAAACACTTGTTTTCATGCTTGCATGGCAAACACTTTATCCGCTGAGTCAGCTCCCATCTTTGTCTTTTGTTATTTTTGTTTTGAGATTGGACCTCGTCATGTATCTCAGGGTACCCTTGAAATTGCAGTCCCCCTGCCTTAACATTGTGAAGTCTGGGCTTAAAAACCTGTAACATTAATTCCAATCTCTTATGAGGTTCTGCTGCACAAAAAAAAAAAAAAAATAGCTTAATTTAGAATGTAGTCTCCTCAAGTACAAACTACCAGAGTCAGGATATCTCAGTGTTTCCTTTTATTGCAATCAATCTGAAAGGCTTAAAAACAAAGCCAAACTGGGCATGGTGATGCACCCCTACAATCTCACAGGCCAGTAGACTGAGGCAGGCGATGGCCAGTTCAAGGATAGCCTGAGCTACACAGCTAGACAGCAGCCTAATAAGTGACCGGAAATATGATTTCCTGTAGGGGGAGCCTCATCAGTGGACATGCCAGCATCCTCATTCTTTGCTCCAAGACACCACAAGGACATAGACAGTGTCAGTCCTCACTAAGTGCTCCCTGGGACTCACTGTTGCTTCCCGTGTTTCTGGCTGTTAAGGCTGAGACCATGTGACTGGTTTGGGTCACATGTAGGCAGAAGCAATGAGTGTCTCGTATGTAGCAGGAGTAATGGAAAGAGAGGTTGAGCTCTCTTTCTCTCTTCTCTTGTGGCAGCAGATAAGAGACCTAAGTTTTCTAGATGGTACAGTCACATGACCATAAGCTATGAATGTATAGATTTATTATATTAATCTTATTTTATTATGGAGATAGTTTCTGCTATGATACTTAAAGGAGTATAATCCAATGGACAGAAGGTTGGGTTTGGGATATGTACTATCTACAGTGTAGGAAGTAAAAGAACTCAATTTCTTGCCTCAAAAGTCTGAGTTCTCTGGGTTGGGGATGTCTGGGTTTTCAGTTATAAAACATACAATTAGACTGGTCTTTTTCCATGCATCCATCCTCTTTGCTTTGCACTGTGTTGGCCCCGTTCTTGAAAGGCTTTGCCTTTTGCTAATAAGAAAGTGGTGGCCATTGAGCCCTGTGCTTAGAATAACCCAGTGGAAGCAGAATAGAAATGAAAATTTCTCTTTGGTTCTCAACAAAACAAAAAACAAACAAAATGTATTTTTTTCTGAACAATTGTGTCACGTGTTATTCCTCACTACTCTATCATGAGCACCCGATGGTCTTATGGACCATCCCTAGATCCCACACTGGTCTCTGCAGCAGTAGCCAAAACATCCAAACCACTTGAACTGAGGACAAAGAGAGGCAGGACCCTACATGTGCGTCTGTCAAAAGAAGAGGAAGAATGTTAGGCAGACAAAAATAGTTCCATCCCATGACAGGTTCAGACACATTTTGAATTTGAAGCCTTTCAGCATCTCACTGTCTCCATGAACCTGTGTAAATTATCCTCCCTGATCCTTCCTCCATCTGCAAAGAGGCACAGGTGGTAAAGATTAGCAGCCCTCCAGGATTCCTATGGAGAAACAACCAGCAAAAGAAGGTGTAGCCTCTTATTCAATAGAGTGTAGAAATTACACGACAAATGTCTTTCTAATCCAGTTCGCCTGGGATTGAGGAGCTAAGGGAGCAATGCCTGCCCGTGACTGATGTGGCTGTGGAAACCGTGAAGGCATGACTTTCTTCCATCTCCGTTTCATTCAAAAGGGACCCTTGCCAGGTGCAGCAGGTGAGGCGGGCCATGTCATCAGCATCTTAGGAGGCACACCTGCAGTGTGCATCAAAGCAGCTGTGTTTACTACCGTCACTCATCAACCTTTCCACAGTAATTTCTCACTCATTGTGGAGTGGTAGTTAGATTTTACCTGATTAGAAATAACTCCCTATAATTTTACCATGAAAAATGAACTTGACATTAGGCCCGTGCCACAGCCATTGCCTTCGTCTCCCTGCATAGCTTCCTAGCTTTACCTCCAACGTTGTATGACTTTCCTACTAAGCATGCAATATGAAGTCTGGCAAGAAATTGCCATTCGTCAGTGGACCTTATTAATAATAATGAGTTAATTTTTGTTTTAAAAAAATCTATGTTTTTTTAATTTTGGAAAGTAGGATGTTGGCATTTCTTCATTAATCTTCGTGGTGTAGCTGAGTCTGTCCTGAAACTTCATTATGTTGGCGCTAACACGAGAAACCATCTAACTTCTGTCACACTTAGGGTTTCTATTGCTATAGAGACACCGCAACCATGGCAACTCCTATAAAGGAAAACATTTCACTGTGGTGGACCGCTTAGAGGTCAGAGGTTTAGTCCATTCTCCTCATGGCGGGAAGCAAGGCAGCGTGCAGGCAGACATGGTGCTGGAACTGAGTCCTTACATTTTGATCCGACGACAACAGGGAGTGAACTGTCTCACTGGGTGTGGCTTGAGCATATATGAGCCCTCAAAGCCCGCCTCCACAGTGATGCATGTCTTCAAACAAGGCCATGTGTGCTCTAATAAGGCCACACCTCCTAATAGTGTCCCTCCCTTTGGGAGCCATGTTCTTTCAAACCACCACAGCATTCAGTCACAGCTACTTGCTTCTAAGATGGCTTTTCAGAGGATACTCTTGAGAGGATAAGAGGATAATGGGAAAGAAAAAACCCACCTCCCTCTAAGCCCTCTTCAGCGAAGCTTCTGAATGTTGTATAGGTGCCAAAGGGATGGCCCAATACAGGATCAGGGAAGCAGCAGCCAGAGGAAGCTGTGTGCATGGGGAGATCCAAATCTTGGCATCTCTTCACAGGTGAGAGAGAAGAATCTGCTCTGCTGTTTCATCATGTTGTGAAAGTCTCAGGACTTCAGGCTGTGGCAGGGGCAGCACTGTTTGGGAGCTGGCCATTTTCTGACTGTGGAAAAGCAGCAGGTTCCTGGGTCTCCCAGTTCTGTAGCATGGCTTTCAGAGTTTCCTGAATACCCATCCCAGAGGCTCCTAACCTCAGACATCCCAATGCTGCTAAAAACTCCTTCCCCTGCATAATTAACATAATGGCCCTTGTGCTGTCTATTGCTTAGCCCATACCTTTCATTCGAAGGGAAGTGTGCCTTTAGTTACCTGTTTCGTTCAAATGTCAAATTGCAAGTTGAAACAGAAATGGACACTCCCCCACTTCTCTCTCTCTCTCTCTCTCTCTCTCTCTCTCTCTCTGCAAGAAAAACCATAATCACAGACCTATATTTCCTTTACAATTTCAAATTCTGGTCTCCCTAAACTTACTAATGATAATATTAGTAGAAAAGATTTTTTTTCCAAGCAAAAATATAACAAAATTAGCATTGTTTGAGAAGGTGTTTACGGAGTAGCATGAATTATAAGTGTTATGGGCACCCTATTATTCAGATATTTGAATGGCTAAATCCAAATTCCGCAACACATAAATCATAAAGATTAAATCTGATGTTTTGTGGTTCACTGTTTGGCTTTCCAATGACTTTCCAGTGGTAAAGCAACTTCCCTTAATGTGTCTGTTTTAATGGTGTAATTAAGTGAGGCAAAGCTGAAGCAGAGTTAAAGAATTAAAGAAAGGGAAGCAGTTAAAGGAAGGTGCTGCTGTGTCTGTTTATACAGGAACTTTGTGTGTTTCTTCCAAGGAAAAGCACTTTTTGTACATGGACCCTAAGAAATGCTAAAAGCTGATGATTGGTGCTCTACAGACTGGTCAAAACAAACTAGTCTGTCTCTACAGTACATTTTACTCTTAGAAAACAACGCATGAAATGGGGGGTGTTAGTGAATGAGAGGCAGGCTTTCCTGGATGTCAGATCTGTGGTGGGAATGTGTAAACATGGTGTCAGGAGATATCCTGATGATTGGGAAATCTGATCGGCATCTTGAGCATTTTTAATGGGGAAGGGAACAAAAAGGTAAAGGTAAAGCTGACCTGATGGAGTAAATCTGTAAGTCAGTGACTTGGGGAGCCTGGGGAGAAGGATCCCAATAAGGCCAGCCTAGGCAACTTAGGGGAAATCAAAAATGAAACAGGGCTGCATTCAGCTCAGTGGTAGAATACTTGACTAAATCAAGATTTAATTCTGAGTGATGAGGGTGGGGGGGAAGGAGAAATGATGTTTGGGGAGCCATAAGTTTTAAGGGGACACTGTCAAAACTGTCAAAAGATTGTATATGTTAATATAGTAATTTGCTGACCGTTTGTTGATGGTAGAGGGATTTTGCTCTGTTGTAAGAGCAGAAACCAGACTGTGGTGGATTGAAAGGGAAATGGGGTGTGAGAAATGGAGACAATGCCTACACACTTTGTGTTGAGAACAAGACAGCAAAGGGAAAAGTGACAGGAAGTTGCTTGAGCAGGGCATCAAGGACAATGAGTGTCAGGAGAAAGTGTCAGTGAGGAAAGAGAAGAAGAAAGTGTAGCCAAGAGAACTGTAGCATGTTTTTAGACTTGAATATGTGAATTGCACGGGTTTAATGCGACATCTCCAAGCCCTGCAAGAGTGAATGCTTGATCATAATAAATGAGTGTCCATTCTAGAAACAAATTGCATTCTGTTATTAATAGAAGCACGCTCCTATTCAATTACTGTGATATAGATAAATGTTTATCCATCCCTTCAGCTGTCTCCACGGCAGCTCTAATGCACCCTCTCTATCTGCTTCACATTTATCTCACTGTTCCCAATACGCAACAATATGTTTTACACAGTAAGGGTTTAATTAATATTGGGGCACTGAGCATAATTTGAAATTATGGAATGGCAAGCAACACAGGAGAAGTCTCAGGATCCTTTACATATTTATTTTTCTGGCAACATCAGTGTTACTTCTTGTTGTAATTTAAAAACAATAGCGCAAGAGAGAAAGACGCCACGTGACAGAACTCAGGTGGAGCTTTTTTTAATGTCATTTTTTTTTTTTTTTACTGATTTTTTGTTGAGCTCTACATTTTTCTCTGCTCCCCTCTCCCCTTCCCTTCAGCCCTCTCCTAAGGTCCCCATGTTCCCAATTTACTCAGGAGATCTTGTCTTTTTCTACTTCCCATGTAGATTAGATCTATGTATGTCTCTCTTAGGGTCCTCATTGTTGTCTAGGTTTTCTGGGATTGTGATTTATAGGCTGGTTTTCTTTTCTTTATGTTTAAAAACCACCTATGAGTAAGTGCATGTGATAATTGTCTTTCTGGGTCTGGGTTACCTCACTCAAAATGATGTTTTCTAGTTCCATCCATTTGCCTCCAAAATTCAAGATGTTGTTATTTTTTCTGCTGTGTAGTACTCCATTGTATAGATGTACCACACTTTCCTTATCCATTCTTTGGTCAAGGAGCATTTAGGTTGTTTCCAGGTTATGGCTATGACAAACAAAGCTGCTATGAACATAGTTGAGCACGTGTTATTGTGGCATGATTGAGCATCCTTTGGATATATACTCAAAAGTGGTATTACTGGACCTTGAGGAAGGTTGTTTCCTAATTTTCTGAGAAATCACCACACTGACATCCAAAGGGGTTGTACCAGCTTGCATTCCCATCAGCAATGCAGAAGTGTTCCCTTTACCCCACATCCTCTCCAGCATAAGTTGTCATCAGTGTTTTTGCTTTTGACCATTCTTAAAGGTATAGGATGGAGTCTCAGAGTTGTTTTGATTTGCATTTCTCTGACGGCTAAGGATGCTGAGCATTTCCTTAAGTGTCTTTCAGCCATTTTAGATTCCTCTGTTGAGAGGTGTTCGAAGGTGTGTAGATTAATATCTGGGTCTTTGATTCAGTTCCATTGTTCCTCCATTCTGTGTTTATGCCAGTACCAGGCTGTTTTCAGTACTGTAGCTCTGTAGTAGAGTTTGAAGTCAGGGATTGTGATACCTGGTGGAGTGTTTTTTTATTGGGGGAAAATGAATGGAAAAGGGGGGAGGAGAGTGGGGAGACCAATCTCTGGGGACAGGAGTAGAAGAGAAGGGAGGAAGAGACAGATGAACAGACGCACAGACAGAGACAGAGAGAATGAGAGAGCAAAGGACAGACAGACAGAGACAGAGAGACAAAGAGGGAGATATGGGAGATGGGCAGGGCCTCTTTAAAGGGGAACATAGTGAATGTGCACAGGAGGTGCTCTTAGCGGCTACAGCTGAGGACTATACCCCAAGGTCAGGTCAGCACAGAAGCTTGAATAGTAACACTTCTTTCTTGAAAAAGTTGTCTATAATTGAGAAGATATTTTGCCATGATTCATATAAAACTGCTCTCTATTTCATTCCATCCCATAAATCACAGGGAAGGTTTTTGTCTCAGAACTTCATGTGCAGAGGTGGCTGGGCTGTAGAATCAGGATGGAAGCTTTGAAACTATCAGAATCTTCTTGGTGAATAGACGTTACATGATCTTGTTTTTAAAATTAAAATGAACATCACAAAAATCACTGAAATGATCAGTGTCAGGTGTGTCTTCCTGTACTGTTCTTGGATTATTTCTAGTCCCTGGTCTGCAAGGCTGACATTAATCATGTTATCGAGCAAACCCAGGAGCCTGGGTTGCAATGATTTATCTGACACCATTTTGCAGCGTGGCAAGGTTAGGCTGAGAGCTGGAGGCTCACTCAGACGACTTTCTCCTGACTCCCACTCACTCCCCAGTGCCTAATACCTAACATCTGCATTAGATAAATACTCCTGGATGTCATTCTGTGCACAAGAGGATGGCTTGCTTTTCTCGGCATGCCTGGTGTACCAGCAGATGCCCTCTTGGCTTTAGATTATTATATGCCATCCCAAGAACTCAGCTTCCTGTGAGTGGCAGATGCTAGAAGGATAGAACTGTGCACACTTCGGAGGTGCCAAGCCTGGGTTCGTGTCCACGTCACTCTGTCTCTTTCACCCATGCCAGCCTTCCATTACTGCACAAGCAGAAGGCATGCAAGAGCATTCTTCTCCATTTCACCTGCCAGGTCTTCTCCATACTGATTCTCTCTCTACACGAGCAAAATGTACCCCTTTTCTTAGGTGACCTCATCTCCCCTTAGACAGAAAGGCATGACGCTGTCAAACATAGCAAGATCTGAACTCCTTCCGTGGCCAGCTTGTCATGGGAACTCTCTGGAAACCCAGTTACTCTCAAATCTTTCTGAATAAAAAAGTCCTTTCATAAGTGTTTTGTTGTTGTTGTGATAAATCATGAATTTAATAACAGACACATATCTAAAATCACTTACAGACCAATGTTAGCTTCAGATATTCCATGCCCTTTGTGTGATGCACTCACTTCAGATGCTTTTGCGGAATCAGCAACTCTGCCGTATTTTAAATCACTTTCATTTTCTAGTGGGAATCACATTTTCAGGTGAGTTGTTTGAGATTCACACAGAAAAATTTAAAAGTCTGCATACATTATTCTGTCACTGGAAATTTTACTTCCCAAACCACCAGTGCCAAAACACAAACTGGGGCACGTTGTTTGGTGGGGGACACATTGTCCG
The DNA here is from genome assembly GCF_000317375.1 of Microtus ochrogaster. NCBI lineage: Eukaryota > Metazoa > Chordata > Mammalia > Rodentia > Cricetidae > Microtus > Microtus ochrogaster. The sequence continues at coordinate 4,317,685 of NC_022021.1, forward strand.
GTGAGGGACACACCATCCAGTGATTGCCGTACTGCTAATGTTTATATTCCCATCTTCACCTACATAACCACTAACTGCTTCAGAAGGCTTATGTATAATGACATTTAATAGATGCAGAGATGAGGTTCAGGTTTTTTTTAATAAACCTATAAATATAAATTATATTTCTTTGCTCAGTGTTTTAAAGCCACTGTATCTTTTTTTAGCTGACTCTTTCGGGTGACTTGTGTAAACACTACCCCTAGCTTTTGGGCGAGTATATTCCCCTCTGAACATCCCTTGGTTGTCTAAAAAGCAGTGCGAGTTCTCCACGCCATGGAACCCTTTGTAGGGATTTAAACAAAAGGCAGCTTACCCTTTTCCAAAGAATAGATGTAAAGGGAGGAACTTACCCTCTTCTAAAATATTTAGATCTGTGATATTTGATGTAAGAAATTTCAAATGTGGCCAGGAAACATGATTATTTCAACAGTGCTTAATGGACTTCCAGTTTAGCTAATGGTGGCTTAGGAGTGTGTGTGTGTGTGTGTGTGTGTGTGTGTGTGTGTGTGGTCAGTGTGTGTGAATGTGTGTGTGGTCAGTGTGTGTGTGTGTGTGTGGTCAGTGTGTGTGTGTGTG
>NC_022021.1:4318760-4323957 GCF_000317375.1 Microtus ochrogaster
GTGTGTGTGTGTGTGTGTGTGTGTGTGTGTGTGGTCAGTGTGTGAGTACAGGGAATGTTCCCCCACACCATTCCATCTCCTGCACATCTTCTCAAGGTAAGCAGTGCCACCATTTGCTATAACTAGCTCCTTACTTTCCTCGAGACACAAGCATTTTACAGACACAGGCACACACATGCGCACATACATTCAAATCCACATATAGAGATTTCTCAAATTTAACATTATTGATATTACCTTTGGGGAGAAAATACTCCCAATTGAGAGCCACTAGCATACTTATTCAACCGTGTCTCTCTCAACATTGATTTGGTTATTTTCTTATTTTCTTTTTTCCCTACTCTGCAATAATAACCTTTATATGCATATCCTCAAATATTAATGTTTTGTTTCTACATGATAGATTCCAACAAATATGAATAGGCAAAGCATTGTCAGGCCACATCCTTATAGCTTAAACCAATTCACCTGCACCATAGCATCTCAAATATTGCTGTCCTTACTATCAGCAGATAAAAAACATATTTTTCCACATTGTTATTAGATGTGCAAAGATATGCCTATATATGGCTTTGATTTTTATTTTTCTTGCATGTTCCATGATTCATATTTGTAAATGAGAGGCTCTATTCTTATAATAATCACAAAATAATGTCATTTTGGTTCTTTTTGTCTTACATGAAACCTGGTCTTACCTTTGCCCAATTTTTTTTCTGTTTTTTCTTAGCCTTTTCAGAGTTTCACACAAAGTGGTTTTGTCTTATTTCCCTTCAGCTCTTCCCTATTTCACCACTTTTCTAATCATTCCAACTTTGTGCAATCTTAAAAAAGAAAACAATCCTTGCAGATCAGTTTGTGCTGCCCAACTATTCCTAAATGTGTAGTATTATGTTGGATAGTAGCTGGCTTACCATGAATAATAACCATGGAATAATAACCAGGAAGAATATCTCTGTCTCTCTTCTAGTAGCTAATGATTGCCATTAGCTCCAGAGCTAGTGATGGGATTTCATGCCTAAGTCCCATCTCCTCACTGAAAGTATGGTCTGGCTTGGGCTTGCACAGGTTTTATCCGTGCTGTCACCACTACCGTGAGTTCCTAAGTGCAGCTGTCCTGCTGTGCCCAGATGTTTCCTCAAAGTCATCATTGGACCCTTACACTCATTCTTCCCTTTCTTCCACAGTGATCCTTGAGACTTCGACAGGAGTGGGGTGTATATGTTCCCTTCAAGTGTGAGTACTCTGCACTCTCTTATTCTCCACACCTTGGCTAATTGTGGGTCTCTGTGTTACTCAGAATCTACCGCCAACAGAAGCTTCTCAGAAAAAGGGTGAGATGCATTGATCTGTGCGTATAACAAGTCATTAAGAATCAGTTCAATAGCATGACTGTTTAGCAGCATAATGGACTAGTAAGGTTCTCCTCTAGGGTCTATAATCTGTCTAGCCACAGTCTCTTGGCCTGGTAGAGGTGCCAAGTATGGAGTGGGGTTTGTATTCAATCCATGATGCTTGTGCCACTGTTGTACCAGTGGGCCTGTCTTTGCTGGGCGGTCGTTATTATAGCTCAGAATGTTTGTAGATGGATCTGAGTGACGATTGTGTTTCCCCTCTAATAGCTTCCATAGCATCTTCTGGCCAATAGGATAACGTTTCCAATCTGGCCCAGCTTGATTTTCTGTGTTCCATGACTCTCTGCTATTTCTCCTGCAGTAGAATTTTGCTGTCAAGTTCTGAAGGGTAACCAAGAGCAATGACAATGGCCTGTAATGTTTGGGAGTCTATGGACCTTGCTGAACAACAATTCCAAAAGAAATAACTTGTACCAAGCACTGGATAATTTTTATTGTAGCCTCTGGTGCTTGGTAGAGGCTATGGCTCCTTTTTTTTTTTTTTTCTATTTTCACCAATTTGTAGGAGCTCTTTGTTACGGATACTAACCCTTTTCCTGTCTGTATTATGAATAGATTTAGGGAGTAGCAAACCACTTGTCTTTTAAATTTGATTTTAGATGTAGTACCGCCCGTGCATTTCACAGGGTCGATTTTTGTGGGAAAACTAAGTTTTAATTCAAGGAAACTAAAAATGGAATGTCTTGCTCAGAGTTGGAACCTGAGCTCATAGCAAAGCAGAGACAAGACTGAGCTCCCCACTAAGGGCTCCCCCTCAGCACAGCCTTCAGGGGGCCATTGTTCTCACTCTGCCCTCATCCTCCAACACCCCATCTGTGCATGTTTACAATAAAGAGCAGCATCTACTTGAAAATGCAGGGCAGCAAGGAATCGTAAAATATCACAACGTAAAAGCAGATCACATGCCTTGAGTACATAGCAATTCTTTTTTACGATGCCCTTTTATAGTAATCCAACCAACCAAGTGGCGCTTAGGGAGAACTTGCTGCCCCACTGGAACATGGAGGGTACCAGAGATAGAGCAGATGGCTGTGGGGCATTCCTGCCTGGGAATTCTGCCAGGGAGCATTCAGCAAAGAGGCACAGAGATTGTTCTGAGCAGAGCAGCCAGGAGACTAATATGTTCAGATGGCATGAAGCCTTTCACAAGCCACGGGGCTCTTTATTCACAGCAGGAAAAGGGCCTTTTAGAAGCTCTAACATCTTAAACATCCCATTGCATCAGAATTCCATTTCCAGTAAGAGAATGTATTATAATAAACATCCTTTGAAATGTCGTTTTATCTATTAAAAGTCTGTGATGGGAGGGGGAAATCACCCAAATTTTATTCTTCATATTGAGACATTAAGCCTATTAATTTCTATGGGCACAATTTGCAACACTGTTTGTAATACATGCCTGCAGCTGGAAACCCAGAGGGATGTTGTATGATGACCAAGAACTTGTGTATTTGATAGAGCTGAGAAAAATGAAGGTCAGGTAGTTTTTATCTGCTTTTTCTCTACCTGGTTTCTGTGTGGTCAAAGAATTCTTGTTTGTTCTTTTTCAACTAGGACATGAACAGTGAAGAATCCAGGATTCTCAACACACACACACACACACACACACACACACACACACACACCCCACATATAACTACAGGTACTAGAAAATAAATAAATGGCTATATTGCAAGCTCAAGAGTTGAAATCAAAGATACTCAATTTAATCTGCATTCATTCTTCCTTTTCAAAGCCATTACCACAGGCTATTTGGTGTAAAAGTCAGCAGAATGGCAGCTTAGAGTTTAATTTGCCATCTTTTGCTAGAACTGTGTGCAGCACCACCAGCTAGAGTGTCTCTGCAGTGACTTCCTGGGGTGGGCGTGGTCTCAACATCAGTAACATCTTTAGAGTTTCACTGGGTAGAATCCTAATTCCGCAGGCAGATTTCCACCCAGGTGACCTTGGGCCACAATTTGAGGAAGGGTCACTTCGTAAGGGAAAAATTTATAATTACCTATTTCTTAAAAACAAACAAACAAAATAACAACACACAAAAACAAAAGACCTTCCAGTAAATTTAGCATAACTAAAAAGAATTTAATTCTTAATATATGCAACCATCAAAAGACTGCCTCTAATCTGAAGAAATTTTATTTACAGACTTGGGTTTGGATCAACAACCCAGAAAAGCAAATAGCTTTGGCCAGAGAATAGACTTCTTTCATTCCCAGCCAGGTCTCTATGGGAAAGTTTACATCTTTGTCTAAATAGGGGCCTTTGAAAGGGGCCAGCAGAACTAAGTGCTGCTGATTCACTTTAAAATGATGTCACACGCATTAGAGGAGACCAGCCTTGATGGGTATATGGCTCGGGGCCATCACTTTGTGAATTCTGGGAGGCTGATCTGTGTGGTTGGGCATATGTAATCTAACTGACTGTATCCAGAGGCCATCTATCTTGGAAATGAACCTCTTTTTTTTTTTCTGTAGAGGCAACCACTGAACATTGTGTTCATTCCGGTCTAGGGCTCCTCCCATAGGTGGTATTAAAAATATTAAAAATGTTTACAGGGGTTAAGGACACTAGCAGTTCTCACAGAGGATCTGTGTTTGGTCTCTGGGACCCACACTGTGGCTTGTAATCACCTATAAAGTCAGTTCCAGGGGATCCAGTGACCTTTTTGACTTCAGTGGTTATTATAAACACATAGTGCATATATATATATATATATATATATATATATATACAAGCAAATATTCATATACATAAAAGAAAATAAAAATAAAAACACAAAACTTTGAAAACTTTTTAACAATATTTAGCAGCAAGAATGGCCATTTCCAAATAAGTTAGGTAATAAAGAATACTCTGGCTTACTAGACCATATAAATGTTAAAATTATTTAGAGAGAAAACTTGAATTTTCAAATTTGTAGATTTAGTCTTTTGTGTGATCTGATTTTCACAGGCTTATGGATCCCCAAGTTACAGGTTGGCGCAGGAACTGCACCGAGCTCTTCCTTCAACCTCCCCATTAACTGGATCATGTTTTGGTTCCTGCCTCTTGCTTCCCTTGCTTCAGGCACAGAACCACTAGACGTGGTACCTGCCTTCACAGTCAAGTGCACACACCTTTCCAGCTCTTTGTACAATCTGCACCTCTGCCCCTGCTGGTGATATACCTACTCCCCACACAATGAATACTCCTGAGCTGTGAGACCACACAAGCTCCCCACTTCTTCCTAACCTCTGACGGATACCTGGATTCTTTCCTGGCTCCTGCCAGGTCCAGCTACCCAGGTCTACTGTTGGGCATCATCACCAGGTGACACTGTCACATACAGTTTCCATAAGGAGGAAATTGTTGTTCTTGTTCAAGGGCCTGGATCCTCTTCCAGCATCTGCTGATCAGAGTAATTATATTAAAAAATGAACCATAAAAGTCTGCCAGAAGATTTAATGTATTCAATGTCTCTATTATTACCCAGGTCACATTGCGACAGGATACTAATTTGTTAATGGTCAGAGTGACATTCAATAATAATCAGCTTGAATTAATGAGTTGACAGTAGACATTGTATTAATTGCATTTACTACTCATCTCACTTACTGGTTTATTCTTTGCAACTGGTACGTTGGCTGATACTTTATATTTATGTTGCTATAATGAAATGCCTCAGACTGGCTATTTTTTATTGCTTCCATTGAGCTATACATTTTCCCTGCTCCTCTTCCTTCCTTCCCTCTCCCCTTCCACCCTCATCCCTGCCCCCATGCTTCCGATTTACTCAGGAGATCTTG
>NC_022021.1:4324446-4326475 GCF_000317375.1 Microtus ochrogaster
TCTGTGTATGTCTCTTCCACCCTCATCCCTGCCCCCATGCTTCCGATTTACTCAGGAGATCTTGTCTTTTTCTCCTTCACAAGCGGGTCTGTGTGTGTCTCTCTTAAGGTACTCTTTGTTGTCTAGGTTCTCTGGGGTTGCGGACTATAGGCTAGTTATCCTTTGCTTTATGTCTAATATCTGCTTATGAATGAGTACATATTATATTTGTCTTTCTGAGTCAGGGTTACCTCACTCAGGTTGGTATTTTTTTCGTTCCATCAATTTGCCTACAAATTTCAAGGCGTCATTATATTTTACCACCAAGGAGTACTAAATTGTGTAAATACACCACATTTTCCTTATCCATTCTTCAGCTGAGTGGTTGTTTCCAGATTCTATTATGAATAATGCTGCTATGAACAAAGTTGAGCACAAAGAACAAACAATGTTCTTGTGGTATAATTGAGCATCCTTTGGGTATATGCCCAAGAGTAGTACTGTTGGGTCTTGACATAGACTGATTTCCTAATTTTCTGAGAAACCGCCATATTGATTTCCAAGTGGCTGTACAAGTTTGCACTCCCACAAGCAAAGAAGGAGTGTTTGTTCCCTTTACCCTACATCCTCTGCAGCATAGCTGTCATGGTATTTTTGTTCTTGGCCATTCTGACCAAGATGGTATCTCAGAGTTGTTTTGATTTACATTTCTATGATGGCTAAGAAAGTTGAGCATTTTCTTACATGTTTTTTCGCCATTTGAGAGTTCTCGTTTAGGTCTGTATCCCATTATTGGATTATTTGTTCTTTTGATGTCTAGTTTCTTGAGCTGTTATATATTTTGGAGATCATAGATTTGTGGTTGGTGAAGATCTTTTCCTTTCCTGTGCACTGCCATTTTATCATTAACCCAGATTTTTCATTTCCAGAATTCCCCCAGTTTGTGTCTTCTTTATTGTTTATATTTCAGTTTTCAAGTCTTGAACCATTTCTTTCACCTGTTTGATTGATTTCCAATTTCCAAATGTTTGGTTATCTTTTCTTTCACTTTTTAAAGGGAATTCTTCATTTCCTCTTCAAGGGCCTCAATTATCTTCATAAAGTTATTTTTAAGGTCCTTTTTTTTTCTACTTCATCTGCGTTGGGATGTTCAGGTCTTTATGTTGTTGAGTGTATTCTTACCTTGGTGTCTACCCATCTCTTCCTTCAATCAAACAGGTAGAGCCTGTGTTTTAGGAAGGGTTTCTTTTCCTCCAATTGGTGTAGCTGAGGGTGTGACTCCATTGAACACTTCAGGTGTTAGCAGGGCAGAGCCTTTGTCGATTGTTCCTCCAGGTGTCTAAAGACCCAAAGCTCAGATATTGGTTCCTCTAGGTGCAGGTGGGGCTCAGGCTGAGGCTCCAATGGTCAGAATTTTTCAGGAAGCCACTGCTGTCGCTGCAGCCTGCCACACAGCTGAGGCTTGCCCTGGTGGCCTGCCCTGCCTGCTGTGCTGCTGAGGCTTCTTTAGGTGGCCCAACCCACCCACCTTGCTGATGAGGCTTTCTCCCCAAATGACACTTCTGATTGATTGATACTTTAACAAAGTATCTAGAGTTCTTCACAAATATTTATATTTGAGTCTCCACAAAACTGCCTGGTTTCCTTGAGGGTATGGACTTGACTCCACTCTTGTGATTGGCCAGAGCCTGGTGAAACAGAGGTAGTTCAGTCCTTAGTTCAAAAGACCCAAGGCAACTTTGCTGAAACAGGAAGTATCTACATTTGTTTGCTCCTATCAGCTAAAGAAATCATCTAGGATTTTTTGAATGATATCAATTATAAATATACTTTATTATATAATATAACTATGAAAACGTGGTCATGCACAGAAAATCAAGTGCATAGAAAATCAAGTCTAGGCCGGGCGATGGTGGCGCACGCCTTTAATCCCAGCACTCGGGAGGCAGAGGCGGGCGGATCTCTGGGAGTTCGAGGCAAGCCTGGTCTACAGAGCTAGTTCCAGGACAGGCACCAAAAGCTACAGAGAAACCCTGTCTCGAAAAACCAA
>NC_022021.1:4326575-4354839 GCF_000317375.1 Microtus ochrogaster
AAAAAAAAAAAAAAAAAAAAAAAAAAGAAAATCAAGTCTAGAAGAAACCTTAACTTGCACAAGTCATTCCTTGTATAAATAAGAAACCAAAGGTTAGAGAACAGCAATACTCATGATGGAGCCAGGAATGGCACAACAGTGACTAGAAGTGTACCCATGTCCTCTCTAGGTCACACAGCCATAGGCCCATTTCATGGATTTTTGTATAACCTGCCACCACCAGGATACAAGTAATCAGCAAAACAAGTGACATCTTTCATGCAAAAGAAACAATGACATGGTATGTCTACATGTGATTACACACTAATTTCTTGACAATATAGTACATACGTCTACCTGCATTTAAGTTTCAATAGTAAAATGCACACCAAACATGTACAAAATAATAGTTTAAAATGTGTGTGTATCTCATCTGTTGTCTATCTACAGATAGCATTACAGATTTTACAGTATTTCTTTACACTTAATTATAGAGAGAATTTATTATATGGGCTTTTTATTTTGAAGGGTTGGATGTCACCAACTAGAAGATGCACAAATAGTCTTCAGTTGCCAAATTAAGGCAGTCCCTTGACCAGCAGCACAGTACTGAATTCTGTGAAGACTTTTTTGTATGTGTGTGAATTAGCACAAAGAAAACAAACATGAAGAGGATGATCAAGGGGGTTGGGTGGAACCATTCTGCAAGCTGGATATTTCCTCTGTGTGCGTGTATGTGTGTTGTATCTAGGTGTGTCCACAGGTGTATATGGGTGTGTGCTTCTTGTGCATGTATGCCTGGGGACCAGAGGTCAATGTCAACTGTTCCCCTCTATCACACTGCACCTTCTTTTTGAGACCGAATCTCTCACTGATCCTCAGGCTTGCTGTTTCAGCTAGACTGGATGGCCAGCAAGCTCCAGGATTCTGTCTGTTCCTGCCCTTCACCCCTGAACACTAGGTCTACACGCATGTGCTACAATACCTAGCCTTTGTAAGGAAACTAGGGATCCAAATTCAGGTCCTTTTTTTTTTTAAAGAAAAAACAGCTTCATTTTACTCACATATGTATCTCCCCAGCCCCTTGAGTATAAAAAAATTAAGAGAAGGGCCCTGTTGAGAGGACCATGGAGGTCCTAAAAATATGCTTGGAACATTTGGGAAACGAATCCCGTACCAAAGGATGTAAAGAGGAGGAATGGGTGGACACATTTGTGCCTTTGGCCCAAAGAATCCTTGAAGGATGAGGCCTGAGTTGGGACACAGCAGAGTACTCTAACCTTGGTCTATGAAGGGTGGAAAATGATTAAAAAGTGTTTGGAAGAATAAACTGGGTGCAGTATCTGCCACCCAACCCCCCTCCTTGTCTCCATTGTGCACCAGCGTTGATTTTGTTGACCTGAATCTGGTGGGGAGTCTGTCTTCTCTCATTGCTCTTCACTGGTTCTTCTTAAAGACGTACTGGTTTTCGGGGGGGGGGGGGGGGGGGGAGGGAACTGGCACTGTTCATAGGTGGGGGAGGGGCTAGCCTTATCTTAAGAAGCCTTCAAAATCCAAAGACCTTGCTGTTCCTTCCTAGCTGAACCCACCAGCTCTCGTGCTGACTTCTCAACCCTGCCTTTGCAAGCCACTGTTACTGTTCACATAATTGCTTATCTAGAAGTCTTCTGAATGAAGGTAATCTTGAGTACAAGTCAGTCCTTCGGTGCACATCACTCAGGTGTCCCTTAGAACATCTAAAATCATGCTTGCTCTGGGGACTTTAACAATGGCAGCAGATGAAAGAGTTGAGGATACAGGCTTTCAACCAGACCCACTTTTGAGCCCCAGATGGTCTACTGTCGTGAACTTCAGGAAGTTATCCAAGCTTACTAAATTTTGGTTGACTCATCTAAAAGATGAAGATCAGACTCACCTTGTCAACTTAATGTAAGAATGAAATGAACTGATGTATGCACAATACTTAGCTCAGCACCCAACATATGGGAAAGGTTTCAGAAATGTCCAAGTCCTTTCTTCAAGGACATGTTAAGGGCTCATTTACTCAAAAACGTGTCTAATATCCTTCCAAGTCTGGGTTCCCAATTTAGTGTGCACGGTTTTTTTGTGGCTCCCTCTGTCTTGTCTTCTGTCTGTTCTTTTGTGCTCCTGCCACGTGATTCCTGTTGGAAACATAACTACCTGAGGCTAAGGTCCAAGCTACACCTGTAGAAAGTCCATTTAGGGAGAATGATGCCTTTTATCATGTTATCCACCTCTGGTATCCAGCCCCCAGGATGGAGTTATTAGCTCCACTGCCTGGTGCTTATAACTCTTATGAGTCTTCTGTGAAGTACCGGACTGGTCTGCCTGGTAAGTAACACACAACAGAAGTTCTTTCTGGTGTATCACTTCCAAGAGTAGGTATGAAAAAGTGTGTCTGCTCTCTCTGGCTCTTATTAAGAAATTCAGCTCCCAAGGAGACTGAGTTGTCAAAAGATACGTGTAACTAGTAACCCAGATTCAAAATCAGGCTGAAGGACCTCAAGTTCCAATTGACTACATACTGCGACTTCTACGCCTCCTAACTGAACACAGATCCAGGAATACTTGCTGAATATTTCCCCTGACCCTTCTCTCCTCACAAAAGAGCTAGTGCATATTTTATTTCCTAGTTGGTACAGTGTTAGATTTATTATACTGGGAAACTTCACTAAGTGAAGCCAAATACCACAAAGCATATAAACATTTTCCTAATTTATAGTTCCCTGGGATTTGTCTGAGCTTTTCTTTATGTGTATCTGTTGACCATTCATCCCGTAGCATACAACAAAACAAAAAACACAAAACAAAATTCCTCTCATAGCATCAGGCAGAACTCTCTGGTTTTCCATTTCTCATTTTCCTAAGAATTTACTGAATGAATTAGCTGCAACTTTAAGGCAAACTACCTATAAATTAACTAATATGACTCAGGATGCTGACTAAGGGCCAAAATGGTGATGCTCTTTTGTGTTATTAATGCCGGGTTTTGGTTGCTCTTCACTTGATTATTCACATCTATTTCGAGTTGCTTTAAACGTTAGTACTAACAGCATGGTGACTTGCTATTTTCTTCTCAAACACCTCCTGTTTGAAAGACACCTTGATCTCTCTTGGCATAGTCTAAATGGTGCATTGGAGGAGGCCCCTGCACTTCTGAAAGCTAAAGATGGTATTAATAATAATTATAACGAGTTAGCATTATTTAATACTCTATTAATATATTAATATAAACATCGGGTCCCTGGGTGGAATGGGTTGGGAAGAGATCACCTGTTCTCAGGGTACTCTGAATGCGCTCTGATGGATGTTGTACTATGATGGATGCTGCACTGACTTCTCTGGACATTTTGAACTCATCAGCAGATAGAGCAATGAGTATAGAGACTTTGTGATGTGTTATTGGTACTAAACACTGAACGTAGTTAATGAGAACTTGTGAATGAGGTGATACAGATTCATGAAAAATAGCAGGTAAGGGGAAATGATGTATTTTTATGTCTCTTATATGTCAGATACTTCATAGGCATACTTTTCCTTCCTTCCTTCCTCCCTCCCTCCCTCCCTCCCTCCCTCCCTCCCTTTCTCTTTCTTTCTTTCTTTCTTTCTTTCTTTCTTTCTTTCTTTCTTTCTTTCTTTCTTCTTTTTTTTCTTGGAGTCAAGGTTTCTCTATTACTCTGTAGACCAGGCTGGCCTTGAACTCCAGAGACCCGCCTGCCTCTGCCTCCCAAAAGCTGGGGACAAAGGCATGTGCCGCCATCTCCTGGCTCATAGGCATTCCCATCATCAAAACAACCCTATCTAGTAATTGGCAAAAAGGAAAATTCAAGGAATTTGAAAAACCTGGATTCTTATGACCCAAAGACCACCATACTACTTCATGATGTCATCAGCCTTTAAAAATGCTAAAATAAAAATTCAGATGGGTTCAAAAGAAGTAAGTGAGAAAGTGCATTTTGGAAGGGTAGTGTGGAGGGCTTTGCAGGATGTGGTGTTTCACCTATCTTTTTTATATGTTATGAAATGAAAATATATTTTTCCTTTCCCTTTCCTTCCTCCAAGTACTAACTGTACCCCAGCTGTCTTTCAAATTCATGACCTAGTTTTCTTTCATCATGTGTGTGTGTATCCTTATATTATATATAATTTATAGTCACATAGTTCATATTTATATAATTTATGTGTATGTTATATATAATTTTACATATAATTATATATTTATATGTACTAAATATATAATTTATTTTATATATAAATGTTTCTGCATGCATATATGTATTCATATATATATATGAATATATAAACACAACCTGTTTGGTCAGAATACTGATGCTAGTATGTATATAGATCCTGAATCTTTAAAGAGGGAGCAAGGCTGATTGATCATAGAGGGACTCTGAATAGATGAGCCGGTATCTGTTTCAAAACATTGGCTCTTCAGCTCGAATTGGTATGACTGTTGGAAGCACTTACTATTGGAAATAGGCTCGGAAAGGCCTTCCTACTGAGCAGAACAAGGTTTCCTAAGAACCCACTGAACTCCGCAGAGCCACACGCATCCAAATAAAACGCGAAGGAAACAAAGCAGTGCTCTCAGAAGGACCGGAGCTGCCAAGGCGGCATTTTCCAGATTAGAAGGCACGGGCTCTGAGCCCAGAAGACCGCTCTTAAGATGTGTTTACGGGTGGAGACACAGGCCTCGGTCTGTCCCAGGGGTGCGGCTATTAGCAGCAATCTCATGTCCTTCTAGGGAAGTAGGCTGCAGGACCATCCTCACTCGTCCTGTCTAGCCACAGCACTGGGCTGGTGCCTCTACCCATTAGGGAAGTCTTTACGGCTTGTAGTGAGTGCTCTGGCACTCTTTCCCAACCCTCTTCTGAACCGAGTGCTTCTCTGCATCTGCTGAAGAATACGAACTGAGATTTTTTCCTTTATTATTGTTTCACATTCTTCAACCTAATGGACCTTCCCCGGGATGTTTCTAATAATCTGTGTATACTTGTGACTGAAACATGGTGAGTGGGTAGAGTAAGTAGGAAGATTGTGTGTCCTGCCTGGCAGATTTTTTTTACAAGAACAATGCATTTAAATAAGCAGCATCGGAACTAAAAGCAGGACCCTTCTGCCCTCAGAGCTGCCTTGTTACTCTTCTAGCCACTGTTTGTCGGCCCCAAGAGGAGCCATGATAACAGGGTATCTATTTGCCTGGTTTGAACATATCTATAATTGGAATCACAGTTTGTTGTTTCCTGTCTGGCTGCTCTCTCCCAATATGCTTGTGAGGTTGATCTAGGTGTTGGTTTAGAGCTGCAGTGCCAGTTTTCCTGGATGTACAATGTAACCACAGTTGTGAATGGACCCCAAGCGCCGTACACCCTGCTGGTGACGGCACTCGGGTCATTTGCAAGCTGAGACCAAAGCTCATAAGCTGACTGGTTTAAATCCTTAAAACTCATATGTTATTGATAAAAAAGGATTTTACTATGAATGATATTCTCCCATTACAAGCAGAAGTAATGTAATTAAATTGTGTAAGGTAGTTATTACAACTCAAAATAATTATGTGACCTAATGCATATGTTAATTAGCTGGAGTTAATTATTCCACAGTGTGTGTGTGTGTGTGTGTGTGTATATATATATAATTCCCAGTATTGTGTTGTCCTGTGTATCATGCATATACACAATATAAACTGTTAATATGTGTATATGTGTGTGTACATGAGAGAGAAAGAGAGAGCAAAAGACTGAAGTCCCATAATCTGCCACCTATAAAAAGTTGCTGGTATTACTCAGTCCAGGTCCAAAGATGGCTTCCAAGTGCGGAAGACTGTAGGGCTCCTGGTTCTTCCCACTGAGAGAGCAGAGCTCCCTCCCTAGTTTGTTCACTACTTACTCTTCACTCACTGACTTCCCCCTCTCTCTTCTATTCAAGTTTTAACTCCTTGGTTACCTCTTCAACTCCTGATCTCCAGAACTTTTAAAACTTTAATATTAAAACCTATTTATGAGTTGGCAAAAGAACTCAGCAGATAAAGGTGTTGCTAAGCAAACCTAGCAGCTGGGATTTGTCCCTAGTCCTGTACACATTCACTGTGGCATGCACAACCCACAGGCCCAACCACACGAAGAGCAGTGATAAAGGAAATAAACTCTTTGTAAATCTCCACTTTACTTTACTAAACTTGTTTTTAATTTTGATATTCTAGAATCAAAGTTCTGAAAAGAAATTATCTATAACAAATCAGGTAAGAGACTAACGCTGGGAGCTAGAGAGAGGGCTCAGTGTTAAGAATACTTACTGTTCTTGCAGAGGGCCTGGTGGCTCTCGACAGTCCATAATCATACCTCCAGTTCCAGAGAACCCAGCACCCTCTTTGACCTCCACAGGCACTGGGCATGCACATGACACACATATATGCATGCAAACAAACTACTCATATGCATGAAAATAAATAAATCATAAAATTTTCAGGAAAGTTTTAAAAATAAACTAAAACCCAAATGAATTTGAAATGTTGAAGGATGTGATTTTCCTCTTGCTCATCAAATATACATAAGTTATCCTCATAAGGAAAGCCACAGGAAGAAATGCGCCCAAACTTCCCTGTTTGTCTGAATAAAAATCCAATCATGAGCAGAATAAATCACAAAGTAAGTGTTCCTATAAATGACCATACACAAATTTGAAATGTTTATTGTTCCTGCTATTAAAAGCATAGCCAACAGAAAAATGGAAATTTGGAGCCAATGTAACTAATAAAGGTGGAGTTATAACACATTCACACAAATCACTGAGAAGATTTTAAAGCATCTGGTTAAGATATTAGATTAGCAGCCAACTTTGTGTGACTCAGAGAAATGATGAAGTAGAATGAAAAATAATAGACTCTAGCCCCATGAGAGAGAGCTGAAGAAAATAAATAAACCTGGGTAAGAGCCTTGCCAAGAAGCCAGCAGAAGTAAACAATTTGTGGCCTGTTGTCCCACCCTGCTGTGGAGAAGATGAGGTCAGTGGTGGCTGGAGAAGCCTGCTGAAGAACAGTGGGCCAGAGAGATTGACTGGGCCATGGATATGGACACCATGGGTGGAGAATGATTGCAGCATCACAGACTGTGGTGATGGGGACAGGAGAATGGCACACGGAACTTGAAGGTGACGTTCTCCTCAGGCACCTCACAGTGAAGAGCCAGGGAGGGAGCCCCAATCCCTCAGCCTATCTCTGCCACTGCCTTGGGTGAGCAGCAACACAGCAATGTGAGGGCACAGAGCTGAGCTTGGTGCGGTCTTGCTGAGAAGACCACCCAGGGACTGTTGGGATAATCTTTTTGTACACTCTTGAAGATGTCTCTCTGTCCTTCCTCACCTACCTAAGGCACCTTCTGGTTGGTTTAATAAAGAGGTGAATGGCAAATAGCTAGGCAGGAGAGGATAGGCGGGACGTCTGGGCAGAGAGAGAGCTCTGGGGAAGAATCTGAGGCAAGAGATTTCCAGCCAAATGCAGAGTGTTGGATGTAAGGTACTGAGGAGGGGTAATGAGCCATGTGTCAGAGCATAGATTAATATAAATGGATTAATTTAAGTTTTAAGAACTTGTTGGGAACAAGCCTAAACTAAGGCCAAGCTTTCATAATTAATAAAAAGTCTCCATGTCATTATTCGGGAACTGGCTGTCCAAAGAAAGACCTGTTACAAGGGACAAAATGAAAGGCACTAGGCAGATCTTTCACAATTTTCCTGTGTCATTGTCACAGAAAATCTAAGCCTCATGTGGACAGCACACACACACACGCATGCACACACACACACACACACACACACACACACGCATGCACACACGCACACACGCACACACACACACACACACACACACACACACCCTGAGCACCGTGGACGAGACTGGAACTGGAAGGTAAGGGTGTGTGATTTAGATTAGGTAATTCCTAAGAAAAGTAGAGTCTCCCATAGAAATTCATCCCAGTAGGAATAACGTACCAATTTACCAGGTCTGGATTATTGCGAACAGTAATCCCCTCCCTCCCTCTGCCTGCTCCACAGACCAGTCGTGGCGGGTCACAAACAGGAAGAAAAACTGAGTTCACAGTTTTCATTTCATTTGATTTGTTATTTTAATCTATTTGCATATCTGTACTTAGATTACATAGCTGTTTCGTTTTAACTTGCGTCTTGCCTGACTAGTCTTCCATGTGTGTCTTTCTTTCACTGTACCTACTGTGGTATTTTCTTTATTGTCTCTCATAACCCTGGCACATAACCTTTCTTATTCTTGCTTTACTCCTGCTTTCCCACTCCCTCTTCATTTTACTCCTTAATTATTAATATCCATAGTTCCAACAAACCCCTAAAATTTACATTTTTTTTTTCCATCAGCAACCAAGAGCCGCTGGCTCTGACCCTACTAATCACAGGTCCAGGTGAAGCACACAGGAATCTTCTAGTGCATGCACAGCCAGGACCGCTCTGCATCCAATACACTCTCATTGATGTCTGCTTCCTGCCTAGATAGTGCAGAGAAACACTCAGCCAAGTGAAAGATCTCACCATGTAATCTAAAACAAAAAGGAGTGGGAAAATGGGAGAGATTAAAAACTAGAGGACATGCTCACCCCAATGGAGGCATAAATCACAAAAAAGAAACACAAATCTGAAAGAAACAAATCAGGACAACCAGGTCACACACCAAAGATAATAATAAGCTTAAATGCCAGAAATTTATTTTAGAGTCTTGCGTTTTCTAAGGATAAATGGCTCAAAGGGAAAAGGCATCTGGCACAGAATCTGACAATCTGCGTTTGATCCCTGCATCGCACATGGTAGGGGAGACCCAACTCCTGGAAGATGTCCTCTGCCCTCGACACACGCTGTGGCACACATACACAAACAAATGTAACACAAAACACTTCAAAGGATAAATGACTGCGCCGAGTATTTAAACAGATGGATGGACTAAGAAAATCAACTCAGGATCTAAGCAAATATGTTAGCAAACTGGATTGAATGGTAAGTGGAGGAGAGAGTCTAAAAACGTGGAGGAAAATCTCAGCAAGGAAAGATAGGGTCTGAAAAAGAACATAACTGAAATAGTGATAATGAAAGAATCAACACAATAGTAATCATTATCAATAAGCAAAACAAGCAGAAGGACCAATGTCCTTTCGATTAACCTACTGTCACAGACTAGGAGAAAGTTAATTAATGAGTGTGTGACATGGTGAGGTTGAGCTGTTCCTAACTGAACAAACCAGTCAGGAGTCAGGTGTGTTTTCCTCCACAATCATTTTGCTGGAAAAACTTCTATAATGACTTAGTCGCTTGTACTCAGCAAGGAAAGAAAGAATTGGTCACTCCTTCTGGTTGAGAGATATCACTGTGTTACACATTCATAGTGGGCTGTGTTTTGTTTTATTTCCTCTTGTTTTAAAGTAGCCTCTTGTGTGTGTGTACCTGTTCATGTGTGTGTGTGTGTGTGTGTGTGTGTGTGTGTGTGCACGTGTGTTAGCAGCTGCCTGTGCTCTGCATGTGGAGGCCAGAGGACAAGCTTCAGTGTAGTTTGTGTCATTATTCGGGCACTGATTATTTTTGAGACAGGATCTTTCATTGGCCTGAAACTGCCAAGGCAGGGGGTCCATTGGCCCCCACCTCCCCTGGCTTTGCCAGTATGGACCACCACACCCAGCTTCTTTACACGAGTTTTAGGGCTCATACATAGATCCTTATGCTCACATAACAGCACTTTACTGACTGAACTACTTTTCAAAGTTCTCGATTTTTCCTTTATTGCCATGGGGGTGGACATTAATTTCAAAATGGGCTTTATAGGGTATGATTTGAAAAGACCACTGGATTCTGTATCTATACAGTTTGTGACTAGTGGGTTTTAGCTTCTGCTATTCATAAACAAATTACCACTTTCTGCTCTATACATCGTATCACCTGTGATGAGGATTAAATGTAACATTGCTTGTTGAGTTACTCTAGAAATAGAAATTACCAGTGACTAATAATTACTTTAAAGTTTAAGTGATTAAAAAATAAAACTAGCATTATGCAGAGTTGCAGCATAAACGCTCCACATGACAATTTTAAACTTTTCTGTGATGCTGATGTGTGACCTTGAACAAGCTATTTAATCTCCTAGACTCAGTTTTATAACCTGAAGTGCACACCACTGCCTACTACTCAGGGATTCTGTGTTAGAGACTAGAGAGCCCAGAACAATATAACTGACTGTGACTGTTCTCAGCAACAGTCTGTTGCGGCGAACTCCTCGACCAGCGAGGAAGAACAACCACCACACGAGGATTCTTCTCAGATCACGCTTTAATTGGAGTGCCCTTGGTTGAAGGAGCATGAAGCGAGAGGGGGAAGCGAGGGGCAGAAAGCGAGGGAGAGCAGGAAGCGAGAAGGGGGAAGCGAGAGACCCTGAGAGCACTAAGGCAGCTGCTTATATAGGGAATTGGCACACGGGTCGCCCTGTGATTGGCTGCCACCAACAGCTGACACCAGACTGCGTCGGGATAGGCCGAAGGACTCTTATCCACCGCGCATGCGGGACGTGGGGGACACGCAGCTCTCAAAGGCTTAGCCAAATATGGAGTTGTTTATTTCCAACAAGACAGGATGTCGGCGCCATCTTGTAATGGCGATCTTGTCCGGCTCGCTACAGTTCCCCCTTTCTTTTATAAAGACAGGCAGCTGTTGAGTGGAGGGCATCAGGTCAGAGTCCAACCATGGTGTCAGATCTAAAGGAGAAGGGACTGGGACAAGGAGAGACCCTTCTCTCGAATGGTGAAGCAATTTACCTCTCCTGGGAACAGAGGGGTGCCTTATGATTTTTAGGTCGAGTGGGGATCAGGTCTTTTTTCCCCCTTACCCGTCCTAGGGTTCCCAGGACCCTGTCTTAGGTTGGGGGATGTCACCTGTCCTTGGAGATCCTCAAATAAAAGGTATCTAGTGAGATTTAAAGTAAGCAGATCTTAGGGCACCCTGTCTTAGGCCATGTGGAGTGCAATTCTCGTCCTGACATCATGCCATGTTGAGCCGGGCAGTACAGCCTCTGTATGATGTGCTGTTCAGGCGAGAACTCCACACTAACTCCCGTCATTAGGCCCCTGCGTCTATCATTAATGAAAAGACTGTGAGTAGCTCCTAATGATATAATTTGGGCACCAATAACTCCATGTCCAGACAAGAAGAAAGGGCATTTTCCAAACCCAGTATCCACCTTTTAGTCTGGCCTTAGGTATCCTCCTTCCTAAATGCCTATTCCACATAAAATTACGTGTGCTGCCTGCCAACAATTAGGACAGTGTAAAAGGGATCAAAATCTAAAATTTTTAGCATATGCATTAAACCCAAACATTTTACAGCGTGTGTCAAACCTTTCCCAACATCTATAAGCAGTTACAAATATCATTAGATTAATTGCAGTAAGAGCAAAATGACATACATTGTTGTTATTAAATACCACCAGTTCCAGTCTCTGAGCAACAGTGACAGGAACCCCCATCTTCCCCCTTCTTAAGTGAAGAGGGGTTAATATTTTAATTAACGTGAGTTCTGTGTCCCAAAGGTTAAAACTGTCAGATGTTTAGTCTGCATCAGAAGCAGCTCAGCATTTGTGCTTCAGGGCAGGTGGGATTCCTGAGTGAGGTGAGCTGGATTCAGCTATCTGAAGCACATCCTGGTACTTATCTCAGGCAGGTCTCCCTGGACTCTCGAGGCAGAACGACACCTTGCAGAGTGGCACAGCAGGTTCTGTTATCAGGCACTCCTCTCCTGGGGGCAGGAAAGACCGGACCAAGGACCTCTCTCCAATCGCTTCTGGAACTCCTCTGTGGGCGTCTGCAGCCTCGACTTTAGACCCAGCTTTTTTCTTTCTGTGGAAAATAGCATAAACGTATCCTTGACCCCAAATATATATAGGTCGGGTTTTTTCATAAAGCATTGCAAGGGCTTTTCCACCTTGCCTTAGCAAAGGTTAGCTTGGTGTTATCACGCCAGATCCATTTGTGTCAGGATCTGCTTGCAACTTTTATGAGTTGCTTTTAAGGAGCCTTGTTATGCTCCATAATTATTATTATTATTATTATTAGCCATATATGTAGTTCTTCCATTGGAAGAGCCATTTGTAAAATTTAGCATAAAATCCTTTAAGGGATTTTTTGCTATAACATTAGCAAAATACAGGTGTGTGAATTGTAGCAATGATCATCTGGGAAAAGATTATTGCTTTTGCCTTTGAATTGAGTAAAGACAATTGTCCAGGAATCAATCTTAAAATTATCAATGAATCTATTATTTAGTATAAGAAACATTGATCATAGTCAAGATTTTGTCAAACTATTTTTTACCCATTTCAAAAATATATGAAGAACTCAGGAAATTAGTTATTAAAAATTAATCCAATAAAAATATTTGTTACAGACCCAAACTGAAAACTTTTAACAGATGAACTTAAAAATGACTGAGAGACACCTAAAAAATGTTTGAGCATAACATCCTTTAACCATCAGAGAAACGCAAGTTAAAACTCTGACATTTTACCTTATCCTTGTAAAAATGGCCAAGATTAAAAATTACTGCTAACAATTTATGCCTAAGAAAATGTGGGTAAAGAAAAATACTCCATTGCTGGAAGTGTAAACTGATAGTCATCTTAGGATCAAATATCGTATTGAAAAACCTGAACAAATCCAGACTCCTCCAGCAGGAAGAGAAGAACCAAAAATCTAGGACTAGCCTGTTCAGCGACCCTACACCAGGAACTAGCTGAAGACAAAACCGACTGCAATCCTGATAACAATCCCGATAAACAGGGAGCATCCCCATTTAGATTATCATTGTACTGTTTTTAGGAACTAGCCCAAGAGAAAGCCAGACCATAACTTGAGAATAATCTTGAGAAACAGGAAGTTTTCCCTTGCAGATTACGACCTTGGGAGTGGTCCTGAGGCAGAGAGTCCTCCTGTGACCACTACTGGATTTTTGGAATTTATGACCCTTCCAGACCACTGGGTTGTGGCCCCTTTTCTCAAAAATTCTTTCTCCCGGTCATTCGGGGTCGAACTCCTCCCCAGCATTGAGGGACCCCCATTATGTCTATATTTTTAAAATTAGGCAAATATCTACCTCAAAACTTAGCAATACCCCTTCTGGGCCCAAATACAAAGTTTAACCATAAGAACATGCGTTCAGCCTTGCTTGGAGGCGTGGCTGAGCAGAGCGGCTGGGTACAGGCTGGTGAGCCTTACCACAGTCGTGTTGTGCTTCTATGCCCTGAGGCCCACGCTGGAGTGGCCTAGTGTTCTAGCCTCGTAGGTCCTCAAGGCAGGTCCCCTTTGCAGCTTCGCAGACCCTCAGTGCTGCTTGGCCTTGTAGCCGCAGCTGTTCACATTCTACAATCTCCGGAGGCCGCGGTAACTCGAACCAAGAGAATATAATTCCCTTTCTTAGCATAGTTTGTTCAGCGGCAAAATCCAGATTTCTACCAAGCCTATCACAGGATGACACATTAAGATTGCCAGAGACGGCAAACCAAGGTGCAACTGTGTCACCTTCAGTCAAGAACCTTTCCAAAGTGCTCCGTAACAGCTCGTTAAGAGCCAGAAAAATCAGGTGTGATGTTGAAGTATCCATTCTAAAATCCCATTCTTCCTTTTACTTTCATTTTAAACCTTCCACTTTGGTCATGGCTATACTTTAAACCATCTGCTTTGGTCGCAGCTCTACTACCTCCACTTTCCCTTCTACCGGCGAGAGCAGAAAACCCGCTTTTGTTGCGGATCCTCAATCTTTACTTTGAGGATTATTTGGTGCACCCGCTGACTGCAATCAGCATACTTGGAAAGACTTAACGACGTCACCACTCCGCGTGTTGAGTTCTGAATCCTCTTTTCGGCCTCTCGCCTGGCAGCTGAAGATCCCGGGTTTTTGGCACCAGTTGCGGTGAACTCATCGACCAGTGAGAAAGAACAACCACCACACGAGGATTCTTCTCAGATCACGCTTTAATTGGAGTGCCCTTGGTTGAAGGAGCATGAAGCAAGAGGGGGAAGCGAGGGGCAGAAAGCGAGGGAGAGCAGGAAACGAGAGGGGGGGAAGCGAGAGACCCCGAGAGCACTAAGGCAGCTGCTTATATAGGGAATGGGCACACGGGTCGCCCTGTGATTGGCTACCACCATCAGCTGACACCAGACTGCATCGGGATAGGCCGAAGGACCCTTATCCACCGTGCATGCGGGAAGCGGGGGACACGCAGCTCTCAAAGGCTTAGCCAAATATGGAGTTGTTTATTTCCAACAAGACAGGATGTTGGCACCATCTTGTAATGACGATCTTGTCCGGCTCGCTACAGTCTGTATAAGTGAAACCAAGGTCACACCAACTGGACAGTATGACCACGTTCAAGGCCAACATGGGAAATTATGACAAACAGGAAACTACATTTCCTTGAAACGGGGCTAGTATTTATGAGGCTCCTGAATTATTCAGTAACTTCCTTTACTGTGTCCTTTCACAGAGTAACATTTTATAGGGACAATTTGATGGCCATATCTTTAGTTTAAAGAGAATGTTTCTTTTAAGTGTGGCTAAAACTTATTCACACAGAGAAGCTGCTATGGCATATTTTATTTCTTCTCTTGTTTTTGTTTCTGTATTTGATAAATCTGTCTTGAGCCAGACATTCTACCTGGAGTAATGCCAGGAAAATGGGTGAAGAGAGAAAATAGGTCAAGGAGAGAGACAAGGTACCAAGCAAAGCCCCCAAACATTTAAAGGCTGACCTGTGTCATTTGAAGCAGCTGTGAGAAGGCCAGCCATTATTTGGTTATGGAAGGAGAAGGATGCCCTCTGCAATGTAGAGACCATTTCAGTTATTTGATCCACCTTGGAGTGCACCAAACGTCTCCATATGCCCTGGAACAAACCCATTATTGCTTGGGTGCCAGGGTACCCAATCTCACCTCTAGTCTAACCATACCCTCTTTAACCCTTGCTTTCTTACCCAAAACCATCCCAGAACAGAGTCAGGTATATAGTTATTCCAACTGTCACAGATGATTAAATTCTAATTTCTATGAAGCAACAGCTTAGTACTTAAAAAGTCAATATTGGCATAGATATACTTTTAACTGCTTATTAGAATACAGACATAGAATAAAGATTTCTTACGAGATGAGGGAAATTATTTCAACGAGCACTTAACACTATTTCTCTATAATTACAGCATTAAATTTGGAGCAGAATGAATTGGGAGATCATTTGCCTTATAATATGAACATGACTATTAGTCAAAATTTGAGATTAGTATAACAAAGCAAATTGATCACTTTAAAATATAAATAAGAAAGGCTGGAGAGATGGCTCAACAGTTAAGAACATTTGTTACCCTTGTAGAGGACTTGGATTTGGTTCTCAGCATCCAAGTGGTACCTCACAACCAAGTGTAACTCCAGTTCCAGACAATCCAATTCCTTCCTCCATCCTCTGAGGGAGCTGCATATGCACTTGGTTCACAAACACATGGGTGTGGGCAAAACAGACCCACACACAAAATTTTTAAAATAAATCTTTAAATTTATATTTATGCAAGAATACTTTAAAATCATTTCAGAATACTAAGTACATTTAGATTTTGTAAAATTCCTGTGGTACTTCTTTATAATATTCTGCTGTGTTATTGTGCATCTATTCAAGTTTGGAATGTTATGAGAGCTTTGTTGACAAAAACATACACAAATGAGATAGAGAGGAGTGGTGGGGGGGAAAGAAGGGAGGAAGGGGGAGGAGGAAATAGCAACAATGAAAGAATATAGTTAATGAAGGAAAGCAGCAGAAAAGCATGGGATGTGTTAACATAAACACATGAATAGGGGACAATCCTTGCTCTACACCACTATGTTGTCTATTGAATAATAATAACAACAAGTCTCGCTGTGGTAGAGTGTGGAAGGAAAATTAACAATAACATAGACTTTAGGAGGTGTAGCATGGAATAGAAATATGAAAAGGGACTGGGGAGACCTCAGATTCCGGGTCTCCAGGTGAAGTACTTTTCACTGCTCAGTCTGGGATCACTTCGAAGCTGTGTTTCAACAGGGACTCTTTCCAGTGTGAAGGAGCCAATCCCAAAGGTGATCATGGCAAACAAACATGCAAGCCAACAGAACATGAAACAGCAGCATATGCAGACAAAAGAATAAACATTTATTTTATTTTATTCTTCATGGTTAGCCACAGGTGAGTTGAGTAATGTATTCTGGGAAAACTTGATCAGACAAGGGCATTGTGACATTTTAAAAACAGCTGGCTGTGCTGGGGGTTTGTGCCCTACCCTATTCATGCTGCCAGGCATTTTTAATTCAGGTCTCAACAAAGGGCCCAGACTTCACCTTCCTTTGCCAAACCCTCCTAGGAGAAGGTGTGTTTATAGCTAGGCAGGAACTGGAAGGTTGAAACCATCCTATCCTTTTCAAAATATCACTGCTCTGAAAATATCAGCCTGTTTTAACTGTTGCTTTTTCTATTTGAAAGTGATTTTAAGATCAAATACAACTAAATTCAAAGCATGATGTACTTATGAATAATCAAAGGAACAGCACAAAAGCTATTTTCCTTTCTTCTTTCTTTTCGTCTAAAATATTAGGCCTGAAAAAATTATTAAAAGAGAAACAAACCTTGCAGTTTATTACTGTCTTTGATATGTGGTTTATTTTTGTTATTGCTGGTAGACTTATTTAATATTACATTTCAGCATCACTGGGGCTTTTGGCTCTCTAGAATTGGGGCATGCAACATGAAGACAGGATTTTGAGTAGGACCAAAGAACTGATCTGAATTTTTGGTGTGTGTAATGTCAGACAATAAGGAACACGAACGGCCTTTAAAATGTCACAATGCCGTTGTCTGATCAAGTTTTCCCAGAACACATTACTCAACTCACCTGTGGCTAACCATGAAGAATAAAATTATTTTTAGATGTTCTGCCTGAAATCCCCCAAGGAAGCTGCTGACAAGGCGCGAGATGGCTGGCAGCAGGCCAGAAAACTTCAGCATTTGAAGACAGGAAGGGGTCTTGCCCTCACCCCCCATGCATGAAGACAAAGTGCACACAGCGGGGCACACTAAGCACAGCGATTATAACCATCATGTAAGCTATGTCTGCATTGTGACTCTAAATTTATTCTCTCTATTTAAAATGAATATCTCATTGTGATCAACAGCACAGAACAATGAAGTAACCGAGGGCCTCAGATTCTTGCTCCCTTAGTGTGATTGCAGCGGAGACTGCACTGCACACACACTGTCATGGCCTCTAACTTTTCTCCAAATAGATTATCAAGATTTCCTTGTTGTTAGGAACTCTTTACTGGCCACATTTTAACAGATGCATATTTTATCACGCAGGCACACCATGTATCCCGAGCCACTCTTCGGTTCATAAACGTTTAGCAGGTTCCAGTTTCATGATGTCATGACATGACGGATGCAACGCTGTCTTGTATGGGTTTGTGGTTGAGCCTCCTGTGGGGGAGGGTTCCACTTCGGAATGGGCTCTGTAAAGGAGGGTAACTACACTCAACAGAAGACTGCAAATTTCCTCCTTAGCTGCTCTAAATGGTGCAGCCTGTGCGAGTCACAGCCAGGGACACACAGAGAGAGGTGCAATCTATAGCCGGTGCTCTGCCTGGTCTCATTTTGTTAATTCCTTTCTATTTTCAAGAGCAACTGACTTGCAGCTCGTATGAAAGGATGTAGCCATAAGGAGTCGCACACAGGACTCCGTGTTGGTTGTGGATCTGGTTGCTCTTGCCACTGGGAGATCCCTGTGGAAGAAGATAGGAAAAGGGTAAAGGGGGATAGACAGCAGGACACAAGTGATATGATATGCAAAAATGGAAAGTGTGGGCTACTTAAGGAGGGGGAGGGATGCAAATACAAAATATGGAGGGAGGTGGGAAAAATAACAAGAAGGATATTTGAAAAAGCCCAAGAAATTATATGATTAACTATTTACAAAAAATCCCAACAAGCAAAACCTATAATATACATAGTTCTATTTCTCTCTCTCTCTCTCTCTCTCTCTCTCTCTCTCTCTCTCTCTCTCTCTCTCAGAGGCAAAGACCACCTACCCAAAACCGCAATACCAGACACAAGAAACACTCTTTTAGGTTGTTAGCCAGGGCTCTCTAAGAGACTCCCAAAGCATACTGCCTCTTAATGTTGCCTTTGGCTGCCCCCAGAGGTGGAAGGTAAGTTCCTATTGCTGAAGATACCATGTTCTTAAGAATCAGGACCCAGAGATCCT
Source organism: Microtus ochrogaster (assembly GCF_000317375.1). Lineage (NCBI taxonomy): Eukaryota > Metazoa > Chordata > Mammalia > Rodentia > Cricetidae > Microtus > Microtus ochrogaster. The sequence goes on from NC_022021.1 coordinate 4,344,907, forward strand.
TGAGTTAGAACTGACCTGAATGATTCTTTCCCAAGGAATAGCTTTCATGGTACTGGAAGATTCCAGGCAAGCTTCTGAAGGAGGAAGTTAGCCAACAACCCTGCCGAGTTGTGCTGCCTATGAACCACATCAAGGACCAGCATGGCACAATTACCCTAAGGGATCTGCAGTGGAACACACACCTTGGCCGTAACCACCAGCTCTCTAGTAGGACTTAAGACTCACTCAACAATGGCAATGGGTTTCTGATCCTACTGCACGCACTGGCTTTGTGGGAGCCTAGGCAGTTTGGATGCTCAACTTGCTAGACCTGGATGGAGGTGGGGGTTCTTGGACTTCCCACAGGACAGGGAACCCTGATTGCTTTTCGGGCTGAGGAGGGGGGGGACTTAACTGGGGGAGGGGGAGGGAAATGGGAGGCGGTGGCGGGGAAGAGACAGAAATCTTTAATAAATAAATAAATTTAAAAAAATAAAATAAAAAGACTCACTCAACAAGAGGGAAACCATGCCTGGTACTGGAAACCTAGCTAACTTCTCAGTGCTAGGGAAATCATGGTTATTGGAGGGGAATCTACAACCACCAGTATACTAAACCAGCATAATCCACAATGACAGTGTATAGACATTTGCCCTTATACCCACAGATAAGTGTAGTCTTCTGCCCTCATCAAGGAAGTGTCTCAGAGTAACAGATAGAGACCATCACAGAAAACCACAGCTAGCCAAAAGGCAGCATTGTGGAGTCTAGTCCCAATAGATACATCTACTAAAACCTCCCATACCTAAGGCTCAGGGAACGCTGTAGAAGAGCCAGAGGATCAGGGACTTTGCTTTGAGATTGTGTCTCCTAGTAATGTCAGAGAGGCTACGCCATAATGACTCACAAGCAAGACTGCTAAAACACAGGCTAAACAAGGATGACACAAATGGACATGCTAAAGTGGACAAGGGAAGGGGGACCAATGAGGCTCAACCCTGAACAAAGAACTAGAGGTTGGGGAATTTGGGAGCAGGAGAGGTGGGTGGTCTTCCCCAGGAAAGAACATACCAATTGGTTATCCAGTGCCTATCAGCCCTGAAAACACACATACACATAGCAGTATATGTACTGAGCAGGTTATACTTAGGGATAACTAAGTCTATACATATGCATATATGCATGTAATAGCAATGAATTAAAAGGAGGACATGAATTTGAAGGAGAGTGGGAAGGAGAACATTAAAGGGAAGGGAGAACTGTAATTATAATATCAAAAATAAAATAAAAATTGTGTAAAAAAAACAGGGAAGAATTTCACTGTTGAGGAAGGAGATACTAGAGATAGTTGATCTCAACTGTCCGCTAGCTGAGGTCTAGGATCTCTTGGGAGACAGCCTGCTAGTCATGCCTGTGGGAGATTACTTGATAAGTTTACTTGAGGTGGTAAGAGCTGCCCTGTGTGGGTGGCACCCTTCCCTGAGCTAGGATCCTGGGCTGTGTAAAGGATAAAGCAAGCTGAGCACACGCCTTCAAGGCTCTCTGCATCCTGACTGTGGACACCATGTGACCAGCCACTTCACACTCCTGCTGCTGCGACTCCCTGGCATGACAGACCACAACCACAAACTGTCAGCCAAACCAACCCTTTCTCCTCTAAGTTGCTTTTGTCAGGGTGTTGTATCAGAGCTACAGGGAAAGTAGCTGAGACAGTGCTTTCTGTAATCAGCAGGCATCTACACTTTGATGGTGTCGCATAGTTAGATGGTCCTTTTGCTGTTGGGCACTGAATGTTTCAGAAACCAAGCACAACTCACTTCCAGCATCATGGGAGGCTTGTATTCAACCTTGTTTGGGCCTCTTTCCTTAAGAAAAAATTGTCATTCTACTGATTTTTTTTTATTGTTTTAAGCCCCTAAAATAGAAATACATGGTGTTAGTTCATAATTTTACTTAAAATAATTTTAAAAGGAATATATTGTAAACATAAATCATATTGTGCTGGATGTTGGTGAAACTAAATGCTTGTTATTTACTCTTTGTGGTCCCTCTGTGGTTCAGAATTTCACATCGTTTTGTTTATTCACTTACCTAATGGGACATTATTTTCCCTCCGTGATTTGTGTAAAAGTAGGGCTATTTAGGTTATCAGTTTGTTTGTTTGTTTGTTTTTTCAGATTTGTTGCAAATGTTTTCAGTCTTCTTTCTGGCTTTTCCAATTTTTGCCTTATAATATAAACAAATTTTCCAAAGTATCTTTGGAAGCACCCAGGCCATGAATCACAATATTTATGATATTTTCCTTTGATAATTGAACTTAGAATTTTTTCACTTGTCAATAGGTTTGAGAAATAGTTACTTCGTTTTTAATCTAGTATTTATTTATTTATTTATTTATTTATTTATTTATTTATTTTGGTTTTTCAAAACAGGTTTTCTCAGTAGCTATAGAGACTGTTCTGGAACTCACTCTGTAGACCAGGCTGGCCTCAAACTCACAGAGATTCTCCTGCCTCTGCCTCCCGAATGTTGGAATTACAGGCATGCGTCACCACCACCTGGCTAATGGTTTTATAGCAAACTTTTCATTTGAAACTTGAAAAAAGATACAAATGTGGTTTTCTCCCTCAAAGAGCTAACTTATTTGACTGATTCATCATTATACAATTCTTGTATTTTCATGTATGTTTTGGCCAGATTTTGTCTGCATTGGGATTGCAAACTATTTCAGGCTAGTACCAAACAAAGTTAATTATTAACCTTTATATTTATTCTTTTGCCACCCCCAAAATGCTTATTCAGGCCTCATTCTTTTTGTTAATTAAATTTATTTTTTTTGGAACAATCTTTTCTCATTTTACATATCTGAGCACTTTTTCACTCTTTATGAAAGTCTTTCCCCAAATTCCTTTGAGTTTGTGCCTTGTTAAGCCATAACTTTGAAAACATAATTTGCTGTTATTTTTCTAGTTGCTATAATTAACTACCTGTCACAAAGCAATTTAAAGAAGGAAGGGTTTCTCTGTCTCACAGTTTGAAGGGATACCCTCATGAGATGGGGTCGGCATCTCGGCAAGAGTATGAGTTGACTGATTACATTGTGCAGTTAGTCAGGAAGCTGAGAGAAAACAGGAAGTGGGACCAGGATAAAGGTCTTCACGTGCCCACCCCCACCAGTGACCCACTTGCGCCAGTGAAGGTTTATCTAGAGCCCGCCCCTCAGCAGGGACCAAGTGTTCAAATACGAGAGATTGCAGGGGACAGTCCACATCTAAATTACATTAGGTATCTTCAAACGTTCACATTCCCACTTAAGAATGCATGTTTCCATGTATTCAACTTTTAAATCTTTTGGTAAAATTCTATGCTTTTGCTTGTGTGGTTCTCAGTTTTCTTGTTAAGTTTTTTCTGTCCACTTCAAATTTTCTCCTGTTTTTATAAATGGGTTCCTCCCCCCCCATTATATTCCCATAATGGATTATTGCCAATCTGGAGTTTAAATCGGAATCTGGGGATATTTATCTGTATTCAACCATTTCCTTCATTAATTTTCTCATGATGTTTATACATATGCGGCCTTGATAATAATAATGATTTTCCCTCACCTTTTTCTGCTGTCATAATATCAAGTCTTTGTTCCATACTTTCATTTTGTTATCTAGTTTTTATAAGGCTAAGTTCAATGCTGTCCATTCATTTCAGTCTTGATTTTAAGGGGAATACACTTAATGTTCAATAAGGATAATATTGCGTATTTATCTTCCTGAGAATTGCACTTTTCTAGACCTTGGTTTCTTTTCTTTTTATTTCTTTCCTTACTTTCTTTTATGCCCCCTGCACATATATATATGTGTGAGTGTGCATGCATATGAGTCCAGGACCTGAGGACGCTGAAGAAGGCATGGGATCCTCTGACACTGGAGTTACAGGCAGTTGGAAGCTGCTAAACATAGATGCTAGGAACCTCTGGAAGAACAGGAGAAACCCTCACCTGCTGAGCTGATTATGGCCCCTCAAATTCTTTTTTAAAAAATTGCAAGTAATGAGAGTTATGTTTTCATACATAAATATGGTACATTTGGATCATGTTCACCTCCTCGTAACCTCTCTTGAGCCTCATTCTTGCTGGTTCACTTTCTCTTTCCAAATTCTCCCACCTCCACTTTTATGTGTTATTTTTTAAAAATCTAGATTCTACATATGAAGGAAAATAAGAGCTATTTGTCTTTCTGAGTCTGTCTTATCTCACGTCATAGGATCTCTAGAACCATACACTGTTGGGAGCCAGGTCAACCCAAGGCTTTCTCAGAGACCCAGAGGAAAGAATAAAGAGACCGTGAGTTCCGTGTCCTTGTCCAAGGGTGGACTTGGAAAGGTCTAGGCTGGGGCTCAGGCCTGGGCCTCCAAGGGATTATAGTTTCAGTTCCTAGGAGCATGACTTTCCCCAGAAATAGACTAGAATTATCAGCCCTAAGTCTCTGAGTACTCAGTCTGGGATGCACTTGAGATGCCCTGTGTTCCCATTGTGCAACATCGTGTGATCAACTTCCTGCTGACTTCACCCCATTGTATGATGGCTCCGTCCCCCACTTCTTGCCAACTGTATATAAAATGCTGTACTTCTTAATAAACTTGCTTGTGCAAAACCTCCTGACCCCAGCTTTCCTCTCTTCTTTATTACTCCTCATCCCCTGTTTCTCTCTCAGACACCTGTCACTGAAGAATGACCTGCTGGTCTAGGTCAAACCACTTTTCTGAAAGGTACATAATTTTGTTCTGAATTTCTAAAGAGCCAGGCACTGGCATGAAATATTAGACTAACCTTTCAACACATAATGGGATCTAGCTAAAAGATTTTCTTAGGTGCCCATAATATTGTTGTTAATATGTTTTCTCCTAATATTCAAGCATCCTTTCATCCCAGTTAAAACTGCAGGCTTACAGTGTGACAAGTTCAGTTAGCTTTGCCCTTATTCTGGGCTTTGGAATGTGAATTCACAACTGAAATTTCTGTGTCATTTGGGCATTTGCTTTATCCTTCAAAATAATTCATATAGAGGAAATTATTTCCTCATAAGAAGGATGATTTCCTGACAAAATAATTTTATCTATGTCCTTAATTGCTCCCACTCCAAATCTTGTAGGAAGAGGTTTAGCCAAAACCTCTATCAGGAAGGAAAATACAACCTGGACAAAAATCAATGATTTTTATAGCTGCAGATTAACTTTTCTTGCTCCCAAGAATAGAAAAAACAAAAAACCTTCCTTGGTTCTTAAAAGATAGACTCCCTGACTGCTGACCAAGGCCTTGGCCGCCATCTGAACAGTGTTTCTCATAGTGTCCCTCTGCAGCTGATGGGACATTACAGATGCAAAAGAGCATTAACAGTGCTGGCAAAGTGGGGACATAGGAAGGCACAAAGGGAGACGAGCAATGAAATGCAATCGAGGTGTGACATTCCAAGCAGCATCAGGTGGATACAGAGTGTGGTTTTCGGGACTTCTGTAGATAGGTAGATCTTTAGGTGGATACAGGGTGTGGTTTTCGGGTCTTCTGTAGATAGGTAGATCTTTAGGTGGATACAGGGTGTGGTTTTCGGGTCTTCTGTAGATAGGTAGATCTTTGCAAGGCACAACTGGGCTTTTGAAAAGAAAAGAACAGAAGAAGTTTAGAAGGTGTTGGTCCCTCTCTGCCAAGAATCAGGGTGCAAAGTTTCTGTGTCAACACCATATGTTTTGAAGCTCAGCCAAGGACAACAAGAGCTGTCATCCTCTTACAGGTCATCGTCTGAGTGGATGTCGGATCCTCTGTCTAAACAACTCCCTTATGACACATCTTCAGCTGAGCTGGGGTCAGAGGGGTACAGGAGAACGTCCTGCGATGACGCTAGCCTTAGAGTGTCTTTCTCCGCGCCAGTGTTAACCTTGTTGCTAAGCCTCTGATGTTCCCGGCTGTCATTCTTCTCCCTGTGGTTCTTCAAGTCTGCCTATGATTTTGTTTTCCTTAGTCCCACACATTCTTTGGCCTGTGTCAGCCTTGGGTTAGTGATCTGTTGTTTTCATCCTTTCCCTGATGCAGGCCTCATCCCTGGTCCTAGTTCCGACAGCTTTATTAGACAGATGCCTCAGTTGCTCTGACTGCTGGCTCGGCACTCTGGGCTGCATCCTTGGAGCTGTCTCTTCAGCTCTGAAGCCTGGAGTTCAGTTTAGCCCACATCTGGGAGCAACCCAGATCTCCAGGGCCCTGGCCCACAACCAGGCTCCTGGTCTTACCTCATACTGAGATGAGAGACCAGGCATAACGCCCAGTGTGACTGGTGCAATCTACCAGGCTACACTCTAATCAGATCGCCACTGCCCACAAACCCTCGACTGAAACAAGAGTTCAGACAAGCTTCTGCCAGTTTTATAGGGATTCTCAGCAGTTGCCCTGAATCTATGGAAGCATTTTCAGACAAGCAGAGTGGAAGTGTCCTCGCATCCTACCACAGAGACAGCTACGGAACCAATGGGCTTCTTGTCTGGAATATTCTGTCAGGCATTTGTCTACTGTGCCCGAAGCAAGGCCTTCTATGAGACTGAAGACAGAAAAATAGCCATTTGTTAAACCACAACATAGACTTGCATAGGGAGCCTTCCTATGTCCTCTTGGCATTGACAATAGCCTGGTGGGCGCTGCTGTGGGAACATGGGCATTTATCCTGTCACTTGTATTACTTTTAATAAAATTCTGATTGGCCAGTAGCCAGGCAGGAAGTATAGGCAGGACAACTAGGCAGGAAGTAGAGGTGGGGCAATGAGAACAGGAGAATTCTGGGAAGAGGGAAGCTCAGTCTCCAGTCATGACCCAGTTGCAGAGGAAGCAAGATGTGACTGTCTTGCCAAAAAAGATACCAAGCCACATGGCTAACACAGACAAGAATTATGGACTAATATAAGTTATAAGAATTAATTAATTAGAAGCCTGAGCTACTGGACCAATCAGTTTGTGATTAATATAGACCTCTGTGTATTTCTTTGGGACTGAACGACTGCAGGACCAGGTGGGACAGAAATCCTGGTCAACAGAGAGCTACTTTGTTAAGATCTACAGGAAACCATAAGAAGGAAGTGGAGGAAAAAAAAAACACATAAAAGTACCTACGGTTCTAGACTTCCAATTTATATATAAATGACCTCAATTGTGTCATGGGAGATTTAATTTGCATATAGGATGTGTTGTTATTTAGGAAACAGTTAATAGGATACCAGAATCCTCTTCTTGAGACTGAGGATAGCGAGGTGAATATGGGGGTGGGAAGAGTTTTAAAATACTTTTTTGGTCAGCAGAGAATAGCTTTAGTCTAAATGCAGAGGAAGAAGAAAACAAATTAGACCAACTATTAATACCAGTGTTTCCATCTTTAACATGCAGAGTCTGGTTGCTTCTTAAAATAAGAAGCCATTTGCGACCCAAAAGTTGGTCAGCACCAATACCTACGGATCATCCTAAAAATAGAAGTGAACCTCTCTCCCCAGGAGTATACTACATGCATTTTAATAGCTAGATCATATAAGGAAATCAGCTTGTCTATTATTAAAATAGAAAGACTGAGTGTTAGAACACTAATTTGGAGCAGAATGATTATGCAAGACAGATTTTGAACATGGGAGCAATAATTCTCCTTTGAACAGGAAAATAATTTAATAGAATTCAACGTGTTAGCAGACCTGTCGTGGGATGCTAAATAGGAAAGTGGAACTGGGGAAAATGTGAGAGACCCAGTGAATATATTCAGATTTGAGCCACACAGAAAATACTTTGAGTGGTGTGGTGTGTGTGTGTGTGTGTGTTGTCATAGCTGCAGTAAAAGTCACTGAGAAATGAAAGGTAACCGTGAGAGATTATTTTTTTTTTTGTAACCAAAGAAAAACTTAAGGATGCAGGAAATTTCTCAAGCATATTGTGCAAATTTGCCTTCTAAAGAAGCTTTTCAGATGTTCAAGCTATAATCCCACACATGGGAAGACCCTTGGGAAATCCTTATTTTAGGAAGCCAAGTTCGAAAAGGAACGTGGAAGATGAATTGTTCTCCAAAGGCATTTAGGCGCACTCATGTGGAAGGCGTATTGTGTGGGTTGGCTGGAGTATACGGGCTTTAACGCTGTTCACGATCCGATGTCCCTGCCCTCACGGTGCTATTGCATGGAGAGATGCAATCAGCAGGAGAGACAGTGGGGAAAGGGAAGAAATTTAACAGTTGCTGCTATAGGCAACCAACAGAATCCTAGCCCACTGACAGCTCTGAGAAGAGGCCTCAAAACTGTTTCTCCACAGACGAGAACGCTGAAGTCTTTATTCTCATTATTTGAAGGTTAATGAGTGTTTGACATTCCTGGGTGGCTTAAGTCATAGATAGTTGTTATGAACTACTTGTTCGGTACTTTGTGGCAATGGTTGCTTGGCTTGAAGGAATCTGCTCTTTCCTCGAAGCTGTTCCTGTTCGGTTGACTGGGAAGTCTGGGGCAGTCAGTTGACCTACTCATATTTGTGCTTCTAGTTGTTCCCAACCAATTGTGACCCCTACAATGCTTTGTGTGGAGGCTCTGCCTGTGTCTTCCCCATCAGATGTCAGGGGCTGCTTCCCCACTCTGCCCCCTCATCTTAGGAGTCGCTGTAGTCACTAAAGCTGAACATGGATCCAATGACAAATTTGACTTTATTCTAGGCACGCAGATAAACAGAGACAAACTATATGAAGGAAAACAGCTACGTCCCCACAAACGCACCCAGAGCACAGCCCTGATCAGCTTCGAGTGCTCCAAAATCCACCTTGCATCTCTTCCATAAGAGAGTTTTCCACACATCGAATTCTTCCTCTTTATTCTGAAGAGAATCTCTCGTGGGCGTTTTCTCCACCTCATTTCCACCCCAGCAAGAGTGCTAAGTGACATGTGCCTTACCCCTGGAGCTACCCATTTGGCTGGAGGCCTCCTAGATTTCCCTGAATCTATCTGGGGAAGCTTTTTTCCTTGTCCTTTTGAGCAGAAAGATTCTCCCAGAAGTTGAATGTTCACTGAGCCAGTGTTTCTCATTCCCAGCCTTCCATCTGGACTTCTAAAGGTTCCCTTTTGTTAGCTAAGATCCCGAGGCCATGTGGGCCATAAGCTGTTATTTCCAAATGCCTTCCATGATCCAGGAACTGTGCTAGACACTGGGATATGACAGATGGATACATCTTTCTTGTTTTCCCAACAGAAGTGAACTCTGCATAGAGTTCACCTCAGATTCGTAGGCACTTCCAAGCTGTGCTAGGACTAGGTACTTTTATTGGGAGTATATGGGAAGTGTGTGTAATGAACCCTGATTGCTCTTCGGGCTGAGGAGGGAGGGAGACTTGATTGGGGGAGGGGGAGGGAAATGGGAGGCGGTGGCGGGGAAGAGACGAGATCTTTAATAAATAAATAAATTTTTAAAAAAAGAATGCTTCTAGTTAGGAACAAGCGGCACTAACTTAAAATGGATTCTTTGAAAAGAAAGCAGTGCATGGCCCCCAATGGAAGTAATGCTGTCCTGGCTGCGAGACACCATTTCTGACTTGATTTCTTTGAAATTACTTGACTTTGCCACTTCTGTGTGTTTTTTAATTAGATTAATCTCTTCTGTGGTTTCTGAGCAGTCACGAAGGGTCTCCAGACCATGTCCTCACATAGATGCCTCTGTGACCAGAAATGTAAGTACCTTAATGTCATTTACCACGGCTGTTGCTGGGGTACCTTGGCAGAACTAGGTTGGCTCAATCTGGGGAAGTTAGATACTGCATGCTCAGATAGTCCTAGGATTAGCTTGGCTCAGGCCAGCAGGGGCCTCTAGGCCCCCAGGCCCTTTTGCCTGGGTAAATATCCCCCCACAATCCAGTGTCAAATGGGGGGGGGAGAGAGAGAGAGAGAGAGAGAGAGAGAGAGAGAGAGAGA
>NC_022021.1:4354939-4356709 GCF_000317375.1 Microtus ochrogaster
AGAGAGAGAAAGAGAGAGAGAGAGAGAAGACAGAGAGAAAGAGAGAGAGAGAGACAGAGAGAGAGAAGACAGAGAGAGAGAAAGAGAGAGAGAGACAGAGAGAGAGAAGACAGAGAGAGAGAAGACAGAGAGAGAGACAGAGAGAGAGAGAGAGAGAGAGACAGAGAGACAGAGAGAGACAGAGAGAGAGAGAGAGAGAATATGAGGCTACTTTCTAAAGCACATAACCAGAGACCAGAGTAGATCTTAGTTTGCTGTGGGAGTCCCACCTTGGGCCAGTATTTCTAGAATATATGATAGGAAGAAGATGGCAGTAGAGTCTGGTGTTACACTGGGGGAAATCAAAAAGAGCAAGGGAAGCCTTCTGCCAAGGGGAAACTTGTGTTTGGCAGATGGCTGATGTTATCAGGGCACCATTACAAGGACGTTTCCCCCTGGTCCAGCAAGCAACATATCTGTACTTGAATCTGTGAGACTTTGAAAGAAATGACCAGTTTAGCCAGGAAGGATACATAGAAGGTCCCAAAGACAGCATTTGTGTGGCATAGCTATTTCCTCCTAATTGAAACACTCTCTCCTAGCGGGAGGTGAGAGCATGGAAAAGCTCAGGATGTTACTGGAATTTAAGAGCCACGGGAAACTCCCAGGGTTTTAAGTTTCACGAGACCCCACCTGGAATTACTTAAGCTGACACAACTTCTGGAGCCAGAGTTTTCACTTACAGAGCTGCCTGCGAGGTGTGCAGGGAACTCTAGGGATGCAGCTTTCTTTGAGCATCGTGTGCTTTGCTTAGCAGGTGGGCTTTTCATGATTCAGCTGCTTTGAGTCACCCTCGCCCCTGCAGGTGAACCCCAGAACCTCACTGGCTCACTGCACCAGACTCGAGAAAATCATCTTTGGTTTATAGATGGTGCTCTACCTTGGGCGGAGGGATAGTCACATCTCCCCTGATCAGTCACAGAACAGTGTTTCCATTTTGCAGGGATTTAGTGTTCTTTAATTTTGTTACAAATTTTAAAGGACCTTGCTGTTGAGCAAAAGAAATGAGTAGACCCATGTCTGACAGATCGGGACGATTTCTGACCCTACAATCACAGAAGTTCCAAATCCTTTGGGCATATCAACTACCTTTCCAAGTCAAGACACTGCCTCTTTTGGGTAACACACATTAAAATTGCCTTTATTAGTCTTTCATTTATTTTAATCGGTTATATAAAATAATGTTCACATTCTTTTCTTTCTTGATTTCCACCGTTGAATCACTCAATCCTAAAACAAGCCAGGAGTTCTGCATGTATCTGGAAGTTCTGTCTTGTTGTACCATGTTTCTGGAGTCACGTATCCATGATGTTCCAAGCTCTTCTGTAAAATAGGAAGAAAGATGATTTTAGCATTCTGCATGTATTGCCAAATAAAGGAAAGGACACCACATTTTAAAGAGGGAGGCTCCCTCAATACAATCAGAAAAGTGTAGGGTGTGTTTATATGTGAGGACCCTTGGGTGGGTGCTGGGAGGATGAACAGTAGAGGCGACAGAGGTTGAATGCCTGTTCAAGCATGATTGATCTTTCCTTACAGTTTCCTATTCCCTGGCCAGGCTTTAAACCCCTTTTTTTTTCTCCTTCAGGTAATGGAAGATATGTGACCAGTCTACAGATTCTTCGCGGTGTAGCTAGTGCTCCTTCATGGGGACACCCTTACAGTCTGTGTGCTCATTATCATGTGCTCCTTCATGGGGACACCCTTACAGTCTGTGTGCTCATTATCATG
>NC_022021.1:4357518-4363436 GCF_000317375.1 Microtus ochrogaster
CCCTTACAGTCTGTGTGCTCATTATCATGTGCTCATTGCTATCCCACTTTCTGTGTGGGGGAAGTTTTTGGTTTCTAGAATGTAAGAGGATCCTCCGGAAAGGATTTCTATCTGTTACTACTGGGGGACGCAATGCTCATGCCTACCAGCCATATAGTAAACGGATGTCATAATTGCGCGTCTGTTTTAAATCAGTTATGCAAAATAACAGAGTTTGGGGATGCAAATAGCTACAGCATGCTTTACCTAAAATTTGTTAAACAAGTGTGTTTATCCTTCCTCCATGTCTACATTCTCTTGATTCATTTAAGCTATAGCAACATCCTCAGCAGTCCCCTGCAATGGATGGTTGTGAGATTTATCTCTGCTTTCCCTCAGAATCATAGTGCAAACCTTTGGGGGAGTCGCATTGTTTGGATCTCACATGTCCCTCAAAGGCACACGTGTTAAAGGATTGTTCTAGAAGGTAGCACTATTGGACCAAGTGAGAAGTCACTGGGCGACAGAGAATGGCCTGAAGGGCCCTGGACTAGGCCTTGTTCACTTTGCTCCCTGGATCATGGTGATGTAGGTGCTCCCATGCTCCCACTATTTGACTACCCAAAACCAGTATAGTGTATCAGAGGCTGGAACCTCAAAGGCTGAGAGGCAAATAGACACTTTCTCTTCACGAGTTGATGGTGCTAAGTTGCTAGGTTGAAGAGTGGGCGGTGCTCCCACCATTAGATTTGATTGTTCGAATCCTGGACTTTGTCTTCTATTCTCTCAAAAATGTTACCAATCATATTGCCCTCGCAGTTTCTTTATTGATGTTGTTTTTGTTTTTTGTTTGTTTGTTTGTTTGTTTTGAGACAGAGTCTCACTGTGTACTCCTACTTGGCCTTGAACTTGCAATGTGAGCAGGCAGCCTTTAAATCACGGAGATCCACCACCTGGCTCTGCCTCCCCAGTACTGAGATCAAAGGTGTGACCCACCACATCCAACATTCATGCATATCTTAAGAGAACAGGAGGGTAAGTATTTGAGAAAAGATCATTAGAATGTTATCATTTAGAAAAACATACACTTTTTGGGGTGGTCTTTGAAAACCTGTCTGGCTCTTGTTTTGGTTAAATGTTTTGTTGTTTGCCACAATTTACGGTGGTGCTGCGAGATGATTGGACGGCATAAACATTAACCCACTCAGGTGGACATCCTTCCTGTATATTCTTAACAAATTCAATGGGACCTGAGAATCCTGAGTCTCAGAATTCCAGAGTTGCAAGGAGGGGCAGCCAGAGGCTGAGGACTGGGCACATTCTCTTCATTGCATCCTGAATGGTGGCACACATGTAGCCCTGCATATCACTGTCACTGGCCGGCCACGTGGTCCCCTCCGGCGTCTATGGCTCTCAGCAAAGCCTGACTGCTCTTCTCCAGCACACTTACATACAATGTTTACATATGTGTCCGCACAGCCAAGCTTTTACCCCCGGCCCCCCGCCCCCGCCACCATTCAAACATGCAGGCTGTTTACTCGCATAAAGTACATTGCAGGAGCGGTTGTGCCTGCGAGTTCCACCCACTGCAGCCTCCAATGGCGCCGCGCTTTGTCTCTCACCCCGAGTCACCATTACAAGAGAGATGATTGTGCGGTGGGCACCTGCCTGCAGGGCCTTTCCAAAGCCCGTGAGTTCCTTGTGAGCGCGGAGAAGGCAGGGTCTCCTATTTAGGCATGTCCTGCTTCTCACTGCGTCCCTTCCGGTGGTCTAGGATGGGGGGGGGGGGTGACAGGAGGGCGACGCCCTGCCATACCAAGGCAGAGGCTTGGGTGTGTCCTCGAAGATGAATTTCAGTTAGTGGTCCAGCCCCAGAGCTTAGGTGAGGCTGAGGTTGGGGTTTCTTACCCTCTGCAGGAAAAGGCATCCCTGGGAACACAGCAACATTCTCGCGGCTTTCTCTTTTAATATTAAGCAGTTCCACCAGTTTTGCTGCCTGGCCCTACCTGGTTTGGGAACACACATACACACCCCGCGCGCGAAGTTGCTTCTACTATGCCCCAAGTTCCTTCTCGACTGTGTACCAGCAAGGAGATTGAGTTAGGGGAATGATAAGCTCCTGCCTACTTACTTACTGAAAGTCAAGTCAAAACTGACCAGCTGCAGGTCCAGAAACCGACCAAAAGCCTTGCTCTCTGAGCACTGGCTTCCAATGATCAACAATTTCCTTGTGCCTTCCGGGGGCCCGGCCCAAAGGGCCGCCAAGTGCGCAAGGCACAGTCACACCCGGTGACTAATTCAGCACTGGCGCCTTTCTCTTTTCCTGGGCTACAGACTTCTCCAAAAGTACCGCACCTTTCTTTCCCGGGACCCGCACCTCAGCGGCGCCTCCGCATCACACCAGGCGCTCGCCTAGCCTTGCACAACGCCCTCCTCCCCCGCGCGCCGTAACTCCCTCCCAGCGCATCGCTTGTACTCTCGCCACGCCGCCGCCCGCCACTGCAGCATCAAGGGGAGGAGGAGGCGGAGGAGGACCGCAGCGTGGCAGCCCGGAGCCACTTTCCCGCCCCTCCTCTCGTCGCTGCCGCGTTCAAAGGAGTCACCACTGAGCGCGCTGCAGGAGAGAGTGGCAGACCGAGGCGGCTCCGGGCAGCAAGTGAAGGGGTGCCCGCGCGGCGACGGCTGCATTGCAGACACGACTCAGGGCAGGGGGACCCCGGCTGCTGAAACGGTGAGTAAGGAGGCCCCCGCAATCTTGGCGAAAAATCGTTCTCTGCCAGACTCCCCTTCTGGACCGGGAAACCGAGCATTGCAGTCAGGGAACTTTTTGCAGCCTTGCAGAAGCGCAACTAGCTCAACTTTGCCGGCTCTGGCCCCAGGAAAGAGGCTGCAGGTGGGGAAGGCTGCTCGCTGGTCCCCTGTGTTAGGATGGGGAGGGGGAAATCTCATGGAGGTAGCGGAACGACCCCAGGTTTACTGGGCTGTGGCAAGTCAAAGGCGCGCTATGCTTGGGATTCCGGGGCAGGTGGGTGGGCAGCAGCAGGCGTTCAGGGTTGCTCCTGCAGGCGTCTCCAGGTTTCTTTACTGCGGGGTGGGGGACAACGGGGCTTCAGGAGGGCCAGGAGAGACTATTCAAATCAGGTAGCCAGGAGCGCCCGCCATCACCAAGCCAACACTGCAGCCTCAACTTTTCTGCGGGGATCCCTCTGCAGATGTGCGGGTGATGGGAAAGCATGGGGAGTCGCGGTCGACTCTACAGGAGGCTAATAGAAACCCCGTGAATGTTCAAACTCTTCCACAAATCCCCCAAAACCCGCGAATAGCATCTGTACGCCCGCACCAAAAGGCTGAGAGCAGGGAAATGTGCGGGCTGTGGCCCTTTGTAAGAATCCACACTTCTTACACTGCACCTCCATTCAGCAAAACACGATGGAGCGTCCACTATGCGCCTGGCGCAGCAAAGCGCATCTAAGAGTGAGCGGTTCTTGGGAGAAGGAACGTCCCCAATAAAAATGATGGTGATGATGATGATGATGATGATGATGATGATGATGATGATGATGATGATGATGATGATGGTGATGATGATGATGATGATGGTGGTGGTGGTGGTGATGATGATGATGATGATGATGACAGCAACAACTACTACTACCGAGGTCTCTTGATTTAAAGCCAACAGGAAATGGGGCGACAGCCCACCATTTTCTCTTGGTGGACTTTCCCCCTTCAAACTGGGTCTAGAATTGGGAGTACTTTCCCGCGTTGCTAGGACTCCTCTGACTGACCCGGGAAGATTATAGAATACCGGAATGAACTTGACTCGGGCAGCCAGCACCCCATCACAGACGCAAAGAACATCTCCGTGGGCGTGCGGGAACCTCAGGCGCCACGCGCGGGGGCGGAGAGGGAGGAGCTGAGTCACCAGCTCTGGAGGTACCGCCTGGACTACGAGAGCGAGGGTGGGGGGCGCTCGCGTCACCCTCTACGTGTGGGCGTGATGTAAATGCTGCCCCGGGATGGGGCGGGCGCAGCGGGAGGGAGGGCTAGGAGACCCAGTCTGTCTGGGAGTGCGTGTGTGCGTCAAAGGCTCCGGAGTGATGGATGCCCCGCGGCGCGCCCTGTGCAGAAAGCAGCAGACTGGGGGACCGGGGTGGGAGAATAGACTGCGGCAGGGGCGGCAGAGAAAGCCAGGCAGGACAGAGGCTGCTGGCAGGCGAAGGGCTCCGCAGTGCGCCACAGTGAGAGCGCTGGGAAGGTCCCAGGGCTCCCCTGGGTACCCAGAGATGAGGCATCTTTTAAGTCTCAGAGGGATGCCCTGATATTCCTTTCTCCCTCCGGACTCCTTTCCTTCCTGCTTGACTACAGAATTTTTTTAAAAGTTTTTTTTTAGTTAATTCTTAGTGAGAGCCAGTATCTCAGAGCCAACTCATTTTATCTTAGAGAGCTTCAAAAGGCCTAAGGCTCACCCCAAGTTTCAAGCGAAAGCTTCCGTGTTTGAGTTCATCAGGTTCTTTAACACCAGTCCGTTTCTTGAGGCTTTAGGCTAGGCCTGGCGTCTAAGTGGAATTTGAGAATGGCTTAGTAAATAACGTGGCGCATTTTTTTTTTTTGCCATGAAAATGCGTGCTAAAAGCACTGTTGATTTTGTGCTCATTGATGGAAAATTAAAAATCCAACCTTTTTTTTTTCTTTAAGACCATATTCTGGGAAGTCGATAGCAAAGCCTTGACTGAGTGAGCCCAATTCTGCAGTGTGACAAAAGGAATAAAGGGGATGGCAGACTAGCAAGGGAGAAAGGGGAAAGGGAGAAATGTAGTTATCAGGTAACCTAGACAAAGATCTGGCTGCCCAGTGTCTCCAGAGATGTTGCTTGGTCACCAGGTACCTTATGGCTGCCATCCGTCCTCCAGAGCAAAGAATGGTGAAAACCAGCTCACAGCAGACCTCTTTCTCCTCACAGAACTGTGTTCAGACGCCTTGGAAGCATAAACTATGTAGGAACAGAAAACAGGAAATAAACCCCTTCCGGGGAGAAGAAAACAGTCTTTAAAAAAAAATTATGGGGACTTTCCCAGCACTGTTACCTTAATGGAATTTGGCGTTCATTGTCAACGCCGACAACGGTCTTTTCCTGGCACTAAACTAAAAGCAAACGCCATTAGCTGCTGTCTGGAGATGGCGGGAGGGGAAGGAAGGGTCGGAGCACATCTGACTGCTTTGGGTGATGGAGTGGACAAATAAATTGGCTTGTCATGGCTCTGTGGCAGGGAAAGTCGCTTCTCCAGCCTGATCAGTAGCTTAACCTAAGAGCTTTTAGGTAAAAAATTTTGCTTGTTCAGTCAGTTCCTTAAAAGTAAATGATGCTTCAGAGACCAAGGTGCAGTTCCTAACCTCAGGGAGATTACCGAAAAGATGTCACGATATGCCAGATGTCACATGACCACCAAAAAACCCATTTTCTTTCTTTTTTTGAGGGGTGGGGGTTGAGACAGGGTTTGTCTGTAGCTTTGGAGCCTATCCTGGAACTAGCTCTTGCAGACCAGGCTGACCTCAAACTCACAGAGATAAAAACCCATTTTCTTATGATGAAGAATGTGAGCTCTTATTCTGAAATAAATTTGTTGATGACAATTTTTTTATAGAAACATCTGATTTGTCGTCTTGGCCAGCTCACTTTTGCTGTTCATCTCACCACACCCAGTGGTAGATTTCTTGGGATGGTCAAAGTGAAAATACTCTTTAGAGTCTATGCAGTTGCATTAGGGGAGAAGCCACAATCCACCAATATGTTGTCCTGCTTCCTGGTGCTCATGGAGCACATGTCTGTTTAAACTGATCCTTTAGTTCAAGTCTGTTTGCTAGCATCTGAAAGGCAGGTCTCCCTCCCTCCCTCCTTCCCTCCCTCCCTCCTTCCCTCCCTCCCTCCTTCCCTCCCT
>NC_022021.1:4363536-4372444 GCF_000317375.1 Microtus ochrogaster
CTCCTTCCCTCCCTCCCTCCTTCCCTCCCTTCCTCCTTCCCTCCCTCCTTCCTTCCCTCCCTCCTTCCCTCCCTCCCTCCTTCCCTCCCTCCTTCCTTCCTTCCCTCCCTCCTTCCCTCCCTCCCTTCATCTCCAACTATATGCAGTTTTCATACATTACTGCGATGGTTTTGTATTTCTTTTCCTTTTAAAAATCTCTTTACAATTGAGAATCCCATGTAAAATTTTGCTGCAGATTGAGAGTCTTTCTTGAGACAGCTAAGAATAACAACAGGATGAGGGTACCATTTTAACTATTGATAGAAATATCTTAAGAGTATAAGAAGACACCAATTTTTTTTTTATCACAAACACTTTCTCCACCATGAGGGCCAGTTAATAACCATTGCATATCACAGCTGCTTACACTCTTGAGCAAGTAGGTAAATAAATAGATTGGGTGAATTGGGTAGGTTGGTCCTTTCTGGTCTTAAAATATTTCAGGCCAGGAAATAGGAAAATAGATGATGAGTTATATTTTGAATTTGGATTTTGTCTATAAGTAGAATATAAGACATATTTTTATGAACTCATTGACTTTTTCATGGAGCTCTATTTTTGTAGAGTAAGTGGCCCATTCAATCCTGTGATGTGCTCTTTAGAATATGTGTGGCCTAATTTCTAATACAGCCATGTTTAAAGCTTAAATTGTGCATTATGTTGTTATTTTCTTTGTTTATTCATTTTGTTATTTTCGCAACTAAAATGGGATAAATATTTCACTTCTTCATCTTTATTTTTGCAGCTATCCTATGGAGTACTACTACTTTATGTGGGGTTTTCCCACTTTTAAAAGCTGTGCTGAAATAAATATAAGATAATGTAGTATTACCATCTTAGAGGTATAGTTTGGCGCCATCAGCTGGATTAGTGTTAGGGCTGTTGTGCCCTCATTGGCACCACCGCTCAAAAATTTTCTCTCACCTCCCAAAACTCCAAGCCTGCACCCCTTGAATGATAGTTCCCCGTTCTCTTTCTAGCTGCTAACATCCATATGCCAGATTGTGACTAATATTTTATATAAAATGGGATTGTGTGTCATTTACCTTTTTGTGATTGTCTTATTTCTCTTGACATAATTTCCAAACATTTCTCCATGTTTTAATATGTTTTAGAATTTCCTCCCTCACTAAGGCCAAATGATATCCCATTGTGAACACAGAGCATGTTCTGCTGGTCTATTCAGCTATGGACACTTGGCTACTTTTATATTTTAACTATTATGAATTCTGATCTCCCAACTTGGTATGTAATTGTTCTTTTGAGACCGTGCTTTCAATTCATTGGAGCATATATCCAGAAATAGAAATGCTGTATCGTATATTCATTATATTTTTATGTTTTTAGGACCTGGTATACTAGCATCCACAGGGGTTATAACATTGACATTTCCTTCTAAAACCGTGGTTCTCAACCTTGTTAGCCCTGTGGCCCTTTAACACGGTATCCTCATGTTGTGTTGACCTCCATCCATAAGATTATTTCTGCTACTACTCCATAAATGTAATTTTCTATTGCTGTGAACTATAATGCAAATATCTGCGTTTTCTGATGGTCTTGGGTTACTCCTGTAAAATTATCACTCAACCCCCAAAGGGATCATGACCCTCAAGCTGAGCAATGCTGTTCTGCAATGAACAAGGGTGCCTGTTTCTTTTCTCTATAAGCAGTATCTCTTGTCTTCTTGTTTGTTGTTCCTACTTACAGGTACTTACACATACATGTGTGTATGCACATGGAGCCCAGAGGTCAGGGTTCGGGTCTTTTCAGTTATGTTACCTGCACCCTGTTTCGGGGGACCGATCATTCACTTACCCTGGTACTCACTGGTTCAGCTAGACTGGCCAGACAACTCCATGGATCTTGCTGTCTCCATCTACCCAGTTCTGGGATTCTGTGTCCTTTTGTGTGGGTTTAAAGTCCAGGGTCAAGGAGCCCCTAGGCCTAGGGCATACTGAAGATCTGCTTGTCACAGAAGCGCTCACGTGACAGGAGGGACACGGCAGCTCCCGCTCACTTCTTTTTATGGCACTACCCTCACGCCTTTGTCACTTCCCTGAAGACCCAAGTTGTTAATATTGTCATTCTGGAGATGAAATTCCAGATATGAACTGGGAGACAACACCACCTAACCACAGCCGGTGGTGCATTTGCACTAAAATACTGTTTGTTGTTTGCATGACATTATGAATTTAACTTGGCATATTGTATTTTTAATTTGTTAAATCCAGGCAGTCTCTGTATAAAGCTTATTAATTTCACCGTGGCACACGCCTTTAATCCCAGCACTTGGGAGGCAGAGGCAGGCGGATCTCTGTGAGTTCGAGACCAGCCTGGTCTACAAAGGGAGTTCCAGGACAGGCTCCAAAGCTATAGAGAAACCCTGTCTCGAAAAACCAAAAAAAAAAAAAAAAGAAAGAAAGAAAGAAAAAAATGAAATGAAAGGGGCTGGATTGAGGGCTTAGTTAGCCACAGTGCTTGATGTGCGAGCAGGGGGACCTGAGTTCTGGTCCTCGTAAAAGGTGTGGTGTGGTTCTTTGCGTGGGTAAACCCAGAACTGGGGAAGCTGATGCTGGGGGGATCCCTAGAGTTCACTGAAGTCGTGAGTTTCCAGTTTAGGAAGAGATTCTGTCAAAAAGTAAGGTGGAAAGTGATCGAGGAAGACATAATGTTGATCACACACACACGCATACACACTGCACACAACCATCTCTCTCCCCCTCCCCCTCACACACACACACACACACACACACACTCACACACACACACACACACACACACTCTCCCTCCCACTCTCTCTCACACACACATACACACACACACACAAGTACATACATGTGCTTGGCATATGTATACCCCACACAAAAAGCACGTACACATATACACACATGTGCTTGGCATACACACCCCGCACAAAATGTACACACACATACTCAAAGAGAGAGAAAAAAGGAAAGAACTATTTTATATTATTTGAGTACTAGCTTCTTTTCACTAAACTTTAGGAGGTTGAAGACAAGATTAAGGAGAGGCCATTGCTTTGTTTTGTACCCCGAGTTCAAGAAATACTGTCAAATGATTAAAACATGTCACGGGGAGAAAAATAGTACAATCATGATCAGTTTGTTAACTTTGCTGATCTTTCATTCTTTTCTGCTGTGAAAGATGTTTTTTAGCATTTAGGGTTGCGTGTGATGAGATATAAAATACTCCTGGCATGCTGTTCATAGGCACGAATACTACTGGCATATATGAAATACTACTGGCATATATGAAATACTACTGACACATGAAATACTACTGACATATGAAATATTACTGGCATATATGAAATACTACTGACATATATGAAATACTACTGACATATGTGAAATATTCGTAGGCAGGTGCTGTAATTTTAAAGATGCCTTTTCTACTTTGCATGCTGAGTTTTACAAAAAGCACTCCTTTCCCCTCATGTGATATTTGTAAAAGGAAGCGCATTCCTTTTTAATGAATGAATCGCCTTCTCTCTTCATTAAGATTGCACTCCCAGAAGCAAGCAATATTTCCTGATATTCTAAAGGCTTTAGCTGTGTGGTTACAACCACTCTGTTCTCAAAGAGAGTGCATTTCTGGAGCCGTCACACCCTAGGCCCCTGTCTTTAGCTATCCCCATAGGCAGACACACAGCACCTCACCTTAGAAAGGGCTCTGTGTGCTTCATTTAGGGCTTGGCTGTCCTGTTGCCTCTTAAAATTCTGAGCAAGGGGCTCCATGCTTTCTCTGGTTCTGGGCCTTCCTAATCATATGATGCATGTGCATATACAGAGAATGTCTGCATATACAGAGAATGTCCACAGAGAATATGTGCGTGCATATTTAGTTTGTTTCTATTATGGTACAGGCCTCTCGCTGCTCAGAGACCTTGTGATTTTCCCCAAACTGGAGCACATCAGCAGACACCCAATTCCAGTGTCCATCCCCTCTGCGCTGTGCCTGTCTTCACCTGGCTCTAAGCACCCAGTGTGCCAGAGCCAGAGGAGCCTTGGAAGCTTGTGGAGTGCTGCCCAAAGCCTCCTTAGGAAATGTGGGCGCATCTCCCTTCCCCATCATTGCCCTTGTGACTGAGGAGAAAGTGGGGGTTCGGGTTCCAGGCGTACCATTACAGGGATAAGGTAGCATTCTCCTAAGATTCTGTCTTCTCTGATATTCAGGTTTGAAAAATCTACAAATAAGCAGACATGGAGGCTTGAAATGTTCTTAAAGCAAAGTTCCCAAGATATTTTGTTCTTTGTTTGAAGTCTGTCAGGAAGGTCACATGGCAAGAGCGCCTCTGCTGCATGAAAGAGCCAGACACTCGGCAGCTCACGGATAGGGCGACCTATTTTATCACTTCAAGCTCTGGCTAGCCTCTTTAAAGGCATTTTTTTCTTTTCCCCATACTGAGAATTGAAACTTGGGCCTCATGTATGCTAGGCAAGCACTCTGTCACTGTGCTACACTCCCAGTCCCAAAGTCGTCCATTTTAATAGTGCTAAGCATACTGTTGTGCCCGTTCTTTTTTTTTTCTCTTTATTTCTGAATATGTGCTCTTAAAAGATGCTCTGGCGACTCTGGCATTCTCTCCCGAGTTTTCAGCACGTGACCGCATACTCTAGTTTATGAACATTAAACACATTATTGGCTGCACCGAACACTGCGGTAATTTAAACGTTAACATTACTATAATAGACAGTTGTGACGTGCACATTGGGCTTGTTGTTGGCCACAGCAAGGGGAAGGGAAAATGGAGACCTACTATAGGACCCAGAGTCATGTCTCTGCTTCTGCTCTGACTTCACCTGTGGAGGGTTTGCCTCTTCAGAGACTCCTCACCATTCCTTGGAATCCTCAGCCTTGGCTCCCTGTCGCCCTTGTTCCCTGCTTGGCTCCCGGTAGTCACGATGATGGATTACCTCCCAGCCTTCTCCACTGCCTCTCTGTGGTATTAATAGAACCTGCTGATGGGACCGGGAGCTCTTCCCGTCCTTGGGGAGATTAAAGAATGAGTGGGAGCTCGGAGCCGGTGAGAGGACACTTCAAGGGACACAGTGTTCTGTGCTTGCGGTCAATTGTCTCCTCTGATGCAGCCCTATTATCTTAGGATCCTAGAGGGTGTGACACCTTCTTCAGTTAGGAAGAGCTGGTTCCTGGGAGATCTCTTCATCCCCCCGCCCTTTCTAGACATGCTCAGACTTCTCAGAGAATTGAGATGACTCATCAGCACTCAATTATTTGCAATAGTGAAAAAAATATAAATAACATAAATGTCCATCAGAGGCTGATCAGGTCATTTGGGTCATTCAAACCATGAAGTGCTATACTGGCATTGGAATGAAAAGAATGAGGGGCAGTAATTAGCAGGAACCAATTTGGATACATGTTAACATTGAAAATTTAACAAGTTTTGACCAAAAGATTGATATGCTTTTATTCAAGAGAAATTGAGATACATTTAAAATCATGGAAAAATAAAGCCCGCACTGGCACCTTTGGGGAGTAAGTTGGAAAAGATCATGTGTGGGAAGGAGACTTATTTTTTCTCCCCTTTGAGCTAAAAGTCAGCGTTGTCCAAGGGACCCCCAAAGCATCATAGACTATTGCTCTTTATTTTCCACCTGAGAGGTGGGAGGTTAAGTCCCTATTGCTGAAGACGCCATGTATGTCACACAGGACTCAGAGGACCTGAGCTGGACCCAAAAGATCCCTCCCTAAAGACTCATGGTGCCAGAAGACTCCATGGAAGCTTCCAAAGGAGAGAAGCAACCAATAGACCAACCCACCCATGAACCACATAAATCACAGCAATGACCAGCATGGCATGGGAACCCTAAGGGCGCAGTAGTGGCACTCATACCTTGGCAGTAACCAACGGCTCTCTAAATAGACATAAGACCTGCTCAACAGAGGGAAATCATGTCTCGTGCTGGAAACGTAGCCACTTACTCAGAGTTAGTGAGGTCATGGTTCTGGGAAGAGAACCTTCAACTGCTGCTGTTCCATTACTACTACTAATCCCTAATAACTACATTCTAAATATTTATCTTACGCCCACATAAAAGTGTCGTCCTCACCCCTCATCAAGGAAACGGCTTTCTGCAACAGATGGAGACTGTTACAGAAATCCACAACTGATCAAAATATAGACTTATAGGCACCAACTGCTGTCAAGAGCCTCAGTCTGCTTGTTTTGTGTGCTTGAAGGGAGAAGCAGGTTTATTTACTTAGGGCTGAATAAGGAGGTGGGTTTATGGTGTGCAGGGCGAACAGGGAGCAGGTTTACCAAGTCTCAGTAGGAGGTCTCTGCAGGGGAGCAGTCTCAGGGCACAGTTCTGGTTGATAGCTTCTACAAACACTGCCAACTGTCATACTCTGGCCAGAAGATGGCTTTTCCATGTCCCTGAGTCACAGGGAGAAGTTTTTTGTTTGTTTGTTTGTATTTTTTTTGAATTTTTTGTTTTGTTTGTTTTGTTTTCTGCTCCCATGGTCTGAGGCATTAGGGTTCTCCACACTCCACATCCACCCAGGCTTTCTCCACTCTCATACTGGTGTCTTGTGGGTCTGTTAATTTACAGATTTCCTGATGGCATAGGAGCCTGAGCCTATTTCCATATCCTTGTTTACTGCATACCTTCTGGTTTGGTGTCTGGTCGGAGCTTTTGATGGTTTTCCAGTTGAAGTTTTTCTTACTGTTGAGCTTCCAGAGTTTTTGCTTATTTTTGGATACCAGTCCTTTATCAGTTGGATAGTTACTCTGTGTTCTCTCAACTGTCTTTTGCAAAGGACAAAACATTTTCTTCAGAATAACAAACACGCTCTTGCTAAAACTGCAGGCTTTATAAAAGTTCCCGGATGAGTTGTGTGAAATTGTCACAAGTTATCTTGAAGGGGGCGAACCTGCACTTGACGGCGAAGGCACAAGTGCTGTTCGTGAGGGCTGTGGTGTTTGTTTAATGCTCCCGTCTTCAAATAAGGGAGCTTGTCTATTTAAGCTCATCTCGGCCTCTATTAAGTTGGAACATATTCTAAAGAACCAGCCCACTGCTTTAATAAATGCAGTTAGAACACCAGAGGAAAGGGAAAGGAGCCCTTAAAATTAAATTAAAACTACTTCCTCCCGCAAAATAGAAGGCAGAATTGGCCACTGCCTTCATTCACAGAGCTTCTTACTTAAGCCATGTGAGAGGAAATGAATAAAATAAAAGAGATTTTCAATATTTTTAAAGAGCCTTTAAATCATTCCCTCCAATTCAAATACTTCTAGGCCCTCCTTGCTCTTTGTCAATGGGCAAGTAAAGACATGCATTTCTTTTTTTCCCTTTTTGTTTGCCTGGGGGCTGCACCCCAGCTCCTGGCATAAGACCCTCCCCAGGGAGGGTCAAGACCACTCCTACAGGCTATTTAAACTGCCCCCCAGAGAATGAACATGTGGTCTCTGGGTTTCATGGTCTCCCCTTTTCTCTCTTTCCCTCTCTATGCTTTCCCAGGGCCACCCGGGAGTATTTCATTAAACATGGGCATCTTTTAATTCAGTTTAATTGGTCTGATTAGAATTATTTGCTTCAGCAGAGAGGCTCATCTAAGAGAAATACTTCACTTTAAAAAAAAAACAATCTTTTTATTTTACATACTGATCCCAGTTCCCTCTCCCTCCCCTCCTTCTGCTCCCCCCACCTTCCACCCACCACATCTCCATCCACTCCTCAGAGAGGGTGAGGCCTCCCTTGGGGAGTCAACAAAGTCTGTCACATCACCTGAGGCATGACCAAGGCCCTCCCCACTTTATCTAGGATGAACAAGGTATCCCTCCAAAGGGAATGGGCTCCAAAAAGCCAGTTCATGCACTAGGGATAAATCCTGGTCCCACTGCCGGTGGTCCCACAAACTGCCCACACCACACAACTTCCTCTCACATTCAGAGGACCTACTTTGGTCCTTTGCAGGTTCCCCAGCTGTCATTCCAGAATCAGTGAGCTTCTACAGCTGCTTTTGTGGGTTTCCCCATCATGGTCTTGACCCCTTTGCTCATATTTTCACTCCTCCCTCTCTATGACTAGATTCCAGGAACTGAGCCCATCCTGGGCTGTGGACCTCTGCATCTGCTTCCCTCAGTTGCTAGATGAAAGTTCTGTGATGACGTTAAAGGTAGTCATCAGTCTGATTATAGGGGAAGGGCAGTTAAGGCTCCCTCTCCACTATTGCTTAGAGTCTTAGCTGAGGTTATACTTGTGGATTTCTGGGAATTTTCCTAGTGCTGACCCCATAATGGCTCCCTCTATCAAGATGTCTCTTTCCTTGCTCTCCCTCTCTGACCGTCCCCCAACTCAACCTTCCCAATCCCTCATGTTTTCCTCTCCCTCTCTTTCTCCCCTCCCTACTCCCCTTCCACCCTTCATTCCCTGCCCCCCTCAAGCTCCTAATTTACTCAGGAGATCTTATCTATTTCCCCTTCCCAGGGAGATCCATGTATGTCTCTCTTAGGGTCCTCCTTAGTTCCTAGCTTCTCTGGGGTTGTGGATTGTAGGCTTTATGTCTAATATTTACTTATGAGTGAGTACATACCATGTTTGTCTTTCTGGGCATGGGTTACCTCACTCGGGATGATTTTTTTTCTAGTTCATCCATTTGCCTGCAAATTTCATGATGTTATTTTTTTTCTCTTCTTCTGAGTATACTCCATTGTGTAAATGTACCACATTTTCTTTATCCATTCTTTGGTTGAGGGGCATCTAGGTTGTTTCCAGGTTCTAGCTATTTTTTTTTTTTTTGGTTTTTCGAGACAGGGTTTCTCTGTGGCTTTGGAGCCTGTCCTGGAACTAGCTCTATAGACCAGGCTGGTCTCGAACTC
>NC_022021.1:4372544-4378009 GCF_000317375.1 Microtus ochrogaster
GCCTGCCTCTGCCTCCCGAGTGCTGGGATTAAAGGCGTGCGCCACCATCGCCCGGCTTATGCCTTTTTTTTTTTTTTTTGGTTTTGAATAATGCTACTTTCAACTTAGGTTAGCAAGTGTCCTTGTGGTATGAGCGAGCATTCTTTGGGTATATGCCCAAGAGTGGTATTGCTAGGTCTTGAGGTAGACTGATTCCCAATTTTCTGAGAAACTGGAAGGCATACATTTCTAATGTATATTTAACCACCAAAGATCTGCCAATGCCTGGGATTTTCTTCTGCAGTATTTTAAGGACTACCCAATCAATACAAAAAATAATATTAATAATAAGCAAGAAGTCTGGAAAGAACAGGACAGATCACATGATCATCAGAGTAGCTGTTATTCATGGTATCCAACATAGCTCAGACTCCAGCTTTCCTGGAGCTTGGGCTTTGTTGGTCTCTGCTACTGTGTTACATCAGTTGTCGTTAACGTATCATCTGGGTTAGGAGCCCTTAGAGGCCACACCAACAAAATAGATCTGCAGTACTCTATGACCTCTGGCCTTCAGATGTTTCCCAATATCCTCTTCCAAGCTCAACTTCATTAGGACGACAAATCTTGGTAATGAAATGTACTTTCAGTGACACTACTGGGTTATCTTCCGGAAGAAATCTTTGAAGCATTACAAGTCCTCCTTCAAAGAGGGAATCCTATCCTAGGGCTAGTAGGAGCCATGCGAGGCTAGCAGTGTTTTATAGGGTTCTGCTTTCATGCTGGAGACTGTTTCAGCTGGGCAGAACTGGGTTTCCTTGAGGATCCTGTGAGGAGCCTTGTCAGATCCCACGTCCCGCCTCCCTCCTCCACTCAGCCTCTGCTCACCTCATGCGTGAGATGTGAGTCACACACAGCATTTTCAACTCTCTTTTTTTTAAAGATTTAGTTATTTAATTGTATGTATATGAGTACTTTGTGTGCATGTATGTGCACCACGTGTGTACTGTTGAAGTCAGAAGAGGGTGTCAGGTTCCCTGGAACTGGAGTGACACATGATCATGACCTACCATGTAAGCACTGAGAACCAAACCTGAGTCCTCTGCAAGAACAAGTGCTCTTAACCACTGAGCCATCTCTCCAGCTTCAAGCATTTTCAATTCTAATGAAGTTCAACTTGTCACTTGACTCTCCTGGATCATGCTTCTACTGCTGTATCTAAAAAGTCATTGCCAAACACAAGGTCAGCTAGATTTTATTCTGGGCTGCTTAGGGAAGTTTTGTAGCTTTGTGTTTTATATTTCTGTCTATGATCCATTTCAGTCAATTTTTGTTATATAAAAAGTCTGTGTCTAGTTTTTTGTTTTGTTTTGGTGTTTTTCCCCAAAAATAATGTCTAATTGTGTAGTATCACTGACTAAAAAGATTATCTTGGGGGTTCTCATGTTCACTCTCTTGATCTAGGTATACAGATCTTTTCCTGACACTGTAGTGTAGGTTTTATAGTAAGTCTTGAAGTTAAGTAGAAGGTGCTCCCTGACTTTGCTCTTTTTAAAAATGCTTTCTTTTATTTTTTGAGATTATATTATATTAATTCTCCCTTCACTTGCTGCCTCCAACCCTCCTGTATACTCACCATGTTCTCTTTCAAATGCTTGGCCTCTAGGCTCAGGGATCATTGTTGAAGATGGAGCAGAAAGAATGTAAGAGCCAGAGTTTCAGGGAGCTTGCTGTGAGATTGTGTCCCCTAAGAATGTCAGACGCTATTCCTGTCAAGTCTCACAACATGGCTGCCCAGACCTGAGCTGAACAGAAACAATAGACATGGGTTCGTTTTTTCAATTGAATGTTGATGTTTGTTGACATCTACAGAATAGTTGGTTGGGGTATTGACTAGGTCACATTGACTATATAAAGTTAGAAAAAATTTACACCTGAGATTCTGAATCTTTTCATTTATGAAAAGGACTAGTAATATTTTTAAACTCTATTTTCCTCTTTTTATTATTGGTATAAAGAAACACAGCTAAATCTCTTACTGGCCTTGTGTCCTACAACCTTTGTCAATTCTTTTATTAGCTATGCTAGCTCCTTTCTCATAGATTCCTCAATGTTTTATGTGCAGTAGAAATTACTTGCTTGTAATGAGAGTTAACTGGCCCCTTCTCTTTCAATATTCATGGTTTTTATTTCTTTTTCTTATTTTATAGCCTAGGATCTTCAGTATAATGTTGTCTAGAAATAGGAAAGAAAAAATTCTTGTTGCTTTTGATCTTAGGGAAGGGTGTTCCCTGTTCATGCTGAGTAAGACGTGAACCACTGGGATGTATATGGCTTTAGTGTTATCAGCGTGGATAAGCCTCCTTTATTTTCTAAGTGGCTGAAAATTTTTAATGAATGTGTCTATAAATTTATCCTTTTCAGCCTCTTTTATTGGTACACCAGTACCCATAGAGATATAGACTATTGCGGCTTTTAGTTTCTTCTCACTTGGCTTTGGTGTGTGGTATGTTAAAAAAGAAATATATCAATGTTATCCAGGTGTTTTCTGGACTTCCTGAAGAGCCATTTGTCATCATAGTTTTTTGTTTTGTTTTGTTTTGCTTGTTTGTTTTATGATGTCCTGGTTCTGATATTTAATTGGATTTTCTCCATTGTACTTAATTTTCAGGTAAATTTTTTATAGAGATCCTGGAATGAGGCCAAGTCAAGTGGATTTATCCAGAGACCTTAAAAAATACAAAAATTATCTAGTACCTAATCTTGTTTCTTAAGAATATGGGGCCATGTGCCCATTGTCACACACAAGTCCTTCAGAACTGATCCTTGCTTCTCATTGTCAACTGAATAAAATCCTGACAAATAATCAGAACATTTGTAACCAGACAGGATGACAGATGTGCCTAATTAATTTTTAAACCTGTGGAGTTTATAGACATCAATTCCACTGAAAAGAAAAATGCTGATGAAAATGAATGACTCATTCATTGGCTAGCTTTATCTTCCCAGATTATTAAAGGCTGTGGGCTTTATAATCAAAAGACAAACACATTGTTATTTGCCACTTGAGGGCAACTGTCTTACTTTTTCAAAATCATGAGTTTTATTCAGTCTTTGTTACACATTTGTTTGTCTTACATTAATTTTTCAGAACATAGGAAACGTAGCCTGTTTGAGTGCTCAGAAGGAATTTAGTTAGGGAAGTAGTTCCATGACACAAACATTGCTATGGTTTGCTGAACGGCTTTTCTAACTCTCAGAACTCCATATATCTCGAATTCAGCACGGTGTATTTATATAGCCCTGGGCAACTTCTTTTCCCTGGACTCTACCTACTGTTTCCTTTTCCTAATTAACAATCTATCCCTCTACAACATGATAGATTTCAGCTTGATTTTTAATATTCTCCTTTGAACGGTCTTTCTTACTCGGGGAAAATGAACACAATCCCTTTGGATAGAGTGGGCACTGACTGCCAGCATGCCACCTACATGACCATCCTGCAAGTCCGTAGTGGACAGCATCAGTGATTTGCTTTCACCCCGGCTAATCTGTGGAGTGCCAGGGGCTAGCTGTTCTGTTCTACACTGAGCTTGTCTGGATTTTCCCCGAGGTGAAGGCTGGGGTCTTGCATCTTCCTGGTAATAATAGACACCCAGTTAATGCCTGGGTCCCTCCCATGTGCACATAGTTCATAGCTATGTGAAATTAGGCAAAATCTCATAATGCCTTGTGATGTTAACTTTGTGTGGAAACTTAACAAGGCCTTGGATGTGAAGATACTTGGTTAAACATTATTTGGGGGTGTGTCTTTAAGATATTTCCATATCCAGTCACCATTTGAATCCTTAGACTAAGTAAAGCAGACTGTACTCCCTAATGCAGGGAGACCTTATTTAACAGATTGGGTAAAAAGCTGAATAAGAAACATTTTTATGTGAAACTATCTTATGGTGAAGCCGCTGATCTTCTGCCTTTGGATTCTGACTTGGACTAGAATCAGAACAATCTGTATCATGGGTGGGCTGGAGTTCCATAATTGTGTGAAGCCATTCTTCGCATTAAATCCCTTCCTATTCCTGTGTGTATCTGTGTATTTCCTATTAGTTCTCTTTCTCAGGCTCAGAACTTAGCCCACGCTCCTGTAAGACCTATAATGTACATGACAGTTCTGCATAAAGGGCTGTGCAACTTTCCAGTATCTTGTCACATCTATTCATTCAAAAAAATTCATTTCTAGTGGTTTGAGCTTAGAACTGAAATACATTTTATATATGAATGTCTTCTTGAAATATAGTGTTTTCTAAGAGTGAAGTTACTTTTAAACAAGAGAAGTCTACATTAGTTTTGAAAGTCAACATTGCCAGTGGAGGAATCCTTTACCTATGATGTTGTTACTAATGGTGACATCCAGACCCAGCTGCTGCAGAGGACCATGTCAGGGTTCATGATTCTACCGCTGCTGGGGTCTCTGCTAATTCTAGGTCTTTCATTGCCACCAAAGTCACATAGAGGCCGCAACCTGAGACCTTGATGATATCCAGCCGCCATATGGCTGCCAGAACCATTCCCACATCAGTGGCCATTCCTTCCACCCAGACCCAGCATGTCATCTGGGCCCAAGCTGCAGTGTGGCCCTCAGACACCATCATGGTCTTTGATCGCGGGTGTCTGTACTGCTTCGATGGTTACTGGTGCATTGGACATCAGCACAAATCCTGGTTGCAGAAGGGCCACAGATCCTGACATGGCCCTCAGCTGCAGCTCTGGCCTGGACATCACCATGGCATTGAGGGGCAGTGCAGACCACGTAGATATGGATGTATCTTGCCCCTGAACACCAACCTGGACTCAGGTGGCTGATCTGACCCTAGGCATCCTCATGGCATCAGGAGTTACATATGTCAATCTGGACCCTGACTGCTATAAGGCACGGACCCAGACATTGCCCTTGGCAGCAGCCTGGACCCGGATGACATCATGGCCCTGGATGGCAACACAGGATACCTATATCTGTATGGCACCTGATGTGATCTGGCCCCCAGACTCCTACCAACCCTCAGGCTCTGACCCAGATCCTGGGCCTCTGTATTGACCCTAGTGGCAACCTGGACCACAGACTTCAACCCATAAACTCCAGCTGCAGCTGGGTCATAAACCTAGACATGACCTTAGGCAGTAGCTCAACCTGATTGACATTCTAGCTCCAAGTGGTAGCCCTGGTCACTCAGATCAGAATGGCTCTGGTAGCAGCATGGACCCTGTTCACCAACAAGACCACAATTTGCAGCCCACACCTTAGGCTTCATGTGGCCTTTGGTGGCACCATAGGACATTGATGTGGGAATGATTTCTTATTAATAAAGAAACTGCCTAGGCCCATTTCATAGGCCAACCCTTAGGTAGGTGGAGAAAACAGAACAGGATGCTGGGAGAAAGAAGCGGAGTCAGGGAGTCGCCATGGTTCTCCAACTCCAGGCAGATGCAGG
>NC_022021.1:4378109-4414732 GCF_000317375.1 Microtus ochrogaster
GGGCCAGGCAGTGTTTAAAAGAATACAGTTTCCGTATAATTATTTCGGGACATAAGCTAAACTAGCCATGTGGGCGGCAGGGTGCAGGGGACGCAGCTCCGCCGCTCCTATTTCAACAGGACATCAACATAGACCTGGGCTGTGGTAGGACCATGGATCCAGACATGGTCCTCAGCAGCAGTCTAGGCCTGGCTGCCACCATGGTCCCAGGTGATGGAAAGGGCCACCAAGATCAGTATGGCCCCAGCAGCAGTGTGGATCATGGACCCAAATATGGACCCAGGAGGCAGCCCAGCCCACTGGAATCAGCATGGCACTCCATGGCAACAGGAACCATGGACATTAACACCGACCCTGGCTACTGTGGGACCAGGGAATTTGACATGGTCCTTCTCAGCAGCCTGGCCCAGATATCATCATGGCCCCAGGTGGCAAGCAGACCTCCGGCATCTGCCCACTCCTTGCCATCTTCATTTCTTCTTTTCTGGGTCTTTCCATACCACATGAATCATTCTGCTTCTCTCTCTCTCACGTGTCTCCACCAGATGTTTCCTTTTGTAATAAGGCCCACACGTCAGGTGCTGCAAGGCCCCTGGCTGTCTTCCTACCTACAGGGCCTTGAGGATCTGGCCAGTGACACCCAGCTTTTATTTTTATTCTTAATTTTAAAGTTAATCCAATTAGAGTCCGAGACTATGATGACCTCCATGCTTATCCAAACTCTACCAACAACCACTAGCTACAAGAACTCGAGCACATTCTCATTGAAACCTTAAATTTGTCCTCTGTCAGTTGGGGGTGGGTACGGAGGTGGGAACTTACAAGCTTTCCTTAGGGGAAAGGCATTGGTGGCTGTACTGAAGGGCTCTTAGCAGGCCCAAACACTGTCAACAGGTTTTGACCTCTATCCTTCTTTCCCCATTGCTAACAACCATTAGATTACATTCCTAAAGCTAGCTCTCATCAGGTCGATTCCTTTGTTTGGCCACCGACTCGTTCCTGAGACAGAACACCAAGGTCCAACAATCAAAATTCATTATTTGGCTAACATGGCCAGTCAGGACTTAGCAACTCGCCCTAGCACAGACTCCCCCTTTTTCTCCTTAAAAACCCACTCCTGGAAAAACAAAACAAAAACAAACAAACAAAAGAAGCTGCTTGCTTGCTGCTGGCTCTCTGCTTTCATCCAGTCCAGGGACAAGGTAGCTTCCCCCTTCCACGCACTGCCTGGGTTTTCTGGGAATGGTGTGGTGTGGCAGGGAAGAGGGGGCGATGATTCTGAATTGATTCTAGAAGAGATCCTAGTGCAGTGGTTCTCAACCTTCCTAACGCTGTGGCCCTTTAATACAGTTCCCCATGTTGTGGTGACCCCTGACAATGAAATTATTTTCATTGCTTCTTTGTAACTGTAGTTTTGCTACTGTTTTGAATCGTAACGTCAATACCTGATATGCCGGATATCTGATACGCAACCCCTGAGGAAGGGTCGGTAGACCCCTGTAGTTTGAGAAGCGCTGCCTTTGGATGACAGCTCCGTTTCCTACCATGATCCAGGAGAGAGAGGATACGACTGTGAACTGAAACTGATTTAAGGCTAACTCAGAAGGGAGAAATCAGAAGATCTGAGAGAACGGTGTGGGGCTGCAGAGCTATTGCCTTCCTGTGGGCCTGTTTATCTCCGTGAGGAGTACTGATAAGAACTCCCAGTCTTTATGGATGCAGGTGGTGTTACTGGGGGGCAGAGCCCTCCGCTTTTATTGATAAATTCATTATAGCTAATTGTGTTCCTAAACATTCATTATTGTGACTCTGCATGCATAGTGATGGTGGACCCTTTGGCGTATGGATGTCTGTGCAGAAGAAGCTTAGTTTGTTTTCAGAGACAGTAATGAAAAAAATTAAACCAAACAAACAAAGCCATATAAAGGTTAATACCAGCTTCCCAGCAGGCCCAAGGAAAGATGCTTATGATCAATGTAATTGAAAGTGAGACTTGGATAGCTAAGCCAAGATTAAAGAAATGTTTTGCAATGGATCCTAATTTTTGATGGGAGAGACATTCTGCACCTTCTTGTTATTGTCATATTATACAATATTATCTTATTATTACTTCATTGATTGGTTGGTCATTATGTCAGATGTTTGGTGTAACATAAAATCTATTTAATGAGACTCCAAAATAGATGGAAAATACTTTTCATACCATACCTCATCTGATGCGTTAGAAAAAATAGTTACTATGCAATTTTGAAATTAGATATTATGAAGTTTACAAATCTAAGCATAAAACTATCTTAGTCTAACATTAAAATCTGTTTGAGTACATAAATTATTGAGAACCTTGGAGATGTTTTAAAGTTACTTACACTGTGCTTGTAGCTTGCTGTTTAAGTGTGTGTGTGTGTGTGTGTGTGTGTGTGTGTGTGTGTGTGCGTGTGTGTGCTGTCTTTATTTATTCTTGTCATTTGCTGATGGTTTATAACATCCTCACTCAGAAAGCCACAGTATATCTAACTGCCTTACCCAGGGTCTCCTGGTCACACTGCTCTTCTGCTTGGAAGGGTGGCTTCCTGCATTGGCAGGAGAACAGACCACGGATTTTCAATCTGGCTGACATACGACAGCACAAACCTCTCTTTGTAACATTTTTCCTGTCTCTTTGACAGACAGCTTTGAGAATGGAGATGTCTGCCTTTTGAAGTGTCAGCTTCTCAGGCCAACCGTTATGCTGATATTTGACCCAAAGGCCATTTGGGCTCCTCATCCAGGCAGCTCGGCTTCCCCTCCAGTGATGTGAGAGGGATTTGTATCAGTTTCTAGTCGTTTGTGTTTGCCCTCTGTATCCCAAACAAAACTTCTCCTAGTACCTCCTCACAACATGTGTCTACTCCTTAAGCAGGCTGATTTCTTATGCCTCCGAAACCATGAAATGGGGAGTTAGTGATCAATGTACGTTCCAGCTCTTGCTTGGATTCTTAAATGTGCCCAAAGTCTCTAACACACACCTTTGCCAGCAAATCATCCAGGATATTTCATTGTGCAATGCCTGGTGAGCATTTATAATGTCAGCTAACTGTAAAATTAGCCAGTGTTTCCTATCTCTTTCAAATATTGGGATAACCATGAAAAGAGGAGCTTTAGCTAGCTTGTAGCATTTAATGTTTAATCCTGACTCATGGCAAGCTTCCATGAATCCACTGGTGGTCGAGATTAGTTATTTATTCACATATTAGCTCGTAAGCCACAGCTCTGCTAAGTGAAATGAGTGTAACGTCCCAGTATATAATAAACACCAGCACCAGAACCACCGGTTCACCAGTTGCTGCCTTGGGAGGAGATATTTGTTCCTGTGGGATAATGAAAAGTCTGGAATTGAAGTGGAGATGGGAAGACGGACACGTGACTTAATAACTGTCCCTAAGCATTTAAAGTGTAAATACACAAAAGATCATGGCCAGCTTTTCTTCTCTTCTTAACAGAATAGGATGAAATAGGTTTGAGTAGATAATTGAATATTCTTTTAAAAATGTAATAGGCATTTCAATAAATTTTAATCTGGGTGCCATTGCTCCTGTCTGTAATCTTCGCATTTGGGAAGCTGAAGCAGGAGGATCAGGAGGTTGATACCGGCCTGGTCTATGTAGCAAGTCTCGCCCCATCTGCGATACTCCTGTCTCACAGGAGAAAGATGGGGAATCCAGTAACAGCTTCAGTCAGCAAGCCAGCATCTCCCTTGTACAAGGCTAGCCTATCCTTAGCAAAGTTAGATGGCTATAATACAGCCTGCAGTTGCAAGAAGCATATGGATCATGGTGAGATGCTCAAATTGGGCATTAATTTATCTATGCTATAATTCAGAGTGAGAGTCAATACAAGCCACCCACAATTCCTTGGAGACTGAAAGGCTGCCATCGAACACTTGCTTAAAGTATCATTTCTCAGCCTCAGTTCCGCTGACATTTGGAACCAGGTAATTCTTTGTGAGGACTGCTCTGTGCATTGCTAAATGGGTAACAGCATCCCTTACTCCTACCTACTAGATGTATCCTTCTCCTCCACCTGTTACACTCGAAAATGTGAGCAAACACGGCCACATTTGAATTTGTGAACTTTCCTTTTGCTTATGCTAGTGTTGAGTTTGGATAGGTACCTGACGTCGGCCAACCAATCTTCACTTTATTAACTTTCCTTCTTTGCTTACCAGGGATCATCAGTGGTCATACTTGGCATCACAGTCTGTAGCTGGCAGGTTCTCTCACCCTTCTGAGATGCTCAGATCATGCATCCTGGGGTGGCCAGCGCTCAGGTTTGTTGGTGTCTCCCAAATGCATTGGTCATGTAGGAAGCAGCCATAGCACTGAGATCTGAAAGATGGAGGGCCCATCTTCATACTTGGAAGATCTAAGTATGAATCACCCTGTTGGAGAAATTCACTTCATAGTGTGCAAAGAGCAGATATCTGGCTCGAGAGGTTGATCTGTTCACCACCCTCAGGCTTGGAACTATCAAACTCCCACGTTATTCTCAGTTGATGACATCAGCTCTCAGCATCCACATGCAAGGCTGCTCTCCATTGCCCCAGCCTGCGGCCTGCACTTTCCAACTTGCCCCTGTCCCTTTCTACAAGTTCTGGGGTCTTCACTCAGCCTGGGACTTTTGGCAAGAGAAATTCAGGCTTCCTGAATTGTGGATGGTCTCAGTCTCCCAAGGTAGATCAGACCTTTTAAACCTTAAAACCATTTGAAAGGTCTCCTGTCAAGATGGTGCCTGGACACAGCCCAGGGTCACATGGGCTGGCATATTCCTCTCTACTGCTTACCTGATGGTCAGAGAAATCTATATCTCAGGCAAGCTGTGACTGTGGTCAAGGTCTGTGAGGGCCGGGGTCTTATCCTGAGGGCTGCATTGCTGGTCTCTTGTTCACCAGTGCCACCAGGTTCATCTTTGGAGGAGGCTTTGCTTCTTTCTCCCTGGGGGAGAACCATCCCAGGAGCTGTGTTCATCTTGGCTTCTCTGTGGATATTTCACTTATCTTTTCCTCAGAACTTTTTGTATCAAAACAAAATTTTAGTAAAAACATTTTTAAATTCTCTAGCAGCACGTGAGCTTATCTCATTCTTTTGTTTCAGAGACAAGCTTTATTATCTCTTTTATTTTTGAGCTCATAATATGACATCATTTCTGCTTTCCTTCCCTCCCTCCAAACCCTTGCACACATCCTTCCTTGCTCTCTAGAAAATCCATAGCCTCTTTTCATTCATTTTTATTGCATTCATATAGATATACTAATTACAACCTGTTCAGCCTGTCTAATGTTACTTAGACATATATTTCCAGGACTAGCATGGCCTCCACAAAGTTCTGAAGCTTTCTCTCTTTCTTGAGTAGAGTCTATTTATTCCTATACCCCCCCCCACTTCTCCTTGGCCCAAACACATCAGTGGATTCTGTTCCACCTTTTTACCTGGAGCCTCTGCTAAGATTAGTTATAAAACTCATTGCAGTTAACCAAAACATATTAAATCAGAACAAAAATGCATTTGCATCAACATTTATTAGAATCACATCCTTAGGTGATTAAAAAAAAGAGGTATAATAGATTGCTTATTTCCCCTGTGGACACGTGGAGGAATACTTCTTTGTAGTTTGCCTATTGTAGAGAGGTTTTTCTATACAGCCACTAGGGTGTTTGAAGAGTTTCTTTTTCAATACTGTGAAGCTTAGTAGAAAAGGAAGGATGGGACATTCCAGCTGTGCTGCTGGGCACCTGTTGTTCCGTTTTCTCGGAGCCTCAGTCCAGGCTCCATCACCTCTCTCTTGAATCAATACAATAGTCTCTAGGCTAAGACACATGATTAGTGTCTTTAAATCATTTTCTCATCTGAGTTATCTTATAAAATATATGTGATGTCTACTTTGCT
The DNA here is from genome assembly GCF_000317375.1 of Microtus ochrogaster. Lineage (NCBI taxonomy): Eukaryota > Metazoa > Chordata > Mammalia > Rodentia > Cricetidae > Microtus > Microtus ochrogaster. Next base: position 4,384,031 of record NC_022021.1, read on the forward strand.
AAAGATCAATAATGGCTCCATCTGCATGAGGAACTTCCTGGGGTTCTGCTGGTGTCACACTCTTCTTGGGTCCTTATTGCCTTCCTGAACAAAGTCCTACTTGCCCTTACAGCAGCTCACTTAACTAATTCCCATTATCCTTCCTGACTGACTAAAAGGAAGTTTCCCTTTCTTCCCAGGTCTGACTGAAATGCCTTCCAGTGCATAACCAAGGCACTGTGTCCTCAACCTATTCATGAATGTTCTTTATTTTTCTGGGGTTCATGAAGGTCCCCCTGTAGATACAGAAGGCTATGCTGAGCCTGGCACAAGTGGTGTATATTGTACAAGAGAAGAGACAGAATCCAGAGACCAGAGAGTAAGCACCACTGACACGAGGCCACAGTGTGTGTGTGTGTGTGTGTGTGTGTGCATGCTTGCATGCGTGTGTGTGTGTGTGTGCATGCTTGCATGCGCGCGCGCGTGTGTGTGTGTGTGTGTCTGCCCATAAGTCAAAGGGCTCTCGGTGTTCTGTGCTGCTCTGTCAGCACTGTAGACATTACTTTGGCTTAGACAGTTTCCTTGTAAGCTTATTGAGACATGTTCAATACATATTCTTTTTTAATCAAACAGGAACCATGACCTTGACTTTATTTATGAGGTTCTCATTGATGTGTGTCTGTGATCCTCACCGGCTTAGGGTTGTGGAAGCTCGAGTTATCCTCTGCTTGTAGCCAGCAGAAGCCTTAACATTTGGAAGAGCTAAAATGTTTCCCATTAGTTTGGTTCATTAATATTCTATCAGACATTTACACAAATGCTTTTTGTTATAACACCTGGTTGGCTTCACTGCTCCATTACCCATTCTGTTAGAATGTTAGAATCTGAAAAACCATACATGGATGTCTGAAAAGGTAATGGAGTGTGTAATGATGCATAATTAAAACTGCTAAAATATTCAGCATGTTGTTTAATAGATTTCCAAAATGACACTCACTACCTTTGATCCATTATTTAACATCCTTCATTTAGTCCAGGTGCCTTTTTGCAGCCACCAAATTGAAAGATGTGCACAGGGAAAAGGAATCTAGTTATATTATTTATCTGCATCTGAGTTTACCCCCAGCTCCACAACTCTAGGAAATGGCATTTTTCATTGAGCATACAGAAATTTAAGGAATAATTATTAAACAATATTTGGAGTAGTAGAATAGTGGTACTCTCTTAAAATATTAGTGATTCTTAACTATGTCCTAATGGGGTGAATAAGTACTGTTGCAAAGAAATCTAAATTCTTTTTGTTCTGGTCTTGTTTAATCTCTGGGTGGCTAGCATCATCACTTCAGAACAACATACAAGGGTTTGCATTTCAGCCTATGGTGTATAAAGACAGTCTGTGGCTATGATTGAGATGCTAACTCCTTATACAAGATTAGATTACTAGGTTAATTATAACGGCAAATATATTTTACTCTTCTAATCCCCATGATTCAGTGTGAAAAATGCAACTAAAATTTTAATGTATATTCTACTAAACACTTAGAGTAAAGTAATATCTATTTTTGGAAGCTTTTCTGGAAATAGCAGAGGAGGACTACTCCCCACTCATTTGTTAGACTAAAATTATTCTGACTTAAATTAAAGCAAAGACTTTACAAGAAAAAAAGCAGCACTCCAGACCCAACCCCTGTGCATAGACACATATCCTCAGACTTGTTTTGCCATTTGAGGCAGGATCTCACTATGTGTCTCAAGTGCTCTTGAATTTGCTATGTAAGCTAAGTCTGGCCTTGAACTCTCAGTGTCTTTTGCCTCTGCCTTCTGGGTACAGGGATCACAGGCAAGGGGCACCACACCTAACCAGTACTAGTGAATTGCATGTTGAAATTTATGAGAAAGATTGGGGAGATTGGCCAGACAGTAAAGTTCCCACTACACAGCATAAGGACCTACCTTTGGCAACCTAGTAAAAGCAGAATGTGGTGACATGAATTTGTGATCTCAGTACTGGCAAGGCAGATGCAGGTGGATCACTAGAGTTAACTAGATAGCTAGTCTAGCCTATTAGTGGTATTTAGTTTCAGAGTGAGAACCTGTCTCAAAAAATAGAGAGGAGAGGAATTGAAGAAGACATTCAATATTGACCTCTGACCTCTGCATACACATGCATGCACATTTGTGTATACAAACACACATACACGCGTGTGCACACACACACACCACACACACACATATATATACAAACTAACAACAACAACAAGAATTAAGAAAGATAATTCATTGTGTCCACATTTATTTGGTTGAACAGGTTGCAGAGATGGCTCAGTGGTTAAGAGCTCTTGCTTTTCCTACAGAAGACCTGAGTTCCACTCCCAGGATTAACATGGTGGCTCATAACTTTCTGTACCTCCAGTTCCCAGAGATACAATGCCTTCTTCTGACTTCTGTAGACATCAGGCACACACATAGTATGCATATATTCATGTGGGCCAAACTCTCAAGTAAATTCAGAAAAGAAAATATTGCCAGGTGTTGAGGTACACACCTTCAATTCTAACACTCAGAAAGCAGAAGCAGTTGGATCTCTGTTGTAGGAGCCCGTTTGTTCCTTTCCCGGCTGCCCAGATTCCTGAAATAATCACACAGAAACCATATTATTTGCAATACTGTTTGGCCAATAGCTTAAGCGTATTTCTGGCTAACTCATATCTTAAATTAACCCATCTCCATTAAGCTGTCTATCGCCATGAGGCTGTGACTTACAGCGTGAAATTCAGATGTCTGTCTCTGACGGGGCTACATGGCTTCTCTCTGACTCCACCTTCCTTCTCCCAGCATTCAGTTTAGTTTTCCCCATCTAGCTCTACTCTTCCCTATCAGACCAAGCAAGTTTCTTTATTGATTAACAAATAAAAGCAACACATAGACAGAAGTACCTCCCACGTCAGATCTCTACAAGTTCAAGGCCAGCCTAGTCTACAGAGTGAGTTCCAGGACAGACAGGACTACATAAAGAAACCCTCACTGAAAAAAAAAAACTTTAAAAATATTTTAATTGCAGTCACTGACTTAAATAAGTAGATAAAATATTTGTGTGTGTATGCATGTTTGCCACAGCACACATACATGGAAGTCAGAGGACAGCTTATAGGAGTTTGTTCTCTCCTCTGCCATGTGGATCTCAGGATCAAACTCAGCATGACAAGCTTCACCAGCAAGGCTATTGTCAGCAATTTTAAAGAAAATGCTTTTCTATTTTGAACTTCAAATTAAATCTTCTGCTAAAACACTGCAATGACTGTTTAAAAGTATCATCAAATAGAAAAGATTATTTTACACACACACCACAAATGGGTCACAAATCCTTTGTTTGTTTTTAGATTATTTCAAATTTTTAATCAAATTATTAGCTTTCTGTTTTGATATTTATTAGAAACCAGCATTATCCCAAAATATGATAAGTAATGCACACAGTTAATGTTTCTCCCAGTTTTGCTTGAGCAGATAGATACACATCCAGTGGAACGCCAGTCAGATTCATTTCCCACAGCACATGTGTTTAGTAAAGTATGAACGCTCCTCTGGGGGATTTCAGGCTCTGGGGGCCGAAGCACAAATGTAAAAATGCAATTTCTGGTCTCACTGAAACTCAGAACAAAGGAGTCAAGGCGGTAGCTCATGGAGGAGCTCGCTTATACTAATCAGCTCTGCTGCAGTGATCCGTGAGTGCCTTGTTTCACGTTGCTTCCTCTGTTAGGAGTTTTACAACTCTATCTTGCTGTCTATTTTAGATGCACATAGCTAATCCTAAGAAGTAAGAGAACGTCATAAATTTCAAATGAAACTAATGGTGAGGGACAATTTGGGCATTCTTCTTCCCAATTTGACTGTCAGTATTTTAACTTCCCATTAGCTTAGGAATGTGTTGTTGCTTTTCTATAAAGAATGAAGATGCCTTTATAGATCACAACATAGCAATCTAAGTATTACCCTCAGCTAGCTTGCTTCATTAAGATTCACAGAAGTACCTAATAGCAAATGCAGTTTTGCAGTATTTCTGTTTTTACTCTATGTTCTATGATTTTTAGTATTCACGGCGTCAGTTTGCTTTATAAATTTCAATCTAAAAGCAAACAGAGAACCCAGTGAGGTCTCACACACGTGTCCACATCTCTAAAATCTGTATTGACTTTCTTCCCCAGATTTATTGAATTTCTCTCTAATATTTTCATTTGTTCCTCCTTTACCTCCAGAGAAACCAGACTAAAATTAACCATCTGTTTTTACTCGTTCATGGGCGTCTTACCGGAATACAATTATATTCATTTCCAAGACTGCTTTAACTCACTTGTAGTTATTATAGTAAAAGTCTGCAGAGGGGCCATCAGTGGGGTAAATACTATGGCAGGTGGCAGCGTGTGCATTGGAAATGGTTGCAAGTTTGCTATTACCATTAGCAGCCTGTCTGAGCTGGCCGAGGAGCTGACCAGAGTGCTGAAATGTTTGACTGGCTCCACATAGGAATAAACAGGACAGCACTTCCTCTAGGCGTTTATTTGGTTGCAGAACTGAAGCTAAATCCAGAGGACAATTCTTCCCCTGTACTCATCTTTTTTCTCCAGCCAGCAGCCATACTAATTATTAAGACATTGTCCCTCGGCTCCAAACCTACCTTTGAGTATTCTGTTTGCCATGCTGGAAATGATAGTCACAGCCTGGAGTCCTGTGAGGGCTCTATGTCATGCTTTTCCACACAAGGCAGAAAGTCTGGATAAGGGAGAAGGGCTTCACTTTCTCATTTGCTCCCCTTGGACTTCTGGTCTGTGGAGGTTCCTGGGAGTGGCATGCCTTAGAAAGATCTCCACTTGCAATGGTGGTTTCCTCTTCCGTCTGCATATCTTTACAGTTTCCACTTCCCAAGATGGTGGAGAAACTACTTTTGTGCATTGAATAGTGTGCCCGCCCACAATAAAATCCATGTCTTCCCAGGAACCCAGAATATGGCTTTGTTTGGAAACAGGATCTTTGCTGACAAAACAGTTATGATGTGGCTTACTGGGGGTAGGGTAGGCCCTAAACCCAGTGACTCGTGTCCTTACAAGAAGGCTGTTGAAGGAGTGACAGAGATTAAAAAAACACACCATTAACCAAGAAATGCCAGCAATCACAAGCAAACACAAGTGAGCAGGGAGGGCGTGGGAGAGATTCCCCCTCAGGGCCTGCAGGAAGGCATGCCTGCTGACCCCTTAAAGTTACAAATTCTAGATTTTAGTTTATGCAAAGGTAAAGTTATGTTATTTTAATCCATGACATGTGTGGCAATTTGTATAGTCGCCTCCAGAACTTAAAATGCTGCCTTGTATAGGCCCAGCACAGCCTTAAGCAGATAGCTAGCATCCTCGCAAACTCCTCTCAGTACCTCCTCTTGGTCCATGAGACCAGTCAAGAGCAACTGCTTTTTGAAAGTCTGATTGTCAGAGCTGTGGGCCCTTCCTCTAACCTTAGTTAAGAACTAAAATCCCTCACCTTTATCCATCTGTACCCCATCCTGATTCAGGGGTACAGTTACTCTTCCGGGAGCTGCCACCTTCTCTTTCCATCTTTTAGTTTTCTGTTAACTTGATCTTGATTCACAGTAAATTTGTCCCTTTCAGTCCCCTGTCTAGATCCTGACGACTGTGTAGCTCCTTGTCAGGTCTTCATATCAATGTGCAGTGATGTCACACTCTCTGACTCATCCCTTCTCGGTTGACTTTGGTGGCATGTCCACGTCCCCTGGCCTCTTAGCCTTCACAAGCAGGCTGCAATCCTCTAGTCTCCTTTCTTCCACAGTGTTCTCTTTCCTTTCCCTCCCTTTTCTTCTGGCAGTTTCATCCGTTGTTATGTCTTTAAAATCCAGGCATATGCATCAGCTCCGAGTACTTACCAGTGGCCCAGACTCCTGTCCGCTGACTTTCATCCTGGTACCCACTTCCCCTTGGCCATCTGATTGATACAGAAGCTAAACTCCCTTCTATATCCCTCACACCAGTTCCGGATGCTTCGTTATCCTTCCTCTACTCAGTGGATCGAAAATACACACTGCTTTCTCGCTTTCTTATCAGCCTACATCAGGAAGTCCTTGTATCTTTGGCTTCAAACTACAACCAGAACCTGACCATTTCTCACTGTGCCTACTGCTGCCTCCCAACAATTGTCTGAATGCTTGAAGTGCCAAAACTGCCCCTCTTTGGTGGCTCTGTTCCTGTCCTTGTCCTTCTAGGATCCAGCAGTGTAGTCAGAGCCGTGCCAGGAGTGACATCACATCACTTCTCTGCTCAGGACTCTGCAAAAGCCAAAGTCCTTACCTGAATCACTGCCTTTGTGAGTTCTCCCTGCGATCCCTTTTGTTACTGTATCCCAGCTTCACTGTTGAGCCCTCCTATTCCTCTGCTGTGTGCTCCTCACTTAGGGATTCTACTCTTCCTGCTTCAGAAATTCTTGCTCCTTTCTAGTGACTCGTACCTCCTATGATTCTCATCTCAATAACTGAATTATCTGATTATAGCTATAGCCAGATCACTTCTTCAGCCTTTATTCTATTTTTTCTATGTATTCTATGTTTTAACAGTATAGATCCCCTTCAGTAAAATATATGCTTTGTTTTCATGTAACTGTTATCCTTTTTTCCACTGTTAGCATATAAGCTCCACCAAGCAGGGACCTTCCTTGTTATACCTGAAGTGTACCTGACACGAAGCAGAAGTCTATCAGTGCACACCCAACACTGAAAGAATGAAGATATTCAGAGATTAACAAGAGCTCAAGAGATAAGCTGCACCCTTGAACTAATATAGGCTTAACAAAATGAAGACACAAGGCATTAAAAGCTAAGAGAAAAAAAAACCTGAACACTTTAATGGAAAAAAAAAACCAACTTGAATACTTGACTTCTTAGGAAAATTGGTGATCACTTCAGAAATGAAATGCCTAGCACATTTGGAAGCTTCTTCAAGAGTAAAATGGGGCTGCAAAAAATGAGAGAATTAAGCTTTTTGCTTAATTCTGGCATTGGACAATGATACAATCTTGTTTCTCTTGTAAACCTAAGTGTTTCATGTACAGTTACCTCTGTGAGTATAATGGCTACTAAACACAGTTCAGCAAACATCAGTAATTTTACAAAATCAGAGTTTACAAAATCGCAATCTAAATTTAACAAGTAAATGATTGTTTTCAAGTGACACATTCATTCAGCACCATGTTGAGTGGGGAAGAACTGACCACATAGGCACCATCTTGAAGCACTTGTACTAAACCTGAATGACACAGAAAAGATGAGCATGGTTTCCATACATGGGGAACATCCATATTGAAGAAGCATCATGTAATTTAAAATAATTATAATTAAATGAGAAAAATTGAGAATTGATTCCATAAAATATACAAAGAGTACTTAAGGAGCCCTTTAATGGAATCAGTTTTCTTAGCAGAATTAATTTTTATATGGCTCTCTTAGGATCGATCATTTTAAAAAATTCTTTATTCCTTTTTGGATAAAGTGTCTCATTGTGAAATTCTAGTTGGCCTGGAACTCATTATGTAGAACAGGCTGGCCTCAAACTTGCAGCAATCCTCCTGCCTCTATCTCCTGAATGCCGGCATTATATTCATGTGACATAACCCATAGCTAAAATATTTTCTTTTTGAAGTCAGTAAAGCATCTAAAGATCCTTTTAAACTTTACAGAAAGCAAAGTATGCAAAAGTCAGACCTGCGGAAAAGGTCATCCACACTTAGGTTACACAACCAAGTAGGAAAATGTTAAAGCTATTTGTTTTTCATACATTTTTGCAAGTGTTTGACTCTACAGACCATAGGAAATCCTTTTGGGGTGGTCTCTGCCCCATTTGATTGACAGAGGGGGGAGTCAGCAAATAATCATAAGATGAGAAAACAACATTAAGTTATTTTAAATAGGGTTTTTAAAATTCTTGATTTTTTGAAATAATGGTGATATATGATGAAGGTAACTTACTTTCTAGCTCCAGAAGTAAAATGGGATTGATGTCATCCACGTAAGGACAGAAGACGCAGTGATAAGAATATGGAGACAGAGAGATCAGGGGATGGAGACAAGGCTAGATTAGACACAGACAGCAGATGCAGAAGTTGCTCTCAGGAAGTGTGTTTAGTGTCTGTGTTTATGTGAAGTTTCTGGGCACAGTGGCTCTTGGTGTTCTGCTCCTGGTCATATTTGCGCTAGATGGTTTTTTGTCAACTTGACACAGGCTGGAGTCATCTGAGAGAAGGGAGCCTTCAATTAAGAAAATGCCTCCATGAAAATCGGGGTGTAAGCAAGTCTGTAAGGCATTTTCTTAATCAGTGATTTATAAGGGAGGGCCCAGCCCATGGTAGGCGGTGCCATCCCTGGGCTTCTAGTCCTAGGTGCTATAAGTAAGCAGGCTGAGCAAGCTGTGGAGAGCAAGCTAATAAGAAACTCACTCCATGGCCTCTGCATTAGCTCCTGCCTCCAGATTCCTGCCCTGCTAGAGTTCCTGTCCTGACTTTGATGATGAACATTGATGTGGAAGCATAAACCAAATAAACCCAGTCCTCCCCAACTTGCTTTTGGTCATGGTGTTCCATCATAGCAATAGAAGCCCTGACTAGGACAATAGTCTCTTCTCCAGAGTGAAATTTTCATATGCTGTAGAGACTAACTCAGTTTTCCTTGGGTTGCCTTATTAGCACTTAACCCTTAAGGGTAAGAAAGACTGTTTTTCCTTTCTAGCCAAAGTCTCACATTGTGTTTTGCTATTTGACCTAGGGATCATATGGATATAAAATCTGACTTTTCTTGTAACTATTGCCTTGGGAGTAGACCTGTTCCTGTGCACGGTTGTAATTAATATTCAGTACCCTAGGTAGAAGGCCATAAACCCAGAAGTTCCTCTTGTCCTATAGACAACCACTGTGTTTAAATACTCACAACTTAGACAATTCATTGAATTGTACAATCAAGAAAGAAATGACAAAAAAGAAAGGAAGGAAGGGAGGGAGGAAAGAAGGAAGAAAGAAATGGCTCAGAGGAGGGAGAACTCCATCATTTATTTATATGCTGTGAGTGAATTGGTTTAGCAGCTCTTTTCTCCCAGGACAGTAAAGACTTTACTGGAAACATAGAAAGGAGGACACTCTTTTCAGTTGTTCCCTTAACATCTTATGTTGTTCTTCCTAGTTGCTTGTGCATGTGCGCGTGTGCGCACACACACACACACACACACACACACACACACACACACACATACACCAGAGTTTCTTGAAGTAAAGACCTGCCTCCAAGCCTGTTTCTCAGCACACAGAGCTACTATGCACCAGCTGAACCCCGGCTGAAACACACAGCTTCCACTACGGTGATGCTCCAATATTCTAGCCTTTTCCATGCTCTGTGGGGAACCTGAGCATCAATAAACTCCCTGGCCCCAAAGCTGCTCCTCCCCAGAGCCATGGAGTACCTGTGCAGGTGTTCAGGGACACTCTGACACCTCCTTTCTAGAGGCCACAAGCAAGGGAAACAATGACGTGGGCATTCTATAGGGACAGGGCCCAGGGGATTTTGTCCCCATGTTCAGGTGGTGCCGAAGTAAACACAGGCAGCTGCTTTCCTTGCCATCTCCAGGAACCTGGCAAAATGAAATATTTACCAAGTAAAACTTAGACAAAGCATGCCATTTCCTGGCAGTGATGGGGAGAAGCTCACAGAAGCCCTACGTAGCTCTGTTTCCACATCTCATGGCAGTATGAGGTCAGACACTTAACTGAGGTCTGGGGAAATTCTTTGCTCTCATCAGTGTAATAGGAAAGAAGCCGATTTGATACACTGGCTGTGCTTTTAATTGCACCAAAGCTCTACAAATATTCTCATCACATTGCCCTGATTCCTGCAACAGGCTGGGCAGACAAACAAACATGCTTATTAGAGTTTTCCTTTGTAGGCTAAACTTTAGGAGGCATGGCCATGGTAGTTCCTGGGGAGAATGAGTCTTAGCTCCTTGACCCCACCTATGCTCTTGGGGTGGGGCAGGACACACCCAACGTAGCCGGTCGTCACTTTTTCCATTCTAGAAGGGAAACTGCAGCATCACTGCTGTGAGGGCTGAGTTCTGGCTCTAGTTACATCCTTCCATTCTTTAACATCAAGTAAACAGTGTTCACCAGGCTGATGCGGCTTTAAGGCTACCGAGAGCAGCAGCATTGCTGGAATCCATGTGGTTCTCTGACCCACAAGCAAGATCACCACTTATGTCTACAACTTAAACCGTTTCAGTGTGTCTGAGCCACCTGCTTCCTCGAGGAACGCTGAGTTCTGGGAAAGATTTGGGAGCAACTGTACGCCTGTTGCACTAAGATAGTAGATGGGCAACATGACTGTACCTTTCCATCTTTGGGTTAAAATAATTCCTCACGTGAGTATTTGGCTGGCTCTGCAGCAGCCTTTAAACACACAGGGTAGACATGTCTAATTTATAGATGGTGTTCAGTTCTTTTTCTTCTGCTTCCACCAATAGGCAAACAAGAGGGAATAAAAGACCCCAATTTTGTCACAGTGCTTACGGAGTAGCTACCAGGCATGACCGGGTTTCTTTTTGATCACTCTGACTGTCCATCTGACTGTCCTCCTCCCTCTAGCCTACGTCTAAGGACTTAAATACCTGGAAGTCATTGGTTCATTATGAGATGGCTGTAGTCCCATTAAACATGTCTACAAACGTCAAAGGGCAGAGCTAACAAGATCAAGAAACAGAGATCCTGTCTCTGATGACTGGGGGAAATCAAGTCCTAAAGGAAATCCCTGTTTTGTACCACAGAACTGTATTTTTCTACCTCCTGACACTTCCTGTTAAAGCTTGAATGTGGCTCATGGTTTAAGAGATTGCCCCAGAGTACTGGCTGGGAAGTAGTGGAGTATGGAAGGAATTACATCACTGGGACACTGACGTCAGAGGGTTGATGTTGACCTCCTGCAGAGAGTTTGCATTCACAATAGTGGGTTACTATAAAAAGAGCAAGTCTGGCTCCTCCCTGGACTTCAACTTACTGTCCTACCCTGGCATCTCTTCTTCATGCGGTCATTTCTTCCCTGCTTCTCTGTCATGTTGTGACATGGCTAAAGGAGCCCTTGCCAGATGCTGAACAAATGGAGCTACATTTTTGGAGCCTCTTCAACTCCAAGCTAAACAAATTTCTTTATTCTATTAAGTAGCTAGATTGGTATTTTCTTATAGCAATGGAAAATGAACTAATGAATTAATGCATCTCCCTACTCCATGCTCAGCTCAGGCTCAAACACAAGGCTCTTTTTATAACCTTCAGAGCCCCTGATGATCTGTCCCTGGTCACTTTTCTTGATTCTCTTCCCCTGATTCTGTTTAGCTACCCACCTTCCCTGCCTTTCTCCACCAAGGGCCCTCGTTCTTGTGTGCTGTTCTCTGTGTCTGAGCCCCTGGGTAATGCATGACTTACATCCTGGCCATAGTCAGCACTTATTCAAGCTTCATCTTCCAATCACCATTCCTTGGACCACTTGTCCTAGAATACCTTCCACACTGGGTAGGCCGAATCATCCCATTGTGCAGCCATTAGCTATGTGTAGTTGTTGTGACTCAAAGTGTTCCTTTCCTGTTTGGAGAACACCAGTATAAGACATCAGCATGAACTTCTCTGAGTCTTGTTTTTGATTTCTAGCACTCACTGCTGCATCAAAGTGTGTTCCTTTGTCTCATTGTGACGATGGAGGATGTAAGGCTATACAACCAGGGACTTAGTGTCTTATTTAGTCTCTTATTTTGAGCTCCTAAAATAATGTTTGGTATATCACAGACTCTTAATAAACATTGAGTGAATGATCTTTAATCCCCGGGGAAAGAAGCAAGAGTCACGGCAGGGGGTCTGCTGCTCTTCCCCACCCCAGCACCATGTCTTCCAGGCCAGGTTTCCTGGAAGGAACTCGGCTCCTGGCTTTGCCCACTGAGCTCCTCTCTCATGATTCCCAAGTCCCGGTGGAAGAGGCACATTCACAGATGGCCCTTTTCAAGTCTGGCAGTTGCTCAACGCTGGGGAACCATCTACCAGAATGTCATTGGTCAATTAGTGGAAGTGAGTGACTGCCTCTCTGCTATTAAAGAGTAGGAATTACATGTGTCGGGTTTTTTTTTTCTTTCAGCTGAGTGTTCTTCGTAATGGGATTATTTGGATTTTCCTGGGGCATCTGGTCTGCCAAAGGGTTATAGGATGACTAGTAGAGACTTGAGGGCAGAATCTAGGAGTACTGAACTCTTTCCAGGATCAAGAGAAGACACCTGGGTCTGCTTACCTTTTCCTCCTGCAGAGCAGAGTTTATAAACATGGTGTCAATGTTTTAAATACATTTATGCGTGCATGTATTTTTGTATTAAATAATTGTCACAATAAGAAACTATATCAACTTCACTGAGTAGCATTAAGGAAGGCTTGGATAACATATTTATCCTGTATTGGGTGAGATGTCTATTATTAGACTTTTTAATTCTGGAATTAATCTGTAAATTTAGTACAGTATTAATAGAAATTTCTTTGAAAAACAATGGCCAAGCAATTCTAAGTTTCGCTGGAAAAGAAAGAAGATTAAAATAATAAAAAATATAGATGAAAAGGATGTGTCATGAAGGGAACATGCATTGGTATAAAATATAGAAAGGAGATAAAAAGTCAAACTATTAAAGCTAAAAACAGATGACCAGGACAAAAGTCTTAAGAGGCATTGATTGATACATGTAAGAACCTCATTTCTTGTCTGAGGGATATTTTAATACTGTTTCTGAAATATTTGGTAGCTAGTTGTACCTCATACAATATACAAAACAAGTTACAGAAATAAATGTTGAACAATTAAATTAAACTAATTCTCCTATAGATGCATACTTTAGAAGTTCAACAGGGCCTTAATAGATTTGCCTACTGGGTGGGAAATATGAACAAAGAACCTAAAGTAGATTATATAAAAATGATTTAAAAGCTTAGCTAGTCATGGCAAAAACATACACCATAGATAAGACCATCTTAGAAAAATACTTATAGTGCACCAAAAGCTTCTGTCTCTCATAAAACTCAATAAGCAAAAGACTGTTAGTGTCTTGTGTCTGCCTTCCAAATGGCTGCAAACTGAGTGAGTTGAAATTTCTCTTCTCTCTGTTATAGAGGCTAGAAGCCCAACATGGTGGTGTTAGCTGAGTCACAGTTTCTCCAACAGTGACCCTTCATTGTCCTCTGGGGTGGGTGGATCTAGGACTCCTCAGCTTCTGGCTGTTGCCGGAATAACTACAGCTTCCCTTCCATGTCTTTTCTGGCCTTTATTACAAGGACAGTTGTCGGTGGATCTACAGTGTAACCTCATAGTCCAGGCGGACTTCATCTCAATATGTTAACCCAATCACCTATTTTACAGCTATGATACCCTTCATAGATTCTGGTGGCTAGAGCGCCGACATGCCTTTCTGGAGGTGACCACCAACCTGCTGTCAGCCCAAAACGGGAATGACACAGGATGAAGATTTTCATGAGAAATGTTCGTTTTTACCAGCAGTCAGATGCAACTTAAAACAACAAAACATGTTTTTCATTTATCTCAATGCCAATTTCTGTATAGGGGAGAACACAGAAAAACAGAGAACCTTTTTAATCTTCCTGGATTCAGTGGTTTTTTAAATTGCCAAAATTAGGTTTTCCTTTTAACCTCAGGAATTCCCAGTACACACTGCTAAAATTAAAATAATAAAAACAGCCTAATTGCCCAATGGCAGGAGACAGGTCAGGTGAATTATAGCCCAATGCAAATTAAAATGGTAAAATAATATTTAAAAGCTAGAAAAAAATTTCAATATCAAAGCAGGTTATGGAAATAGCCACCTCTGGACCAAGATGATGGACTGAATGCATTTCCAGTTCCCTCTCCCCTACCCTATAGCCTCGTCCATGCCCTGGTTAATATTTCAAAACACCATTTAAATAATAAATGGCTGATCCCAAAATGTCAAAGAAATCCTCAGGGGATAGAAAAGAAAAAGAGAGGACAAAGATAGCATGAGGACTGAGGCCGTGTCACAAGTTATGACTCGTGTGTGGTTAGCATGCAAGCCAGGAGTTGGAAACACACTGTCCACCCCTAACTGGGAGAAAGGACAGCCTACAGCTGTCTGTCATAGACAGTGGTTAGAAAATGTCACCCAGGCAAGATGGAAAGCCCCAGAATCCAGCATCTGTGCACAACTGGAAATCCAGCACTACTGAGAGCAAAGGACAAGCAAACTAGTTCAGCTGTTTGTCACCCTTTGGGGCTGTAGCAGAGGCAATCACAAAGTCCTATAAGAAAAACAGAAAACACATAGGCAGGCTCACAGGGCCACGTCCTGACCTGACAGGAATCTGTAAGAGTGAGTCTGTGTTGCTGTTTTTTTTTGTTTGTTTGTTTGTTTTCGGACTTACTTTCACTCCAGAGCTTACTAATGATAAATAAGATTTCGTCTGTGTGATTATATCTATTGATCAAATACTAGAAACTAAACTTGAGAATGACATCACTGCTCTGATGATCCTTGTGCTCTGCAAGGCCACGCCCCATTAGCAACAGGGGCAGCGACATTACTACTTACAGGGCAGCCCCTGCAGAAGGTCACTATCCATCATGGCTTTTGAGAATGAAGCCAAGCAACAGCTTTCTGCTGTTACAGAACCTCGCAGTGTCCTTGAATAATCTTGGGGATTTCCTGGGGATCCCCAGGTCTGAGAACTACTACTCTCAAAGTTGTGCTGACAGCCAAAACTCAGTCCACATTGGGATGAAGTCTTGTGTGGCTTGAGATAGCCACTGAGCAAACAAGTAGGGGATTTCACAGTGGAAGAGTTCTAGGTGTTAGAGGGATCTGAGCAGGATTTCAAACGTGTGTGCTCAGTGTGATCCGACCAGCTCCGTGCTCCTGCTCGGTGCTCCTGCCTCCACACAGTCAAATGCTGGAAACAGAACTGCTGCTGATTGTTAAGAATCTGGATTGTCGAAATATACCTCTCTGTCTGTCTCTGTCTCTCTCTGTCTCACTCTCGTGTGTGTGATTCTGAATTTCCAAATTATTTTCCTAGGATATCTGCTATGAGGTAATATTTTCTTTAAAAAGGACTTGAAATGGGGGGGGGTGTATTAAAGAAGAGTTTTTTTTGGGGGGGGGACAGAATAAAAAGTGAATATGATCAAAACACAAAATATAAAAATTTCAAAGACTTAATAAAATACATTTAAAATTCTTTTCTCCAGTATTTTTATTGTGATAACGTCAGCATGGCATAAAATTTTCATTTAATCATCTGTAGCTACACACTCACACTCTTCCACAACTGCCATCATGCTCCTTCTTCATAACCCTTTATCTTGTAAAAACTGAAACACTTTATGCTTTCAATAACAGCTCTCTATTCCTCCGTTCTCCCTGCCTTGGGGAGCTGAGTCCTTTCATAGTAAGTCTCTCTGCACAACCCCTTTATGCCAGGCATTTGCAGAAAGTCTAGATGATGCCCAGGCTACTGGGTGGTGCTGTCTTTTACCAAAGATTCATTTCCACCACACGCTCACAGTTTGGCTAAAAGGTAGTTGATAGGGTACTTCACAGGGTGAGCTCTGGAGTGGGCCTGCTCAATTTGATATTTTTCTCTCTTGAGACAAAGGCTTGCTGTGTAACCCATTCTGGCCTGACACTCACTGTGGAGAGAATAGATTGCTGCTATTATGGGTACCAGTATGCAGTGAGAGTACGGTGTTTTTAAATCTATGGGAAGGCACGTATGAGAAAGATGCACTGTCAAGCATCTGGAAGACATGTGCAAGTTTTAGAGAGGAGGAACATCCCAGGAACTGGTTATGGTAGAGATAATGAGGGAAATGCTGAAGGTGGGGGCTTTGTGGAGAAACAGAAATGTGTGTGTGTGTGTGTGTGTGCGTGTGCATGTCTATGTGTGTGCGGGGGAGTGTATGTGAGTACGTGTGCGTATGTATGTGTGTTTGTGTGTGTTCACGCATGTGGGCTGTGTGCTGTGGGAGCTTGTGTGAAACAGCTTTAAAACACTATGTGACATTACTAGATATCCACTATTTTGTGAACTGCCAAAAGCAAAACACACACTCAGCATCCACACGCCATGCTTGTCAGAATAATTCTCATCCATATGTAGAGGTTACCCCTTCTCTATTTGTGCAAAATGTGTGTATCATTGAATATATCAGATGTCGTTTGATATAAAGTTATTTGTTTTAAATATCGCCTTTAAAGATACAGGATCAATCAGCTGTGGGTTCTCTGGCTCAACGTGATGATCAGGGCATTTACACAAAACCTGACAACTGGGGCTCTTCCTCGGTGTCAGAGTGTTTGCAGAGATCCCCAGTAACCGCCAATAGAAGAAATACTATGGCATACTCACTGCGCCTCCCCACACTCTTATTGCTCCTCCACTGTGCTCCAGCTTCCCTCTGCGCCTCTGTTTCCATCAGCCAGCACCTGCTGCTGTCTTCCAGAGAACTGCATCCGAGGTGCTGGATCTGCTTTCCCTCTGTGCAGAGAGCTGTGAGCACCTGCATTTCAGGGTCGTGACAGGTGTGGAGGTGTGAAAGGGTAGAACCTTGTGCTTGGGTAGGGAATGGCCTCAGGCGTTACTTCTGTCTGAGTAAGATAGGATGTCATTATGCATATTTTGGAGATGGTGGGAGTCTGGAGGCTTTGCCGAATCTCCCGCCCTCTTGATCACTACACCTATCTAACATCACCATTTTGTCTTTGGAAAGAGAGCCACCGTATTGTGATTGTTTCCGTGAACAAATCAGACTGCACTTGAGAACCGCTATCCATTGAAAGCTATCCTTGATGAAAAGATGTCATCAACAACTCCAGCTCCTTTCCTCTTAGAGCCCACAGTGTAGTTTGGAGACGAGGTGGTGAAGCAATGTTAGTACAGGGAGGAAAAGAATAGAATCCAGGCTGGAGCACTTACCCCCAATGGGAGCACCGGATGAGGTGAGGGCACAAACCTTGGGCTCAGACCCAGCTGAGAGCAAGCCCCAGCTGCTCTGACAAGCCCTGTGGTCCTCGACTTGCTCATCCCTTTCTGCTTTGGTATTTGCATCTGAAAGATGGAGGCCATAATGTTTATTTTATCGGATTGAAAGAGTTTGTAAAAAAATATAAGGGGGAACATAAAATGCTAATACAAACCTGGTATAGTATGCACTAAACCAACTGAATTTGTTTTGGTTTTCTTTTTTCTTTTTCTTTTCATTTGTATATTTGCAGTGAGTGAGTGTGTGTGTGTGTGTGTGTGTGTGTGTGTGTGTATGTGAGTGTGTGTGTGCATGTGCGTGTGCTCACAGGCAAATGTACACCTGTACATGAGGGAGCCTGAAGTTGATGTTGGGAGTCTTCCTTGATGAGCCATCCACGTTCTTCTTTGAGGCAGGATCTCTTAATCAAATCCAGAGCTGACCAGTATGACTCATTTGTCTAGCCAGCATTATCTAGTGTTCTCTTTCCTCCACCTTTGTAGACTGGAGTTGCAGGCATGCCGCCACCCAGCACTTTCATGAGTTCTATAGATCTCACGGAAGTCCTTTGCTCATGCAGAAAATGCATTAACTGCTGAGCCATCTTCCTAATCCATTGGTTTTTCAATGAATTTTAATTTTCAGCTGAAGCAAGCAGAGCCTGGTGCACAGTATGTATTATACTGTGTAATCCATGTAGAAATAAAGGATCACTCTCTGCAAACGTGAATGATCTTTTAAGATGGCTGTGAGCCTTGCTTTCAGCCACACCTGGTGAGTAAACTTCACTCTGAGAACTACTGCTTGCAACCCAAGTGTGGTTTTTGTATTAGTTAGCGTGACATCACTGCAAGTATCTAAGAGGATTTGGAAGGAAGGATTTCTTTTAGGGGCACTCCAGATGTTGTACTCTGTGGTCAGCTCACCCTGTTGTCTGTGAGTCTGCGATCAGACACAGAGAGCAGCATGGCACCAGTGTGTGGTAGGGCAGGGAAGTAGATAGCAAGAAGGAAAGGAGGACCCTGGCACAAGGCTGCCCACAAGCAAGCAGTGACTACGTCTCCCAGATAGGACCTGCTTGGGAAAGAAGCATCACTTCTAACATGCCATCAATTACGTATCCACCATCGAATGTTTGCATTCGAGGAGAGCAGAGATAAACCTGGAGGACTTTCAGGTGGATCTGTGAAGGCCCATCGCCCGGGCTTTCCTGTTCCTCTCGGGCTGGGGTGAGCTCTGAAAGGGAAGACCCCCACAAACAAAATGCGTGTTCTAATTCTGTGATTCCACATAAAATCACTTGATTAGCTGTCAGCTTCCTACAGACACAGCTGCAGTAGGAAGGGAGACTCCATGTGAAGTATCTTTGGGAGACTTTTGTGGACATCAGGTGTGGGGGCAGGGAAAATGCATCGTAACAGGTGGCATGGCATGAAAACTGACCAATGAGCTGTTCAGGGCACAGAATGAGAGACAGGACTTCTTCTAGTCCCCGTCCAGCTGCGCCTTCACTGTGTATAGATGCATGTCTTGTGAGTCCGTACATGTCTGTGTGTCTGTGAATCAGGATATAACCTTACAGGTTTTTAAAAACAAGGCCAGCTGGACTGTGACTGAAAAAGCATGGGATAAAACCGGACTCTCTGAACATGGCAAACAATGAGGGCTGATGAGAAGCCAAGGACAATGGCACGGGGTTTTGATCCTACTTCATGTTCTGGCTTTGTGGGAGCCTAGTCAGTTTGGTTGTTCACCTTCCTAGACATGGATGGAGGGGGTAGGACCTTGGACTTTCCACAGGGCAGGGAACCCTGACTGCTCTTTGGACTGGAGAGGGAGGGGGAGAGGAGTGGGGGGAGGGAGAGAAGGGTGGGAGGAGGGGGAGGGAAATGGGAGGCTGGGAGGAGGAGGAAACTTTTTTTTCTTTTCTTTTTCTCAATAAAAAATTAAAAGAAAAATATTTTTAAATTCTTGAAGAATTTCTTACAGTGTGTTTTGATCATAATTATTCCCTTCCATCAACTCCCCCCAGACTCACCCCTACCTCCTCACCCACCCAACTTTGTGCCCTTCCCTTTTAAAAAAACTCATCAAATCTGTGTCCAGTGTGTGCTGGCCAAATACTCGGGTGTAGGGCTTGTCTTGAAACATGGCTGTCCCATCGGAGATCATAATTGTAACTGAGACTGACCCTGCTCCTCCCAGTAGCTATTAATCACTAGTAGTTCCTTAGCTAGGAACAGGACTTTCTGCCCACCTCCCCTCCACATCCCCACCCCCATCTCCATGCTGAGATGTTTTTCTAGCTCCAGCTTGCCCAGGTTTCCGGGTTTTATGCATGTTGTCGCAACAACTGTGACTTCGTTTGTGGAGCATCCTGCTCTCTCCGGGATAAAATTTTCTTATTGTCATCCACCACCTCCGGCTCTTCAAGCTTCCTTGATGATCTCTGAGTCTTGGGGAAGCCTTTTGAGACGCATTGTTTGTGTTTTAAAAGGTGGAAGGGAGTTAGCTTCGTTCTCAGTAGAATACCTGAGCAACGTTACCCTACAAGCAAAGTTCTTTAAAATAAAAACTACAGTAGCAACCTTGGCTAACTACTCCAGGTGTGGTTTGCACTTGAGCAAAGAAACGGCATGGTGTGCTCACGTGCGTGTGCTAGCAAAGCAAGAAAAGTGCATTCTGTGTCTTTCTGTGTCTGTCTGCTGCAGCTTGGAGTAGTGAAAAGGGGCCAAGAGCTGAGTGATGGAAAAGGAAAGGAAAGGAATAATGAGTATCTCTCCTGGTTCTTCCCATACAGATCTCTTTGGAACCACGGGTGAGTGATGCCGTTAGAGCTGAGCTGCTGAACACTCGTGGACACTCCCCTGCTGCACGTTGGCCATCAGCTGAGACAACATGGAAGATTCCTACAAGGATAGGACCTCACTGATGAAGGGTGCCAAGGACATTGCCAAGGAGGTGAAGAAGCAAACAGTGAAGAAGGTGAGCCAGGCAGTGGACCGGGCCCAGGATGAATACACCCAGCGGTCCTACAGTCGGTTCCAAGATGAAGAGGATGACGATGACTACTACCCGCCCGGAGAAACCTACAGCGGGGAGGCCAACGATGACGAGGGCTCCAGTGAGGCCACGGAGGGTCATGATGAAGAGGATGAGATCTATGAAGGGGAGTACCAGGGCATCCCCAGCACGAACCAGGGGAAGGACAGCATAGTGTCCGTGGGACAGCCCAAACGAGATGAGTACAAGGACCGCCGAGAGCTGGAGTCAGAGCGGAGAGCTGACGAGGAAGAGCTGGCCCAGCAGTATGAGCTGATAATCCAGGAGTGTGGCCATGGTCGTTTCCAGTGGGCCCTTTTCTTTGTCCTGGGCATGGCTCTCATGGCGGATGGTGTGGAGGTGTTTGTGGTGGGCTTCGTGCTACCCAGTGCAGAGACAGACCTCTGCATACCGAATTCAGGATCCGGATGGCTAGGTGAGTGTTTTATGTCAGCGAGACAGCTCTGAAATCGCTTTTAATTATGGAGCCCAGAGTAAATAACACTCATCTAGAGAACTGCATTTTTTAAATGAGAACTCTTATAAGTACAAAAAAAAAAATAGAAAAATTATGTCATGAGCGCCTGTACAGAATTTTACCTGGGTTCTGTAGGTAACTTTTCTGACGGTTTCTTCATGTTTTATATATTCATCAATACAGCCAATTTGTGAGCATTTTAAAGTAAGTTAGAGAAATGTATTTCAAGCTACTCTAGCAGAAGTCATGAGCCATTTGATGAGAAGGGTGTCACTAATTGGTATGTAACTGTTATAAAGTCTACACATGCACATAGCTCTGACATGATTAGCGACACAACCTTGTAGGTCACCATTGTGGATGCAGCCTTTCCTTTACCAGCACATCAGTGTATATTACATGGGTACATAGCAGTAGAGACCTGCATTGCTGGCTCCTTTACTGATGCCTAAGGTAAGGCTGGGGATGGAGTTCAGCGGTAGAGTGCTTGCCAAGCATGTGAAGAACCCTGGTTTCCATCCCCAGTATCTTTATAGAAAACTCACTTGATAATTTTCTAAATAGAGGTTGATTCTATGAAACCTGTGACTGTTGATTTCAGATATTACATCTAATACCATCACTTAGTGTCAGAACACTGATACATTTTTTTCCTATGATCTATGAGAGTATTTGCTTGTTTTTTTCCTAATTAGCTTTCTACATAGAATTTTCTATAGATGATTTTGAAATTGTTTTTGGGGTTTGTATCTTCATTTCTAAACTGGACAAACTTCATTCTCTAATATAATTTTAAAATTGACTTCAAATGTTATTAGTCATTCAATTTTATGTGTTGAAATATGACTTCTGTAAGGTATCTATCTAGGCAACAGACTTGGTTTTTATATTCAGTTCACCATACACAGAAGGATCTTTTGTGGAGAGGTTCATTCTCTTGCGGTAAACTGGAGGAGCAGACATACACGTTTTTTGGTTTGTTTGTTTGCTTTTTTCGTTTTTGGTTTTTGGTTTTTGGTTTTTGGGTTTTTTTTTTTTTGTTTTTTTGGATTTTCAAGACAGAGTTTCTCCGTAACTTTTGGTTTTTGTCCTGGAACTAGCTCTTGTAGACCAGGTTGGCCTCGAACTCACAGAGATCCGCAAGCCTTTAATCCCAGCTCTTGGGAGACATACACAGTTTAAGGGCCCATGTCAACTACTTGATACACTAAGTCAGAAAGATTTTCAAACTCCTCTTAGAAATTCTGCCTCAGCACTGGAGAGAGGGCTCAACCATTAAGATTACTGGCTGTTCTTCCAGAGGTCCTGAGTTCAATTCCCAGTAACTACATGGTGGCTCACAACCATCTATAGTGGTATCTGATGCCCCTTTCTGATATAAAGTCATACATGTAGATAGAGCGTTCATATCTACACAAAATAAAGAAATCTTGAAAGAAAGAAAGAAAAGAAAGAAGGAAGAGAAAGAAAGAACAAAAGAAAGAAAGAAAATGAAAGTCTGTCTCAAAGAACATGCTTGAATAGATGAAAATCTTACGCAATCAGAATACTGCTGTCTATATTTCTAGGAGACTTCTATAAACAAAGCTTGAGAAATCGAGAACATAGTTGTTTCTTAGATAATGTCATGATCATTGATGCAAAGAAATGTGTGTGGCTAGATGAAATTTCCCAGCTTCCTCTCTGGCACCACAAGAGAAAGTCACAAAGGAGAGGATTGTTTAATTCCTTTAAAGAGTTTTATTCTTTAAATTAGCTCTTGTGTGTGTGTGTGTGTGTGTGTGTGTGTGTGTATTTATTTCCTCCTGTGTAAATGGATGCATTGGGTCCATGAGAGCAGACTGTGAAGGGTCATAGGTGGGAACTGGCGAATAACTTGTCTGTCTTTGCTGATAGACTCAAGTGTGTGTTCAGCCATCAAAAGGCAGACCTCACTGTGCTTCAGAGGAGAAAGCTTAGCTAGTCATCAAATTGATTTTTCTCAGCAGATCTCACATATCTGACACTGTGTTTTGATTTGCTGGTTTTCTTTTCCTTTGGTAGGCAGATGTATTAGTATGGGCCTAATTAGTCAGGAATTTTCAAGATTTGCCAAAGGATGTATCTATCAGTAGAATGTTTCAAGTTAAAGCCTAATAATTATATCCACATCGGTACTTAATCACTGAAGTGTTAAATTTGGAAGGAAACCTTGTTCAAGCTATAGCACCAGCTTTTATGTTAGCGTTATTGCAGGAAACCCCACACCAGACTTGCCCTTCTTCCTTTATCTCATGCACAACATTGCATAGGGTTCCCGTTTCAATCTGTCACAGAAGCCAGCACCGATGCTGACACACGTCTGCAGGTGTTACTGTCAAGTGTAGATAGCAAGGCAGAAGAAGAGATTCCTGGATTGTTTCATCTGTCTGTGAATGCTGCCCTTCAGTGACTTGCAACTGCGCCCTCAGAAGGACTTGTTTTCACACAAGGGTGTGAGTCCCTAGCGGAAGCTGGTTTTTATGGTTTCATGGCTCTATCTTCCAGACTTGCATTTCAATTATTTTGCCATTGTAATTTCGCTCATAATTGCGGTCTAACAGAGTCTCTTTAGACAAGCATTTAAATTGTTTTGCCATTTTCATTTCATCTGCTAATGGTTTTGTAATATCATTACCACGCTAAGTCATAGCAATGGGATCAAAACCAGAAATGAAAGATGCGTGACCCATGCTTGGTGGCACTTTGTGGATATGGATTTGCAAAATAAATTTTCATTTGCTATGAAGCATCATGTCAGTTTTCTCAAAGAAAACCAGATACAAAATATGACCCAGTTCATGTTTTAATTATTTATGGGGTTGATTCTCTTTTGTGTTTGCCCAAAGATCAACTTAGGGTAACTCAGGCGTACTGTGTGTACATTTGTCTGTGTGCACAGATAACATTGTTAATTGGACTGGAAGAAGGGAGTGTAAATATTTAATTATCTAATGAGTCATTTCTTGCAAGAGTAAATGTTGTCCTTTAAGGTAGTTCGCCCCCCGTTGCTAAAGTCAATTTATTGAACATTTATGGTATGCGAAACAGAGTGACACCACTGGGAATATAGGAGAAAAACAGAAAGGAAGACAAAGAGATAGGGAGAGGGAGAAGATTGATCTACCCTCAGAAACTAGAGTCTAGAAAGGAGAAACGGACATGTCTGCAGATTCTCAGGACAAGGAAGCAAGTGTCAGCAGCCAGGGAAACAAGGCACACTCCTTACAGGGCAGGATCCTGAGTAAAGTCATAGAGAGAAGATGGGCGCAGACAAGGCAAGCACACTCATTAGGGGCAGGATCCTGAGTAAAGTCTAAAGAGGAGATGGGCGCTAGGCCAGAGGCAGTCAGCAAGCACTAACTCATTGGTTTACCTGCAAGAGAGCACTTTGTCAACAAGGAAATGCAGAACGCAGCTTTTAGCAGGAAGGAAATTCCCATTTTATGCGGTCTCACTTTGGGGTCTTAAGGGAAGGTTGAAATGTCCTTGGGTTATTTCTCTATCTATCTCGGATGAAGTACCAAAGAGTTAGAAGCCATTGTGTTTAAGGTGACAGTGTCAGCGGCCTTCACCAGGGCGACAGTGGTTTGTTTCCTGAAAATAATGCTTAGTCTTATGGCAAAGACAGAGCCTTGGAGTCTGGAAATGAATTTGTTGGCTGCTGCAAATGGCTTTGTACAAACACAGACAACCGGATTACCGATTCCTTAAGGCGGCATTTAGGTACGTGACCACAGATGTTAGATTTTCTGCCGTTGGTTACAAGGCAGAGTCCTCTCAGATGCCAGTATCCTTCTTGTCCTCTGCTGAGGCTCAGAGGAAAAGCTCCTGAAGGTGTCCTCTGGGGCCTGGCTGGCTTCCTTCCCACCCGAAGGCTAGTGAGTAAGCACACTGTGTTCTAAAGCTGTAATGAGATGTGGTCATTCGAGCTGCAGCCTGGTCCCAGCTCCAGCCCAGTGCAGAACAGTACCTGCTGGCTGCTCTCTCCTCCCCTCCGCATCAGTGGGGAGGGCCTCGTACTCGTAGACTTCCTTCTTACATCCTAGTGGATCAGAGGACTCCGCATCTTTAGCTCTACGGCTCTCTTGTTTAGGGTTCCAAAATTAAGTATTCAGGAATCAAAACATTATTGTGGCCATGATAGATACAAAATTGTTGGAAAACTCAAGAACATCCTTGATAACTAATATTGAATATTTAATCATTAAGCATCCTGTTTGTGTTTCTTTTTTCTTTTTGAGGTAAACTGTAACTATAATCCTTAAATCTCACACCCAGTGATAATTTTGAGGACATGAGTTTTAAAAAGCATAACTGGGGAAAATACAGGCTACTGGGGAAAGGAAAGGAGTAAAACGTGTTAAGAAAAATGGAAACACCCTCCTCCCAAGATTCAGGAGACATCAGAGAAGACAGAGAGGAGAGAGTTTAAGAAATGGAAGATGGATGGCCAGGCGGTGGTGGCGCACGCCTTAATCCTAGCATTCAGGAGGCAGATGTAGCAACGTAAATAAATGCAGGCGGGATAGTAAAGAAATATATACAGCTTTAATGACGAAATAAACTTACAGAACCTAGGTTCCCGCGTAGCACAGAAAGCAGGAAAAGGGCAGAGCAACCTCCCAAGCGCCCGATTTATCTGTATACAATCGCTGAGGCAAACCCGCCCCCTAAGGGGCTGGCTTAACCCTACAGGCAGAGGCAGGAGTACCTCTATGAGTTCAAGGCCAGCCTGGTCTACAAGAGCTAGTTCCAGGACAGGCTCCAAAGCTACAGAGAAACCCTGCCTTGAAAAATCAAATAAATAAATAAATAAATAGAAATGGAAGATGGGAAAGAGTATCATGGGATGCCACCATTCAGAGATTTCATGGCTGTTGCAAATCATGAACACATAGCAGCTATGGATGCCTACACAAGATCAGGCCCTTCATACTTCCATCAAGAATAGAGGAGGTGCCCTTGAGGCCACACCTCTTCTGGAGGCAATGTTGACTGCTAAGGTTTGCTAGAGGTGGGAGAAACCAGAGGGAAGCTACTATGGAAGAAAAGGAGGTTCATGGAGAAAGAAAGGGAGAGAAAAGAAGGAAAAGAGGGCTAATAGAGTCACTAGATATTGTGTATGTGTATGAGACTGTCAGAAATTTAAGATTAAAAATATATTAGGTGTATATGGGAGAGGGTTATGTGTGTATGGATGGGAGATACCTGTGAGTGCAGTGCCCAGAGAGTCCAGAAGAGGGCGTCAGACTCCCTGGAGCTGAAGTTAACAGATGCTTGTGAGACAGCCTCTGTGGGTGCTAGGAATGGAACTTGGGTCCTTTAGAAAAGCAGCCAGTGCTCTCAACCACTGAGCCATCTCTCTAGCCCCCAAAAGTAATTTTTTAAAAATAGAAGTAACAAGGACATTTAATTCAATAGGCATTAATTGAGCCCCACCGTGAGCGAGGTGCCTGGCAAGGTACTTTGGGGAGTATTTTATGGAGCATTTTCTGATCTTTTCCATTTGGGAGTTTTTTCCCCACAGTGTAACTTGAAATGAGGTGAGTTTTAGTACAGCCTTCTCCATCTGACAGCGAGCACAGTGCTGCAGTCTCTCGGGGCACAGACTCACCAGGCTGGCTCTGAGAGCGTATGGAAACTTATCCAGGATGGAAGATTTGAGCAGGTATTTGGAGGATAATAAAGAACGAACTGGGCAGTTGAAAAGAGTGGAATCCTGGGGAAATGCTGTAGCTGTCAAAGGGTATGGACGCTGTGAGGCATTTGCTGGGAGCGTGGTTTGGCTGAGGTCCGGTGGCAGTTTGGAGCTGACTGAGGTCAAGCTCTAGGCAGACTGTGAAAGACCTTAAAGTCAAGGAAGTGGGATTGATTTTATCCTAGACCAGTGTTTGGGGAAGTCGCTCTGGCAGCAGTATGAGAAGTGAAAGAGATGGGAGACGTAAAAAGTCAGACAGACTTGGAAAAATCTACTTTATTGAAGTATAATGGTTCACAATTGTAGATTGAACCGTTCCGTTCCTCAGTAGCTATATCTTCATGTCAGGAGTAAAGACTACTAGATTTTACTGGAAGTATTAAATGAGAAAAATCTAAATATAACTGTTATCAAAGCCTCAAATATATCACAAATGCTGCTAAGTGTTGACCATGACGGTCATTTCTGCAAGCGTGAAGGTCACTCTGGAGGTTAATGCAACAGCTTGTGCCAAACACATGACAGCATAAAAACCTGAGTTAATTAGCTGTGTGAAAGACAGGTTGGAATTGGGAGAGAAATGCAAATATTTGAAGTAGGGGATGGTAGATGTGAGGCGGGAGATGGCAGGTGGAGGTGACAGAGGAGGTTAGGTCGCTGTGAAGGTGTCGCTCTGTGAGATCGGAGAGAGGCCAGGGCCAGAATGGCAGAGGGGGGTTCTGGAAAAGCAAGCTGAAGCACACAGATCAAGGCTAAGCAGGAGGGTGAAGAGGACCAGTGGGGGGGGGTGGAGAACTTAGAGTTGGGGAGATGTGGGCTCTGAAATAGGTAACAGCCAGAGGGACAGGGCGCTTCCATGCCTCACCGTGGTTCTCTTCAAGTTAAATCCTCTCTAATTAAATAATTACACAAAAAAATCTCTTTCATTCAGAGCCAGTGGACATTTCTAACATTTGAACTGTACAATCCACAGAAGTTTAGGTGCCATGGAGGCTTCTTTGGAGATGGGGGTCAGGGTTAAGAGGATTGGGATGGCCTCTCCCTCTCTGGCATTTCTCTGATTCTTTATCAGAGTAAATTCATATTCATCTCCAACGTAACTCAGTTTGTGTAAATAATGATCCATAATAGACATGTAAGGTGTGTGTGTGTGTGTGTGTGTGTGTGTGTGTGAGAGAGAGAGAGAGAGAGAGAGAGAGAGAGAGAGAGAGAGAGAGAGAAGGTTTATTGAACTCAGGTCTTGTGTATGTTAGGTAATTGCTCTATCATGGAGCTATATGCCCAATCCTTTTATGATTTTTTTTTTAATTTTGAGGCAGGATCTTACTAAGTTTGAGGCTGCTCTTGGGCTCCCTATATTGTCTGAACAGGCTGCAAGCTTTCCATCATTCTGCCTCAGCCTCCTGGGCTCCTGAGATTACAGACTTGGGTCCCCAAGTCCACCTTACTTTAAATACCCTATCCAGGCTTTAGCTGACTTTAGCTGCCA
Organism: Microtus ochrogaster; assembly: GCF_000317375.1. Taxonomy (NCBI): domain Eukaryota; kingdom Metazoa; phylum Chordata; class Mammalia; order Rodentia; family Cricetidae; genus Microtus; species Microtus ochrogaster. Next base: position 4,411,836 of record NC_022021.1, read on the forward strand.
CAGTGGTGCTGAAAAAGGCTTAGTGTATCATCAGGCAGCTATGATGGACCATTATGTGCAGATCAAGCCAAGGCATGAAATTCTGTTCATTTTATTTTGGGGAACCATGGTGTTTCCCAGATGTTGGTACCTTAGTGAGTTAGGCAAACCAATTACCTTGAGGGGGAGTTAGGAACATGGAAGGTTCTCTTTGGTTCCATGGTCTGTGCTGAATACCAGCTTAGGATGTGTATAGAGCACGTGTTCTCAATCCCAATTTCCCCTCAGTTCCCTAAAATTTTCACTTAAAAACCTCTTGGTTGGGTTAACCTTTGGAAGAATGCAAGACTCTCGTTCTTAGTGAAGCTATACCACCTGGGAATCTCAAGCTGTGAACTATGAATTGATCTTTTGTTTGTGAACTATCACATTGCAATCACACATCTCATCATTTTCTGTATTCTATTTTTTATATTCATAGGCATTATATCACAGCAAAAGTTGTAAATGAGAAAGTTGGTTGCCTTGTAGAGTTAGCCTGTAAGATCAGCCCCTGGTACAAAGCCATCTAAGGGAGGGAATGCAAGGCTAGGTTCATGTGTGCTGCTCCTACAGAAGCCTCCTTGCCCTGACCAATATTTATTTATATGAGGATCTCAACAAATATTCATTGAGTGCATGAGTGGCCATCTCTGAGAACTCTATCACTTTATGACCTCTTTGGAGGCTTGATGGACTTAAAATAAGATTCTATTTTCATTAAGTGGAACTCATTAGTAGAGACAACTTTCTAAAGACATAGTCACAAATATTAAATGCTGGCTGTTCTCTTCCAAAGCTGGCTTTAGTAGAGGTGGCCTGATGTCAGAGTTCATCATATCTGATTTCAGGGCAATCTGTACCTCTATGGAGAACAGCACACAGAAGGCATTCTTACCCACGTCTCTGAGCCCCGTGGCTAGCTTCTCTCATGCTAAGTCTGAGTCCCAAGCCAACCCGAGGGTATTAGAATTTACCCATCAGAAATGTGTTCATCATCATGCCATCACCGATACTGTCTTCTCAGCCATCCTGTTTTCCATTTTAGCTGACCATTTAGCATTCTGAATTTCTTTTCCCTCTTCCTTGGTGAGGTTATATATTTGAACCTTCTTCCTTACCATGTTGATATGTGTGTTTGTTTTCTCAGCATGGTTAGATTTGGGGGTGACTCCATTCGAATGTAGGTCACATCCTGGGTCACAGTTTACAGGGTCCCCTGCATTTCTTGGAAAAATATCCTACTTGAACTATATATTAATTTTTAAAAACTTCTATATTATTAGTAAGAGTTGATTCATTTATTGGCAAAAAATAAAGCTTGACCAAGAATACCAGACCAATAAAGTGTAATATTTATACCTATGAATAGAATTTTACCTGACATCTTATTTTGATCTTTAGTTGCTCTTAAAAGTGTTTAAATTCTAAATAATTTTAGATAAAGTAACTGCTTTTGCGAATTTAGTGTTTATTTTTAACATAGAAATGAGGTGCGGTTTTTTCATTTTGCTTGACACTCCACCCTCAACTCTATCAAATCGATATGCATTCCTGTGTCTTCTGCTGATGGTTAGAATATTCATCCAATAAAAAACATGCTGAGCATCTAGAATTCAGCAAGACTGATCAGACTCAGAAGGGGCAGTTGGAAATAAGGCAGGAAGTGCCCAGGAGACCTTATGCACAACTTTCAACCACTCTAGGTTCTACAGTTTGAGCTTTGATGACGGAATTTCTCTTCTTCTCTTGCTCCCTTGCTTGCCACTTGCAGGAAGAATGGTTTCCCCGAAGGCAGCCTAAACCTGACCTGAACCCCTACCTTGACTTCTTGGCATCCCTGCATATGTTCCCATATTCCACTGGGTACTAACAGATAGCACATTGGGGTTTTAACTGCCTTATTGGAGATTGCCATGTCTGATATTCTGAAAACAACCAGCTCTGCGTTCTTGAGATTTCCTTCCATCTTTTCATCTCTGTTTTCTGCTATTGGATCATGAGCAGAGCGCAGTGACTGCATATTGCACTTTGAGCCACTGTTAGCACAGTCCACTGTTGTTGTGTAGACTAGGTGTCTAAGCCAATAATAAAGAATGGTGCAGATTTCTCTCTTTTCCAAGTTTATTCCAAAGTTTTTTATTATTGGTATCTTGGGTAATGCTCTGAAATCTAGGATTGTTGATTTGCTCCCTGAGACTGTTCACTGTGTTTGGGGGACCACAACTGTGTCCTCTGGGTGACGGTCTCTTTGTCCTTCAGTGTCTTTGATGGAGCTGTGAATGCACCCTCTGGCTCTGTTTGGCCTCCTGAATATCACCTCAATTGTAATTGAATTTTAAAATTATCAGCTCATGAAATACACCTGTACACCTATACTAGCAACATTTTATTTGAATTCATTATTGCCAAACAAGAAAATAAGATGTAATAATCTATCGCCATTATAGTCCTGGGTCTTGTGTCCTCCAGTTCTTTTGCTTTCTCCTGAGGAGAAATGTTTCTGACATGAGAGAAGAGTTGGACCAAAGTAGCTTGCAAAACATCCATCCATCCAGAAGGTCTAAGTATCCAGCAAAACATCCATCCATCCGTCCAGAAGGCCTGATTCATTGTCATAGGACAGGACATAGACAGAAGCTTCAAGTCAAATCTTAGACATCTTGGACAGTTGATGCAAAGATTTTATAATGGAGAGTGGTAATGGTCATGCACCACTAGGAATGTCCTCCATCCCACAGTAGGTCCATTGGAATTCCTCCATCCAACAGTAGGTCCACTAGGATTCCTCCATCCCACAGTAGGTCCACTGGGATGTCCTCCATCCCACAGTAGGTCCACTGAGATGTCCTCCATCCCACAGTAGGTCCACTGAGATG
>NC_022021.1:4415802-4424181 GCF_000317375.1 Microtus ochrogaster
CCACTGAGATGTCCTCCATCCCACAGTAGGTCCACTGAGATGCTCTCCATCTCACAGTAGGTCCACTGAAATGTCCTCTATTCCACTGTAGATCCACTGGGATGCCCTCCATCTCACAGTAGGCCCACTGAGATGTCCTCCATCCCACAGTAGGTCTACTGAGATGCTCTCCATCTCGCAGTAGGTCCACTGAGATGCTCTCCATCCCATCTCACAGTAGGTCCACTGAAATGTCCTCTATTCCACTGTAGATCCACTGGGATGTCTTCTATTTCACTTGCAATATACACATTCTCATGCTAGGCCCATCTTCAGGTAGGCATGCTGGGCACAGTCTCTGCACTTGGGGTACTGAAACAAGAGAATCTGAGTTGAAAGGCGGGCTGGGCTACATAGACTCTGTCTAAAAAACAAAAACCAAACCAAACAAACAAGGAAACATAAACATGAGAAAAGACTGGGAGTATAGCTTTACCCCTAGAGCCCTGCTTAGCATACCTGAGCAACTAGGTTTCTGTCCCGGCGCCATTCCACAAAAATAAATAAAATGAGATATTTTAGTTTCCTTAAATTTTAACAAACCACAAACAAAAAATATACAAATGTGCACACGTGTGTGCACACACACAGAGAGGGAGAGAGAGAGAGATCTTGCCTAGAGTCGTCCCTTTCCTGCGTTCAAGGGCATGATGGAATTGATGAACCACTCTGCACAGGCAAGAATGGAGAGAGAACTCTTTCTCTCCTGTTGTCAGAAGATCCCTGAAATTCAGGGTCTGGATGGGCTCAGCTCTTAGTCAGTGATGGCTCCTCTTGCAGAGTCCACAAAGCAGTTTCATGATAACTCAGGGCCCCGGTTTTGCCGTTCTGACCTCTCATGTGTACGCTGAAGTGGTGACTTCTGGCTCGTCTCTTCAGGCAGCATTTGAGTAGACAGAAGGACTTGGGCAAGATGAAATATGCTTCTTAAAAGCCAGAGGGGACCAACATACATCCTCAAACATTCTGGAGTTAATTATTAGTTCAGTTGGAATCAGATCAGTAATCATAAAGTGTCCCTTGTGGATGAAAGTTTTTGCTAGCTAAGGTATTTTTTTTTTTAATAAATTAAGCTCACCTCTGTCAGAGCCAATGCTTTTTGTGCTAGAACTAAGGTTTTTTTTTTTATGAATCAGTGGTGATTTATGTAATTTCGAAATTCCTCAAAAAAGACAAAAGCAAAAAAAAAAAAAAAGAACAATAGAGCCATAAACCAACAGAAAGCTTTTAGGGTGCAGCATAACTTAGTGAGAGAGGTTGAATAGGTTGGATTGCCTCCCAGCGATGAATAATACAGTATTTTAGTTTCCAGAAATGCTAAGACAATCAAAAGAGACGCACAAACAAAGACCACACCCTGACTCCTCTGCACAGCCACTGCAATTGGCTGTCCCTCCATTCCTTCTCCACTGTCTCTGCTGCTCCTTGTCCCTTACCCATCGTCGATGCTCCGTGCTGGTGTAAGGCGCTCATGACTAGGCCTGCTGACAGAGCACACAGCTAGTGAACGGGAGCCACCTCCCCAACCAGGGCCTCATGACACGTGTCTGAGAGGCACAAAAATCAAGTCCAGACATGTAGTCACGTGAGTGAAGGATGTTGGCTATTCAGCTCTTGGTCCCTTACTGTAAATCTTCTCTAATCTCACGTTAGTCTGGTGGCTGTGTACCAGTTAAAGACTTCAAGTCTTCAGCAGCTTCAGCTTCTTCTCTACAGTCAGAACTGATGATTTGAGAGTTTGGGATTGCTACAAAGTAGATATGAGGCTTTGACATTTTAACTTCCCTATTCACTGGGATATGGCTCCTATGCCTGTTCTTTATCCTCTGAGCTTCCCTTTCTAAAGGGCCCTTGTGGTGGAGACTTTTGTCCCTACAGCCTACTTGCTGTTCCTGTTTGGATATTCCTGGAGGCAGAGGGAAAACTGTTCATGCTTCATCACGTCCTATCCATGACCAGGAAGTATACAGGCTAGTGTGAACACTTAGGAGTAGCCTTCAGCTACCTAACCCAGCCCACTGTCTTCGGCTTTATCTGCCACTCACTGTCTGTCTCCAGATAGTCCACAGAAGGGGTAGTTAGAGTTCAGACTCCCAGTTAAATCTGAAGGACAGAAACAATGGAATAATTTTTTAAAATAAGAATGTCATGTGTGATATTTGGGACATAGTTATACTAAAAATCATTTATCACTTATCGGTCATTTGAAATTCAAATTTAACTGGGTGATTCTATGACTGGCTGTGTTGGGTTGGTAATGGGAGAGTAGAGAGACTAGCATTTGTTTTAACCTTATTGATTCCCATATTGCACTGTATTGGAGTCATAGCCAATGCTAGAGCTTCGGAATTGGTTCTAGGCTAGAGCTGGGAAGCTGCACCTCATTGTGGTGTCCTTATTCAAAGGTAAATTTTAAAACTCCATCTCCTGGACTAGTGTTTCTAAACCACAGGCACACACACAAGTCCTGGGGGATATTTTGACTGTGAAGGATTGAACACTGCAGATCTAGAGTTGGCTTGTGAGTCTTAGCACTGAGGCTGCAGGCCATGACTCACTTTGAGTGGTCCTTTGACACTCACGTTAAACCTGGTCAGTCCTGTCACATTTACGTTTCCCGACCAACATCCTCAGCAGCTATAGTAAGGATGTACATGCTATTCTGATGTTAAACAGTCGCTAGGGTAAGGGCTTGGGGGGCCAGCAGCGCTAGGTGAAAATGCTCTCCTTATTTACCAGCACATAGTAACACCATGGACAGAGAGTTTAATAAACCGATTCAGGGAAGGTGTGTTTTTCTGACAGCCAGAATCAACGGCGGAAGGATGTGGAGTTCTCCTGCACTAATGGATAGTGACTATATCTTCCATGCTTTTCCCTTCACTGGGGGGTGGGGGGGATCTCACATCTCTAACCTTATCTCCCAGCCACAGATCCGGGTGTGGGCCTCATGTGTGCAGGGGACAGCGGGACTTTGCTTTGTGGACATAGCTTCTCAGTGTTGGTGCCATGGTGATGTAATTATAACGTGATTCTTTCGGATGTTGCCCTCCCTATCCAGCCACATGAAATTAAATGAGTTTTCTGTAACTTTGTTTTCTCGGAAGAACTTAGTTAGGCCAGAAATATGAAAGGCACAGTTGAGCCAGATGAGCTGTTTGGAAGCTAAATGAATCAAGAACAAAACAAAAACATACCAGAACAAAACATAGTCCTGTGGTGGGTGTCAGCTTCACACAAACATGCATGCCTGCCTGGAGGTAGGTCACACAGGCGAGAAGTGGGTGTCCCAGCCCAGGGCCCTCTGTCCATTTTATTGTATATTTTCTACTTACTACTTGCGACATGAGAGGAGGTAGACATAAAGTCCTACCCCAGCCGAGGAGTTGCTGGTAACCTATAGCTTCTGGAAGACCGAGTACCCTTTCTGCCGTTGGTAGGTCTACCGTGCTCCGGGTGAAGACGACACAGCCATGGATACAGTCAACGCAATTTGAACTTAATGGGTAAAATAAAAAGGAGATGAACTGAAAGGGGAAGAAAGGGCATGTGGGTCTGGGAGGAGTTGAAGGAGAGATGATTGTGGTCAAAACTCAACTCGTTTTACAAAATTCCTCAAAGAACTAATAGTAAAATCTTTTTAAAAAGTTGTAACATGGGTAAGACCTTCAATGAACAATGTCTGTACGAGGTCTGCCTTTCGGTACAGCGTTCCTCACACAGAAGGGACACCAGCAGGGGGCCAGTCTGTCTGTCCACCACGTCCTTAATAAATCTGTGCAAGACATTGCAGTCTATCATGTGACATATGCAGATCAACCGGATACAGACTCTCCACAGCAGGCACTTGTTTTCCGAACAATGCAGGAACCAGGACAGAGATTTTAGTCTACCTGAGGCAGGTGTGGGTTAAAGAAGGGCCTCAGAAATTTGAACTTGAACTTTGAACTTGGCTTGGAATTGTGGGTAGAATTTGGAATATAGGTACGGGACTAGAGACAGCAAACTAAGCAAGGGAATAAACACACGGTGATCCTGGGCCCCCAGATCAGCTCAGTTGAGGTCGTACATGCACAAAAGACAGCAATTGCAAAGACCTGTGGTGCCTGGAGAGGCTGAAATAAATGTATTCTGATGCTAGTGGGGAGTGGTTGGTGTGTTGGCAGGGGACTGGTGTGCAGAGAACTCTTGATTGGGAGACTGACTGCTACTTTTGGAAAAGTTTGAGGAGGGGTGAACTCAAGACAATGATTTGGCCTAAACACCTCAGGCCAGATCAACCCTGACAAGGGCCTGATGCTGGAACTGATCAAAAGAAGTGTTCATCAATAGACCTTATCAACAGGTGAGCTCCAAGGCCAAGAGCAGACCTTAAACCCGTATGATGCAACCTCAGTAAAGATTGAAGTTTTAGGACTAGCAGGAGGATGGGGAGCTCGTGGGCGTGGAAATATGCTCTGCTACCCTGGGCTGGAAGAGCAAGACCTAAGAGTATGACCCTTAACATACAATACAGCCTAACTGGAAAGTGATGGCCAGTAAATTTCCATTGAATTTGAGATGCCAGCCAAGCTGTTTAAGAGAAACAGCGGGACCTTGGGAAGCCAGTCCTGGGCCTTCTGGGAAACTAACCCCAGCGATGGGTATCGTGGAGACTTCGGGACAGAGGTAAAACTGAACACGCAGGAATGGAGGTCATGTTGAAGGCAAGAGCGTAGAGGATGCTGTGGGCTAGGGATGGATCTTTAGTTGAGGCTTTCAGGGAAAGAGGGACCCTTCATCAGACAAATGGGTTGAAGGTAGGGAAAGCCTCAGCTGCCTGGAGATAAACAGAGGAAGAAAGAGTAAAGGAAGAAGGAGGTGGTTACGACTGCCGAGGACTTCTGGAGCAGAACGGAGAGCAGGGCCTGGCAGTGGGGATGAGAATGCTCTTCCAGAGGGGGCAAGCACTGACATCGGATGAACGCTAAATCCATTAGAATGTACAAAACACCTTTTGTTTTGAAGTCATAATATGTTACATCATTTCTCCCTTCCTTCCCCACTCCAAACTCTTCCATGTACCTCTCCTTGCTCTCTTTCAAATTCATGGCCTCTTTTTTCTTTTTTCATTGTTAGTACCCGTATGTATGTGCTGTGTGGATTCCTAAATATAGCTTGAATAATTATAATGTTACTCATGCATTTGTTTTCAGGGTAGGAAGAGGAAATGAGTCTGTTTTAAATTTTGTTATAAGGAACTTTGGTATATATGTATTTGTTTTGGTTACCACTTTTAATATTGTAATTATAGCATAGACTGGAATAGCTAAAAAATTAAATCAGTCGTCTTCCTCAAAGGAGGATGATAATTTGTATTCATTATCTAGTACTTCTGTGTCGTTGTGTGTCAATAATCACATCTAGAATATAAAGAGGAACTAAGGTGGCAGAACACAAGTGGCCTTGGACGAGTGTTACTCTCTTGCTTTAGTAGTTTTTTTCAGGTTGGAAAGCCATGTCTGTTATAGGTAACACAGTATTTCGTAAAGTTGCCTTTGCTGAAATGTTACCATTTATGTGATCAAGTAGTAGTTTGACAGTGGACAGGACTGTCCACTGTTTCTGGAGAAGCTACCAGTGAGGGATGGTTTACATAGGCTCAGGTCACTCAGATAATCAGGGTCGGGACTTCTAGCACACAGGGAAACAAGTTCATGTTGAAATCCCATCCTTGCTTTAACTCTTTTTTTTCTAATTAATTTTTTAACAAAAGGAAACAAACTATCTTTTTTCATTATACATACCAATCCAAGTTTCCACCCCCTCCCCTCTTCCAATTCCCTCCACATGCCTCCCCACACCACCCCATCCACTCTTCAGAAATGGTAAGGCACATTGCTTTGGCGAAGGCCTAAGGCCCTCCCTACTATACCTAGGCTGAGCAAGGTATCCCTCTAAAGAGAATAGGTTCCCAAAAAGCCAGTACAAGCAGTAGGAATAAATCCTGGTGCCACTGCCAGTGGCCCCTCAGTCTGCCCAAAGCATGCAAGGGACTAGTCTAATTTTATGCTTATTCCTTCCCAGTCCGGCTGGAGTTGGTGAGCTCCCTTTAGCTCAGGTAGACTGTTTCAGTGGGTGTCCCCATCATGGTCTTGCTGTTTTAACTCTGAGGAAGAAGCAACTGTGGAGTTAGAATCTCATCCCCCATGTGAGCAGTTAACATTCTTGTTTAGCTCATGTGCGATTATATAGTGCCTAAAGGAATGAGACTCACAACAAATGACAATAAAAACTATCTTTTGTGGAGGTTGCAGAAGGTACCTTTCTCATTACTATGACCAAATACCTAAAAAGAAGCTGCTTGCAGCAGAAAGGGTTTGCTGCGGCACACAGTTGGAGGGTATAGTTCAAGATGGCGGGGAAGGCATGGTGGCTGTGGCTTTCTGACCACAGGCATGTATGACAACTGCTTGCTCACGTCTCCAAAGGCCTGGGGAACAGAGACGGGACCGGAAGTGGGGCTAGGCCTCAGGTTTCCCTCCCCTAGGCACTGCCACTTCCTCCAGCAAGCCCTGCCTCCCAAAGGTTTCACGGCTTTCCACACCAGTGCCACCAGCTAGGAACCAAGCGTTCAAGTCAATGAACCTGTGCAGAACCATAGCAAGCTGACCGTGGCCTCCATGAGCTTAGAGCCATCTCACAGTGGAAACTACATTCCATCTAATTTCAAAAGTGCCTATGTCTTACAGCCTCAGCACAGTTTAAAATCTAAGTCCAAAGTCTGCTTTGTTATTGACAGTACCTCTCAGGCTATGCGCTCTATAAAATCAGAAAACAGACTGTATACCCTTGAAAGAGAGAGATGCAGCGCAAACATTCCCGTTCCAATCGGAAGGAGCAGGAGGAGGGCATGGGGCTCCGTGGCACACACTGGAGTTCTCTGCGCAGAGCAGAATCGGGGCTCTGAGAGGATGGCCAACCAGGCCAGTGTTTTTCTCAGCGACATGAATGTCATGGCTGTGTCCTGCGTGTATCCAAGCCTAGCATCATGGCAGAGTGGCCTTTTTGTACGGCACTTGGGAGGTCTCACAGCGGAGCCTGCTGCTGAAAAGAACACACTGACAATAAGCAGACTGACCTGACAGAGTTCTGACTTTAGCCTGTGAACTGTAGCTGCAGACACTGGGCAATGCACTTTCGTGAACTGAGCTCATGGGTCCATAATACACTGCACTCACTCTGTGGCCACAGCAAATGTTTAAATTGCTGTAATAAAACACCATAGCCAAAGGCAAATTGGGGAGGAAAGGATGTGTTTGACTTATACTTCCATATCGCTGTTCATCACCAAAGGAAGTCAGGAGAGGAACTGAGACAGGGCGAGAAACTGGAGGCAGGAGCTGATGCAGAAGCCGTGGAAGAGTGCTGCTTACTGACTTGCTCCTCATGGCTTGCTCAACCTGCTTTCCTATAGAACCTAGGATCACCAGCCCAGGGAGAGCACTACTCACAGTGAGCTGGGCCCTCCCACATCAATCACCAATTAATAAAATGTATTGTTTGCTTGTCTACAGCCTGATCTTATGGAGGCATTTTCTATTTTCCCATATTTTTTATTACAAAAATTTACTTTCCATACCAACCCAGTTCCCCTGCCCTCCCCTTCCCCAGCTCTTCACTTCCTCTTCTTCCCATCCCCCATCCACTCCTCAGAGGGTATAAGGCCTTCTTTGGGATGTCAACAAGGTCTAGGAAACCAATTTGAGGCAGGACCAAGCCCCCGCCCCCATATTAAAACTGAACAAATATCTCAAAATAGGGAATGGGCTCAAAAAATGCAGTTCATGCACCTGGAATAGGTCCTGGTGCCACTGCCAGCCCCTCCCCCTCCCAACAGATCAAACCACATAACCGTCACCCACATTCAGAGGGTCTAGTTCAGTCCCACGCAGGTTCCCCAGTTGTCAGTCCATACTCCGTGAACTCCCACTAGCTTGGGTCAGCTGTCTCTGTGGTTTTCCCCATCATACTCTTGATTACTCCGCCCTGTTTATATGATCCTTCCTCCCTCTCTTCAACTGAACTCCAGGAGTTCAGCCCAGTGCTTGGCTGTGAGTCACTGCATCTAGGAGGCATTTTCTTAATTGCGAGCCCCTCTTTTGTGTCAAGTTGGCATACCACTATCAGCACAGCAAGTTTTAGCTTTAATTTCCTCATCTACAAAATGAGTAGTTTCCCTGATCCACAGGTCCCTTCCATCTCTGTAGAGTCTTGACGGCCTGGGCGTGACTGAGCTGTATGTAGAGTCTTGACGGCCTGGGTGTGACTGAGCTGTATGTAGAGTCTTGACGGCCTGGG
>NC_022021.1:4424281-4429788 GCF_000317375.1 Microtus ochrogaster
GTGACTGAGCTGTATGTAGAGTCTTGACGGCCTGGGTGTGACTGAGCTGTATGTAGAGTCTTGACGGCCTGGGCGTGACTGAGATGTATGTAGGTGGGGTGAGCCATCTAGCTTCTACGATTCTTGGGGTTACATGTGTGTATCCAAAGCTTTTGTGATGAAGGTGGGTAGCACTGGCTTATCCTAACAAATGGGGAGACCTAGGCTGACAATAGTGGCCCGTGTTTGTCTGAGTGTTACTGTGTGCCAGATAAAGCTCTGCATATATTACAGCTCGTTATCATAGCACTGGTTAATCCTCAGAATAACCCTGGTTTCTGTTCCTGTGATAAGACACAACCCCTCCTAGCCTATCCCCCTCTTCCCATCTTGAGCATAGGTCAGACAAGGCTGTGCAGAGCTTTTCTGCCATACCAGATAAAACAAAAGCAGGCTGAAAGAAAGAGTATTTCCACGAAATTCTAGAAACATTCATCCTAGATCCATTTGCGGGTAATTAAATGGGTAATTTAATTGGAGTGTTGGATGAAGAGCAGTGGTCATCTTTGACTGGGTACTCAGGAGTCCCGTCCAGAAGGCTCCTGAAACAGGCGGTGAATTCAACACCTGTGCTTTCTCGCCCCACTGGTTTTACCTTCATGGTGACATGAGACCAAGAGATCTTCCTTTCCTTGTCCCTTCTTACCCCTTGCGCTCCAAAATGACATTCTGATGTATATGTACTAGAAATCTCAGAGAACAAAGGTTCTCATTCAAGTTTCTCACATGCTATAAAACAAACTCTCTTCTCTGTGAATGTGCAGCCCATAGGGAAATTCGTAGTTTCTCACTGGTCCAGCAAGTCTCCAGTAATGGGCTTGACTTTGATGGGAAGTCCTCCCACCCCACCTGCCCTGCCCTGCTCTGCTCTATCAGTATGCCTTATAAGCACCATTGATTGATTATTCTTGGGGTACTGAGGAGTTAAGTCTTGCTAATGTGCATGTTATAAGAACTTGCACCCTCATTTGTCATTCTTCCCTACTGAACTGCTTAGAAAGCATTGCTGACCTAACGGGGTTCCTGTGTCAGGCGTTCCCACTAAGAATGAAAGAAGATAGAACAAAATAAAGGCATTGAGTATAATGGAAGAAATCTCTGAATGTGTACTGTAAATGAACTAATCCAAGAGCATTAGATGGTTAGCAGTTGGGGAATGCTGCCTCGTGAGCCATTTAGAAGCATCTCAGTTCCCAGGATCATTGTGGTGAAATGTCTGTCTTCCAGATTACTGATGTGACAAGAATGGCTCAGATTTGTGTGACTAGTGCTTTCCCCTCTGAGTTAGCCTCTGAACATGATGTCATATTCCCAAGAACCCTTTAATTGTAGGAGGAAAGGGTGACAAGACCCCAGGAATCAAGGGTGTTAGAAAGGTTTATAAAGATGTATTTTATCTTTGGATTTGTCAGTTAGGATTTCATTTCTGAAGATGAGAGAGCATCTGGATCAGAGAAGATAGAATAAAATTGGTATATTCCCCATTAGTACCAGGGGATTCTACCCAATGTGCCTAACCATTGTCAGATTAGCAAAGGCCTGGGTAAATGCCATGTCAACTGAACATGGATGATGATAAGGTTCTTAACTGGCTCCAGGTACCAATTAAGAAAGCTACCAGACAAGGCTGAGGCTGCTTGGAAACTAGTCCTAGTAACAACAGCATGTAGAATTTCAAGAGTTTGAGAAAGGTCTATCAGCATGCTAGGTAGTGAGATACTTTGACTCCATATGGAAACCATGCTGATAATAAAAATATATGCATGCATGAAATTCTCAAACAATAAAATGAAAAGAAGGCATTCTGGTAGAATGGTATTGGTTTGTGAAGAAATAGCAGGATCACTTGGAAGAGAATAATTTTCCAAAAGAGGGTCATAGATAGGAGTCTGCAGAGCTGGATGACACCTATAAGAAATTAAACTGAATAAAAAGGGCATCGGTAAAAACACAACATCGTCAATAACACTGTCAAACAAACCTTTGTCTGCATAAGCACTGATGTCACAATTAGCTATCACCTTGGCCCCATTTTATGAAACCTCCTCGCTTGGGGCATTTATGCTGGGAAACAAGGCATAAAAATGCAAGAGCATGATGGTCCTGGGGTACATGTGCTCTCCTTGAATCTGAAATGTGTGATGCTGATGGAGGAAATGCAAAGGGGATCCCCAGAGTCCTCCTTGCTGTGGCCCCAGGCACAGAGGTTTCTCCAGACTGGGGAATTGGGGAACTTTCCATGAAGTGCCAGATAATTCAATAAATACTTTAAGCTTAAAGCCACCTGTAGTTTATGATGTTTATTTTTCTTTATGATAGTCCTTTCTTAGAGTGTAAAATGCTCCAGGCATAGTGATTGTGATACTTCCCCTTATTCCCAGAACTTGAAAGACAGAAGTTGGCAGATCTCTGACTTTAAGGTCAGCCAGGTCTACATGCAGAGTTTTAGACTAACCAGGGCCACATAGTGAGAATCCAGTCTCAAAACAAAACCCCCTGAGATTTGCCCTCTAACTTTGCATCACTATACGAATAATGGTCCAGCAAGGTTTTAGCAACTGGCAAGAAGTTATTGAACTTCTCAGACCTCATCAGAGAAGTCCAGAGAATTAGAGTCAGTGGTGTGTTCAGCCACACATGGGACATCTTTAGCGCATCCCCACAAAGGCTAAGAGGAAGAGTGTACAAGCCAGACATCAGAGGAGACATGAGCAAAACAGTATCTTCTGGACATGGCAGGACCATTGTATTCATGAGCTTGTGGCACGTGTGGCTGCCTCCATAAGACCTGTAAGATCAAGACAATCAACACTTTATTATGGAGGAAGAAGACTTTGTGAGCTTTCGCCCCTAACTGAGAAGCTATGGACAATTTATGGCTTTGGAAAAGGGGAGAGTCAGTTTTCTTTAAGCGTGTGATCCCTGGTAGGTTGAACATGCTCCAGTAGCTGACTTTGTACCTAGGAGAATTATGGAAGGGCAAATTAGACTTGATTCATTATTTTTTAAAAAGAGGATATGAAAGATGGGGATTAAGGAAGTGGGGTATCTCTGTGGCAGAAGTTAAAAGGGAGGAGTTGGAATGAATATTATCAAAATACATTGTATGAAACTCTTAAATAATAAAATAATAATATAGTACTATAAAATATAAGATTCATATTAAAAACATAAAATTCTGTGGATCGGGCTTTTTAAGAGAGCACCTACTAGTAGCATCTACAAGGCAGTCTCGGGCTACTGACTCACAAACAGGTGTAAATCTCCAAGAGCATGTGCCTGACTCCACTCATGGTGGAGATTTCATCACCTTTTATGACCTTATCCAGGTAGCTACAGGGTACCACTTCTGCCACACTTCATTGGCTCAAGGACTTGTCAGTCAGGATCCAAGAGAAGAAAAACATTGTAGATTGTACCTCTAGACACAGATGCCACAAAATTCCATATTGTGTAGTCACTGACATGCATGCAGGAGGCATTCTAGTCTGTTCTATTCTACAGCAAATATTTTTACTTTAACCCTTTTTAAGAGTGCCATGTTTCCAAAACATTACTCCTACTTTTATGAATTTTATATTAGTGGTTTCAAGTCTTTTGGATTTTAGAGTCTACTTTTAAAAAATGAGGATTTGACATATGGAAGACATCTAGTTGGCTAAAGTAAGGATTGAAAATTAACAATAGGTACTCCAGCACACACTACTCCTTCTGTTTCTGTCCATGTATAACAACAGACAGACACCAGGTTTACAGAGAGCAAGAGGGAGAACGGGCCTTTGCAGTGAAAGACCGTCTTTCAAATGGAGCAACTTCCTCTCAGGAAGAACCATATCATTGTTCTTATCTTGTCCATTTCCATATGGGCTGCTGGGAGCTTTCTCACAATGTCTGTTGTATTGCAATCCATCTGGGAATCATACCACCTGGGGAAAAAGTCTTAAGTATGTAATATATCACAGTATCTTGGGATACTCAAGATTTTATAGTCAGAAATGATTTTCACACTATCCTTGCCAATTGCATAGCTGTATATGAAGAATTTCTATTTGAGCCAAACCTTCAGTGATGTCATTGCCATTGGTTTCCTCCCAAGGGTTGAAGGTAAATTCCTATTGATGAAGACACCATGTACTTTGGACACAGGCCTTGAAAAATCCAAGCTGCATCTGATATGAAAGATTCCTCCCTGAGGATTAGCTTTTATAGTACCAGAAAGCAGCATGCAAGATTCCAAAGTAAGGGTATAATCGCCAGTCCTATCCTACAAAGACACCTATGAACCACAACCAAACCTGTGTGGCATCATAACCCCAAGGGTGAAATAGCGGTACACATACGTTGGCAGTAACCACCATCTCTAATGGTTTGGGAAAGAGGAGCCCTTGTTTGATGTTTCAGCACTGATGACAAAATAAACCTCAGGTGTCAAGAAATGCTGCCCTGAGCTCATCTCACCGTCCCTTGACAGAAGTGGGCTAGGTAGGGGCATCTGTACATCCACTGCCCTGAACTAACAACCTAGTTATCTGCCTGTTTGGAGGTGATGGGGGGGTTGGTGAATATGATCAAAATACATCGTATAAAGAACTGATTTTTTTCAGAGAATCACAGTGATGATATATTTTTTTCCCTAACACATAAAAACTACTGTGATTTCTTCTGGTTGCTTTGATGCCTGCCACATAAACTTCAAAACAATGTTAAAATGAGCAAAAGGCTTTGTAGATAATTTCCCAGGAATGGGTCTAAGATGATCTGTGTAACTTATTTCAAAACAATTTTGTTGGCCTAGCACTATGCTTACCTTTGAGTTCACTTTGGGGCCTGTTTCCCTGGCTAGCAGAGATGGGTTCTTAGGGACTGAAATCCTCAGACTTAAGTGATGAGGACCCTGGTCCTCTCCATGCCTTCTGATGCTGTAGAATATGGAAGAGATTTGGAACACATATAGATGAAAACTTGTTTTCTTGTTTGTAGTAATAGGTGTGGCGGGGCTGCGTCCCCAGCACCCTGATGCCCGCAAGCTTATGCCCAAAATAACAACACACAAACTGTATTCATTTAATCACTGCTTGGCCATTTCTATCTAGCCTCTTTTAGGCTAACTCTCGCACCTGGACTAGCCCATCTCTAATCATCTGCTGTAGCCCACAAGGTGGCTTACCAGGGAGATTCTAGCCTACGTCCATCCTGGGTTGGAGCTTCATCGCATGGGCCTCAGAGAGCAGAGCTCTCACCTCTGCCCGCAAGAGTGGAGCATTGTGTCTCTCTGAGGCGTCTGCCCCTGAGAGGAGAGCTGTCGAGTCTCTGAGATCACTTCCTCTTCTTCCCAGCGTTCTGCTCCTCCCACCTACGTTCTAACCTATCAGGTCAAGCAGCTTCTTTATTAAATCAACCAATGACCTTCCTCCATCACTTCCCCTTTTTCTGTTTAAACAAAAAAGGAAGGCTTTAACTTTAACATA
>NC_022021.1:4432313-4446577 GCF_000317375.1 Microtus ochrogaster
GCCTCCGGCTAGCTTTACCCAAAATAATTACACGGAAACTGTATTCTTTTAATCACTGCTTGGCCCATTTCTTCTAGGCTAATTCTCACATATTAATTTATCCCATTTCTAATCATCTGTGTGTAGCACCCCTAGGTGCGCTTACCAGGGAGATTCTAGCCTACGTCCATCCTGGGTCGGAGCTTCATCGCATGGGCCTCAGAGAGCAGAGCTCTCGCCTCTGCCCGCAAGAGTGGAGCATTGTGTCTCTCTGAGGCGTCTGCCCCTGAGAGGAGAGCTGTTGAGTCTCTGAGCTCACTTCCTCTTCTTCCCAGCGTTCTGCTCCTCCCACCTACGTTCTAACCTATCAGGTCAAGCAGCTTCTTTATTTAATCAACCAATGACCTTCCTCCATCACTTGTTCAGCTCTTCTAAAATGCCAGAGCCCTTTAAAATTTTAGTCTTTGTTTGGTCACTATGGAGACATAACAGAGCCTTCTCTTGGAGAAGCCCTTTCAGTGCCTCCATTATTCTTAGGCTTGAGATTAATACTTTCTCATAAGCTTGGCTCTTTGTGTGTGTGTTCTAGAAACAAGGCACGTGATGGCATCATTCTTTCAAAGAGGCCAGCGCTTCCTAGGAAGGGGCATTTGCCTGTGTTTGCTGTAAGGAGGCTCCACACTACACTCGGGGTGTCACGTCTGGCGCTCACTCGCCTCGTCACACCTGGGTGCTTCTGCTTCACTGCATCTGCTCTGCCTCCCTTCCATCCAGCTGTGTGCTTTTGCTTCTCTGGATCGCTGTGATGTGCACCTCTGTTTCCCTGTCCTCCCTGCTCATTCGCTTTTCATCATCTGCTCTCTGTGAGTGTTACTGTCATTGTCAACAGCTTGGGATTTCCTTTTTAGACCTCACCAGTGACTTCTGGGGCAAACTCAGCAGTCTACCTGAGTTCTTACTCTCTGAGCACCATCCTGAGGCCCTTGCCTCTCCTCGGCTCTCTTCTCTCCTTGCCAGCCTTTTTTTAATTTGTATTTTCCCGCTTACCCTCCAAATATGGACATTTTTCTTAAACTTCCCTATTGTATTGTGACTCTCAAACGAATTTCATCCTCCCTCACTCCTGATTTGGTTTTAAGATTCTCATGGCCTCTCAAAAACTCACTCTAACTCTCAGTCACTATACATCTGCGATAGGCAACTGTTTGCCAGACAGAAGCGGTCTGCAAGCTACAGCCTAGTGGTTAAACTCAGCCCACCACTATATATAAAGTTTTATTGGAACACCATAATGTCCATGTGTTTATGTGTTATCTGTCACTGGTTCTGTGACGTAACAGCAGAGTTGTGTGATTCACAAAAAGCAAAATATTGACCCCCCAACTCTTTATAGAAAGTTTATTATTCTAACACAAGGGATTTGATTTCATTAGTTCCCCACAAGAAACCATAAATGATCCCCAGTGTCTTTGTTAGTAATTGTGGTGGTTTCAATAGGAAGGGCCCCTCTTAGACTCATGTGCTTGAATGCTTGCCCCATAGGGAGCGGCACTATTAGGAGATGCGGCCTTGTTGGAGGAAGTGTGTCACAGTGGAGGCAGACTTTGAGGTCTTATATGCTCAAGCTACACCCAGTATGGTACACGGTTCACTTCCTGTTTGCCTGAAGATCCAGAGGTAGAACTCTCAGCTCCTTCTCTAGCACCCTATCTGCCTGCATGCCACCATGTTTCCTGCCATGATGACAATGAACGAAACTTCTGAAACTATAAGCCAGCCCCAAATAAATACTTTCCTTTATAATAGTTGCCATGGTCATGGTATCTCTTCACAGCAATAAAACCTTAAGACAGTAATTAACTTGTTAATTATTTAAAGGTTTTTCTCTTTGCACATTAGGTTCATCCATGCTGTGACAACATTTTTAAGTCTGAATAATAATATATTGTTTGTGAATTTTACACACACACACACACACACACACACACGCATGCACCTTGAACAATATGGAGTCTTGTATACTCTGATCTGTGTGCCTTCAGGCTGTGTACACTGTCTTCCTCCCTTAATTTGTAACTTCTCTGGGAGGGATCTTTTATGTGGGAGACCTCTGATTCATGATTCAAAACTCAGTACCACCACCGCCTTCCATGTAGAGTTTTAGAAGTCCATAGAAGTAATTAAACTGATCTTTCTCTTTTTTTTCCCCTTAAGCATAATGTTCTTGCTTTAATTACAATGTGTGTTTGATTTTGAAGTAATTACTTTTAGCATGTTTTCAATCTCCCAAGAAAAGAAAGGTTTAAAGACCCGTCTTCACATTAGAATTGCATGGAAAAAATTTTAAAGATACCGTTTGTCTAGGCCTAGTATAGGCACAGAACCCCTGTGTGAAACCCTTCAGATGCCTTGTTTGTTTCTGAGACAGGGGCTGTCCCACAGTCCAGGCTTTCTCTGAATTCTGGATCCTCCTGCTTCAGTCTCCTGAGGCTGGAAGTACAAGTGTGTGACACCGTGTCTGGCCTTCTCAGAAGGTATTGTACAAGCTTCCTCAGAGACTGAAACCTACAGAAAAGCCCCTTAAGGGGGGGAGGTAAACAACTCAAAATAGCTTCAGGAAGTCCCTGAAACCAACCAGATTCACTAGGCCTCTCACTGGCAGAGTAGACAATAAAAGCTGAGAGTCCCTCTCAGAAGAGCAAAGCTAAGCTGCGAAGAAGATTCTGAGACCAGACCAGTTGCCTAGGAGAAGCAGAAACCAGCTGAGCTGCCTGGAAGAGGTTTAGATCAGAGACACTTAGAAAGGACGCACTCCAGCCTGATGAGCAGTCTGTAGGCTGCAAAGTATTCTCCAGATTTCCCAGTTTTCATGAGCTGTCACCCATGCCCGTGTGGGCCTTGGAGACACAACTGTCTAGAGTCATTTCTGCTCCTGTTAGTAACTCCAGTAAAACTCATTGGTTCACCAAGTTGGACTTTGGTGGTACCGGTACTTTGGTATTTCACGGGATCCGTATCTGTGGTGGGTAGGCCTGTGTGTTCTCCATCTCCCCAGGGAAAGTTCTGTCACACAACAGATGGTTGGATTGCACAGCTAGACACAAAGCTGTCTTGAACGTGGCAGTGAACTGCAGAGGAGGAAAGGCCATGTCCTGCTCACATTTGGCAGCTTCTCTTGCCTCTCTGTCCCTCATCCTTGGCAAGATTTCCAGCTTGCAGCAGCAGTTCAAACAAACCATGGTCATTAGCTATTACTGGCCCCCTTTGGTTGGATCAGGATTGGGAATAGTGCACTTCCCTCCCTCAGATCACAGCTTAGAGTACGGGAAGCTTGAAGAGCAAGTTCCCATTGGTGTGGGACCAAATATGGTGTCCATCATCTACCATGAACCAGCTTGCATTCATCTTCTTCTTTCTTAATACATGTTGTTGTTATCGTTATTATTCCTTCAAATGCCAAATGAATTGCAATTGCCTGCTTTGAGTCTAGAGCTAACGACCATGCCTTTTTTCTTTTCCTGCCTCTCCTATCCAACAAGCATACTATGTCCTTGCCATTTAACCAGGGACAGTGGAGAATAAACTGGGCTTTCTTATGAGGACTTCCCTCTAGTCTCCATGTTCACTGGTTGGGTAGAATGTCTCTGATTTTCATCTGCTGTTTAGTGCCCAGGTGAACTTGGGTAAGCGAGTGTTGCCCACATCAGCAGGCAGCTTCTGCCTCTACCTGAAGACACATTTAAATGCCAGGCTTTCCAAATGTGAATTAGAAACATGCAGTAGATGGCATCTGATATTTACCGTTCTTTCTTGCTGAGGTGAGCTGACTTTTGTTGTAAATATTCTCCAGTGCAAATTCAAAATGTTTTTCCTTGCTTCCTTCATATGTCTTTGGTTTATTTTCCTTGGTTTTATTTGATTTTTCTATAAGCCCAGAGATGTATTTGAGCACACAGTGGCTCCTCCCAGTGGCTACTGTCAATAGCAGTTGAAAACCAGGGATGGAGAGGCAGCTCAGTGGGAGGGGATTTAGGGAGCTTGTATGAGGCTCTGAGTTCAATCCCCAGCACTGCAATAAATGCATGGAAATAATGATGAATAAATGAATAATAAGAAGGAAAGGAGAAGCAAAGTGAGAGGTTAGAGTTCGGTAAAGCTTATTAATGATGAGTTCTTTAAAGTTTCTGTCTGCAAAAATAATGCATGTGTGTGCCCGCATGGGTGTGTGCACTTGTGTGTGTTTGTGCATGCGTGTGTATGTATGTATATCTGGGATTTTAAAAGTTAAATTATTTTTCCAGAGCTGTTTCAGGTGGATCCTTTTCCATCCTTGAGCTGAGGGAGGCTAGATATCATCATTACATGGCCTCTCCTCCTCCTGTCAGCTCTTACCATCCCTTCATTTTTCCCTTCTCTGTCTGCCTCTCACCAAAAAAACAAAAACACACAAACAAAAACATTAGACATTGCTGCTTGCTGAGCGATCGTGCGTCACCCAGTTAAGAAACTGATTTATTCCATCTAGTCCCTAAGAAACCTTGTGAGATAGGAACTATTATTAGCCCCATTATACTGAGGAGAAAACTGGAGCACAAAGAAATTAAGTAACTTACCCAGGACCACAGGCCCAGGAATGAGAGAGACAGATCTAGGCTACTTGTTTCAAGGCCTGCACACTTAACTCATTGTTGCCTGGTGCAATGTTCAGAATGGTAAATGATGGAGAGGGAGAATATTGCATTTAAGTCAAAAATACATTTTTTTAAAGTTTTCCTTTTTCCTCCTTCTCAGTGCCCATTGCCTTGGTAATGGGATCACTTCTAAGACAAGACCTTGCCACCTAGCTAGGCTGGCCTTGAACATGTGATGCTGTTATCTCCACCTAGCCAGTGTTGAGATTACAGATCACAGTATGTAGCACCATGCTTGGTACTTGTCAGCATTTTCAATGAAGAGTCTAATAAAGGAAGTGCTGAACTTGATTGACATTTTTCTGTTAATTCTACTTCAAGCACAGAATTTGAACAGAGAAGTGGTAAGAAATTGAAAATTGTAGATAAGGAGGAAACCTGTTCCCCTTTAAGCTTTGAGTTGGGGTAAACTGAGGCAGCTGGGGAGGGACCTCTGAGTTCAGCCCTTTATGGACTATGATGGTGTTTGGCCAAGGGAAGGCCGTATTAATTCAGACAACATATTGGAGGTCTGGAGACTCTGCCCACAGGGCAGCAGATACAGATGCTTCCATTTCAGTGGACAGATGTGAAGATGTTGAAGGAACCAGCAAGGGGAGAGGTTCTCTCTAAGGCCAAAGCACGAGGCTAAGCCATCTTTGCAGGGTCAACCAACCATACATCCAGCCCCACCCAAGCATTGGGCCCAGGGAGACTCTGAGAGACTGGCCTAAGACCTTTCAACCAGTTGCTAAAGACAGACTCAAACTAGGCTTGAGCACTTCGACTTCACTCCAAGGCTTTTTCCAGTACAGGCTGAAAAATCCAAACCAGAATCTTTGCTAAAGGGAAGTGGAGAGGGGGAGGCCATGAGCTATGGAATTGACCTCCACTAGCTTCTGATAGTCTTCAAAACTATCAGTAAGCGATCGGTGGCAGTCCCAATGACTTGTGTATGCCTGCTTTCTTTTAGCACAAAGCATGTCTTCATGAAGTGTTGCCGTATCTAACCAAATCACGGCTGATATTGGGTAATGGAAAAGTTGACACAAAGTATAATATACACAGTCCTTAAATGAAGTGTTTAACATGTCAGCTTACACTCATTTGAGAGTCTTGAGTGCAGAGTTTCAAACTGGAGCTCACCCTTGTCTTTCTTGCATCCTCCCAGCTGTCAGTAGCTTTGATTTTTCAGGTTCACAATTCTTTCATGTACAGTGAGAACGTTACCCCCAATCTGAACACGGAGTCTTCCGTTTGGTCTTGGTCTCTTTCAGTTATGTGGCTCATCTTTGTTTGGTGGCCCTGATTCCTTTCTGTCTTCTTTCCGAAGTCCTAGTAACTGTTTCCTTTCCTTTCACGCTCACGTTTCCTGTGTGTGTGATTGATTTGTAGGCAGATGTATAATTAACACCAAGCAGAACTGGAACAAACAGGTCAAGCGCATGTGCAGCCCGCCTTTGGGGGTCACAAACCGCCAGCAGTGGAAGCAGAAGAAAGACAGATGAGTCACAACAGAAGGCTTCCAGTGATGGGGCTTAGTGTGCTTGTCGGGGGTGGGCTGAGGCTGTTTAATCCAGTGAGTTGGATAAGTAAATCATGGCTCAAGGGTATCAAATGAAAGGTTATTCGTTTATTACTGTTTAAAGACAGTATGCAGGTCGTACTCAAGACCTTCACAGTAGGCATAGGGATTGCTGCAGTGGGGCAGCTGGACTTAGTTATTACCAGAAGGAAAAATAAGAATTTACAACCAAAGGAAAAAGTTCCAAGGATCCTAGGAGATGGGTGGAAAATTACTAACAGAACGCATCGCAGGACAAGAGGACGTCTCACCTCGCTAGTCTAGCTGCACTCTTGCTGAAGGCAAATGAGGGTACCTAGACATCTGCTGAGGGATGCTAGAGGGTAAGAAACCTGATTAGATATCCAGGGATGTCACGTGTGGGTACGTGGGGTGGGGGGGGGGTCCTGGCTAAGCAAGAGTCTTGCTAAAATTGAGCAACTCAGAGAGGAACTCAGGCAGCCAGAAGTGAGGGCCTGAGATGAGGGAAGTCCTCATCTGGATAGGTTAGTCTAGGAGAGCATCTCCGTCAGTGGGCTGCTACTGTAGGGATGCCCTGGGTTAGTCTAGGAGAGCATCTCCATCAGTGAGCTGCTACTGTAGGGATGCCCTGGGTTTGCAGGAGAAAACTCCACCTTTGTGCAAATAATGTATCAGCTACTTACGAAAGGAGTAATATCTAGAAATATTGAGCACAATTGGGCAATAATGGTATTTTCTTTATTCTATGAATACAACAGCCTACATTACAGTAGTCTTTCCAAACGTTCCCAGACATGTTGTTTTTATTCAAAATGATTCATTGCACTTTGACTTAGAAGTTTTAATATAAGAAACACTTCCCTCCCTGTGTAACAGGTTAATAGGATCATTATTGCCTCATGGAGATTTTTTCCCCCAGTAAATTTAGCATGTCACCATAGAAAAATTTTCCTTGGAAATCAATTTCTAAATTCATGGTGCAGAGAATTCTAAAGTCACCCGTTAGTTAGAGATAGCCAAAATGTTTAAAATCATTTTTAAAAGCCAATTGATAGTTACTATGAAGGGGAAAAAAAGCTGTAGCCTGTTTCCTAAATTGTTCTGTTTTGTTTAAATGTGGTTTAAAATGACGTCAGGAAAAAAGATGTGACCCCTTCAGGGAATGTCAGGAGGAATCAAAAGTAGCTTAGCAGAGACGAAAATGGAAATGTGATATTTATCGGGGGAAACAAGGCTATGATTAAATCAAATTGAACCAGCCTGCACCTTAGAAAATGCCTGGATGAGAACGTCACACTCAAGGCCTTGGGGTTCTTCTCTGAAGACTAGGACAACAGTCTGGCAATAAAATAAAAAAATAAAATAAAATAAAATAAAAAGGCCTTTACCAGAGCTGTGGAAAGGGGATCATGAGCTTGTGTCTCAGGCCAGGTTCAGCATCCTGATGGCTTCACTGGATTAAATAAACTGATGAAAGAACGCAAGTCACAGTCCAGGGCGTTTTTCTATTGTTCTCCCAGACCTGGATGGGACCCTCACCTGCAGTCCTGAGGAAGACAGGTCAGGGGAAGGAGCCCTTTCTTTTGGGGGGAAAGGAGGATTTTAAGCCCAGGTTCCTCTCTGCAGCCCTGTCTGTCCTGAGAAGACTTGCTCCCAGAGTTCTGGAATTAAAGGAGTGAGAAGCCATGCACAGCATAGGAGCCCTTTCTACGCCTTCTGCTTGCCCCTTTGTGATCCCCAGCTCCTTCAGGGAGCTCTGATTGCTCCGTGTCTTCCGAGGTAGAATATCCTGCCACCTATATCCCCCCACCAAGACATGTTAGACCCTAAGTAAGAAATGTATTTCCGAGGATGTTTAGGTGGAAGGCCTGCCAAGCCAAGAGGCCTTCCAGACCCACCTGAGTATACATGAGAGCATTAAGGGATCAGGCTCAAGTGAGCAAGTAGGACCCAGGAAGCACAAGAGCCTGTGTTCCTATCAAAGTTCTTGGCCTGAAGGTCTTTGAAAAACAAAGGTCTAAAAGGAGCGACTTCAGATTCTGCCTTCTCACAACCTCTGGTCTCCCTGCTGAAAAGAGGGCCTTTGGCTGAGGCTCTGCCTGACCCTGGCCAGCAGAGCATGCTGAAGAAAGGAGAGGGAGGACGCAGGGGGCACACCCAGAGTGTACAGCTACTGCAGGTTCTCATGGACTCCCTGAACAATACCCTGAAAACAAAGTAGCAATTTGGACACAAGTGGAAAGTACAGTATGTCTCCTTCCACTCTGAGTGGTTACAATTTTATTCACACCAAGCCCTTGTAAACATTCAAATGTTTGGCTTTAACTAGACTTCATGATCAACAAGTGAAAATTCTAATCTCTACATTCTTCTCTCAAATTAGCTGTTTGGTAGGCTGAAGCCTTTCCATAGCTTGCCTGGTGGAATAGTCTAGTTACCAATGCCAATATTAAACAAACAAACTTAAGCCACGAAAGATGCTACCCTCAGAAGGTAAGCACTTTTAACCAGAGTGAAAGAGGAAGGGATTCACAGCTTGACATTGCACGCCTTTGTGACAAACCCTCCACTTGTGGAGGACTTTAATACCATCTTAAGTTTTTCCTCTCACACGTTTCATTCTTAAAGGAACCCCCCCAGGGTTTGCGTGAGAATTAACAGCCTCTCCCCATTAACTCTTCTATTGGAGAACACACCTCCTGCTTTGGGCCAGGCCAACACTCCTTAAACATGCTCCTTAAAATATCCTGATCGAGTATCCCGATGAACATATAGTGGACCCTAGTGCCCCCCTAAGATGGCTACCTGCTTCAGCATTATTCTGGTCTGGCCATTTATCCCCAGGAAACCATGAAAAGTCTAGCCTGGATGTTGCCCTCTGACTTACTTTTTGATAAGCCACTCTGTCTAGATTACAAACGATTCCCTCTCAAGAGGCTGGATATCCAAATGACTTCATGAGCAGGCAGTTGGAGGAAGTCGGGAGTCATGGGTGATTAGAGTCTAGGGGACAAGGAGGACCCGATTAGCCACACTTGCCTCTGCACTCGGATTCACATCTCTTAAATGGAACAAATTGAGGTCAACCAGAAGCTCAAGAGCTAGATCGTCTACTTTATAGCATCCAGTTCTTGATTTGAGCATAATAAGTAGTTCCAAGGTGAGCTTGACAGAAATAACAGTGGCGGTATCCCAACTGGTAACAGGTATCCTGGGAATCAGAGTAGTTTTCACAGCACTGGGCATTGTCCTGTAGCACCAGGTTTTAACCCTTAAGGTCCCAGATCAAGGAGAAGTCCAAAGAGTCCCAATGGAGGATCCAGAGCTACAAGGCCTGGTGTTTTCAACACACCATGAATCCTGAGAACCCTGCCGGTTTTAGCCTGACAAAAATAAACTTACTACCCTAATGCGCCATTTTTTCTGTTTGTTTGATCATACTACAAAATCTCTCGGTCCCCTCATCTATGACACAGGTTAATAATACCCACTCTTCAAGATTGTAGTGAAGTTCAAATGAGCCAAAGTGTGGCATGTTCTTCAAAAACCCAAAAGATGCAGAGTCAGCATGAGTAACAGCAGGGGTTATTAACTCATTGAAAAAGTAAATGGAGTCTAGGTGCAGTGGCACCCGCTTACAACCCTAATACTTAGAAGGATAAGGCAGGAGGATCATGAGTTCAAGACCTGCCTGGGCAACATAGTGAGACCTTTTTAAAAGGAAGGAAAATGAAGGAAGAGAAGGAAGGTGGAAGGGAATGAAGGAAAATGATTTAAGTGATTGTTGATTGAATGCAGATAGCACACTTTGCTGTGCCCTCCCTTCCTGCAGCAGAGCAAAGGAGAGAGCCACAGAGAGATGGGATTAGTTTGGCTGTCATGGCAGCTTTCTCTTGGGGGTAGAAGGAAAATGAAGGACCTAAGGGGGTGAGGGGCTTTGTTTGTGGACCCCTAACTCTAAGCAAGACTTTCACATGATTTTTTTAAATCCCAGAAGCTACAGGTCACTCACTCCTGACAGTTAGACACTCAATTTCTTACGTGTAGATTTTTTAAAAGACGCAGACACCACCACTAAGCAGCTTAGCCTCCCTATATTGAGAGGTGTGACTGGCAAGCACGTGCCGCTGAAGCTGTCAGTGTGGGCTAGGCTACCTACGCATTTCCTCCATGAGTCTGTCTACTTTGCGAGGATGTGTTCTTTAAACCACCTTCTGGGCACACTCTGGATCTCACAATGTGAGTAATCCCTGTTGAGAGGCAGGGGGCGTGTAGCCAGTCCTGTGGGAAAGAAGAAATGATGTCTGCCACACACAAGGCTCAGTCCACTTCTTTGCAGTATCCCAGCCTGATTGGAAGCTGATTTTGGTAAGGAAAGGGTCTGGTTTACAGTTGTTCTGACCCTTTCCATTCACCATGGTTGCGTGAACAGTCTGTATGATGGTTGGAAGGCCTTGTCAGTTGTTTTCCTACCGAGCCTCATACTGACTCATTATGTGGTCACTAATAGTTAAGGGGATGTGACTATTTAAAGAGACTATTTCTTAAACTAATCTCCATCAGTAAATTATTAACTCCACTTTTTTTTTTTTGCTTTCTTACATCAATGTCAGACTATCTGGAATGTATATTTAAAAATAGTACTTGACCAAGAGATTCATGCCTATAAATCCTAGCACCAAGGAGGCTAAGAAAGAAGGGCTAAGACCGAGGCAAACCTGGACTACATAGTCAGTTTTATATACAGCCATGAATGTACATTAGGATCTTGGGGAGAGAGGGTGGAGAAAGAGATGGAGGGAGGGAGAGAGAGAGAGAGAGAGAGAGAGAGAGAGAGAGAGATATTTAACACAGATACAGTGTTATGGAATGCATGCCTGCCAGAAGAGGGCACCAGCTCTCATTACAGATGGTTGTGAGCCATCACGTGGTGGCTGGGAATTGAACTTAGGTCCTCTGGAAGAGCAGGCAGTGCTCTTAATCCCTGAGCCATCTCTCCAGCCCCGAGAAGCCTTTCTGAAATGGTGAAATGTCCAAGAGAAAAGTCACAAGTCGAGAGAGAGAGAGAGAGAGAGAGAGAGAGAGAGAGAGAGAGAGAGAGAGAGTGCTGAACTAACATTTGCCACACCTAGGTTCCTCACCAAGGTTTACGTAATGTTTACTGGAGGTAATGTTTACTGGAGGTAATGTTTACTGGAGGTAATGTTTACTGGAGGTAATGTTTACTGGAGGTAATGTTTACTGGAGGTTTGTTTTTCTTAGGGAAGAATGAATGAGATGATGCAGTGGTTAAGAGCACTGGCTGTGTGCACTTCCACAGGGCCTGGATTCAATTCCCAGCACCCACATGGCAGCTCACAACTATCTAGCACTCCTGTTTAGGGCATCTAACACTTCATACAGATATACATGCAGACAAGACACCAATGTACCTAAAATAAAAATAAATAAATATTTTTAAGAAAGGGCTGTGTTATGCCATGAAGTCCCCCAAAAGCCAACAAGGAGACGCAGTCCCATATGTATAAACAAAGAGCCTTTATTTTATACAAGTTTGCAAACTCCGTCTCTCCGTTGTTCTACATATTATAATCGGAGAGCCCCAAGCTCAGTTAGAGTTGGGTTTTTATAGTAGTAAAGGTGGGAGTGAGGGATTTCTAAGGTTCAGGACCCCCTGATTGGCTGACATTTGTCTAGGGGTGTCCTGGTGAGTGTATGCTGGCAGATGATCCTATCCACAATGGCTGGAACATTGGGAATTTCCTTTGGATGATCTGTTCTTGGGTGATACCTGGGTCATCTCAGTTATGGTCCTTCCTGTAACCAGGTGTTGCTTCAGGGTAAACAACTGAGACTCAGGCCTCCATTAAGCTTATCATGGCTGGGTCCTACACTGGCAGGTGATAATGATTGGAAGTGAGAGCTTCCTTTGGGTGGTTTGCTCCTAGTAGCTTATCATGGTTGGCTGAGTCCTACTGGCTGAGGAGATCTGGCTGAGGAGATGGGTCAGCAGTTAAAAGGACCCGGGTTCAATTCCCAGCACCCACATGACAGCTCACAACTGTCTGTAACTCCAGTCCAACATGCTCACACAAAAAAATAAAAATAAAGAAACCATAAAACAATCAAGTGCCTACTACTCACAGTGACAGCAAGGGGAACATCTAACTCATGTTTTCATTTGTTTTCCTTAGGGGTTGAAGCCAACATTAACGTTTATTGATGTCTCAACTGTTCCTTGTCTCAATGAACTCTTGGCTCCAAAGACCTTCTCTGATGAGAAGAGCGGGAGAGCTAGAATTCATTATGTCTCATGCTTGTAATCACCAAGTCCACTCTCCTCAACTCCACAGAAAGGGCTAGAGTCTAGACTAAAAACATGGAATCTTCTAGAAGAGTTAAGGTCTGGCCTTAGCACAGGCCATTGGTATAAGCAGAACTTTGAAACAGTCTGGAGATCCACTTTGACCTTTGAGGGCCCTTGACTTAGTTTCTCATCTTGTCCTCGTCATGGTGACACACAGGACTTTTGAACCAGAAGTGGAAATCTGGAGTCAGACTCCAAGATTGTTCTGTGAGATTTCTCATACCCACCCACTGCATACCCGTCCTCAAAAGGCTGGGGTGGAATGACCTGCTTATCTTCTACATGTGATGGCAAAGGAAATAACTTCCCATAGGTGCTTCTGAGGAGTCCGGGTGGTCAAAGATCTGACAGAGCTAACTTCCAAACTGTCAACCAACCACCATATCCCTAATGATGTGCTAATCACTGTATCCCTAACGATGTGCTAATCACTGTATCCCTAACAACGCACTTTTAGAGGTGTTTTCCCTGTACAAATGCTGGAGTGTGTTTTGTGCCCTGTTTGCTATTACACGTGCTACTTGTTTTCAACCACTGACCTGTTCTTTTGTTTTCTGTGTGTTGCAGGCAGCATAGTGTACCTCGGGATGATGGTGGGGGCGTTCTTCTGGGGAGGACTGGCAGACAAAGTGGGCAGGAAGCAGTCTCTCCTGATTTGCATGTCTGTCAACGGATTCTTTGCCTTCCTTTCTTCATTTGTCCAAGGCTATGGCTTCTTTCTCCTCTGTCGTTTGCTTTCTGGATTCGGGTAAGGTTTTTCTCCTTCCTAATTTATAGCCATGTGTTTGCTCCCAATTGTAGAGTTGCACTCTGTAAGATCTTAGCACCAAGAAAGAAACTTGTAACACATTTCTGCTATTTTTGTGTCAGCCTAAGAAGCCACAGTGTTGATTCTTGGGAATGTAATTATAGACATTTAAATCTGAGAAGGTACAGAGACACCCATGCTTCTGTGCCAGGTGGTGTTGTGACTTAGCTTGAAGGGACTGGTTTTGCCTAAGTTGGAATTCTGTTTGCACAGCAAAACATGTTCAGAATCACACATTTTTTTTAGAGATTTAAGTAAGAAAAAGCTGTGTCTATGACAACGATTCACATTATTTAGGGACTGCTCTTAAATACAGGACTAGGCTGTCTCAAATACTGTGGATTTTCCAGGCGGTGGTGGTGCACGCCTTTAATCTCAGCACTCAGGAGCTAGTTCCAGGACAGGCCCCTAAAGGCGTAAGTCACAAACAATGCCACAGCAGTTTGGAATTATGATTAATACGGTGGTATTTATTTAAAGGGAAAAAAAACTTACAGATCACCGTCAGCCCTCTGCGCAACCAGGAAGGGAGTCTAGTTGCCGGTGGAGCAGGAAGTGAAGAGAGAGAGAGGAGAGGGAAGTGGCCACTTTTTTTAAAGGGAGAGAGACCACGCCCCAATGGGCTGGTATCTCAGCGGTTATAGGCTGGAGGAGTGGAAGGACCTCCCGGAACACCTCCCCCTTTTGTTTAAGTAAGAGAGTTCTAAACCTACTATGAAATTATATACAATAAGTAGAAATATCGTATTCTAACTAGCTTAGGTCTTGTATAATAAATAACTTGGCCAAGTCATGAGAGAAAAGTAACTACATTTATATAGTCTTCAACCCCATCGAAGATCTGAGAAGGGAAATAATGTTACCTGGGTAATTAGGAAGTTCAGTAAAACAACT
>NC_022021.1:4453033-4470459 GCF_000317375.1 Microtus ochrogaster
CAGACGATAGGGTGTGTGGGGACTGGGAGTCAATCTGAGGTGTTTAAAGAGAAAATATAAAGAACTGCAGCAATAAAAGCCAGTGCGTGATGATTTATATCAAGCTGCTGGCTCCACGCACAAGACACAGGTCACAAGGCCCCCGCCACCAGGCACAGGCCGCGGCTTGCGCCAAGCCGAACTCACAGCCGGCAGCCGAGCGGGGGAAGGAGAGGTCCTAAAATCAACCAAACGTTGGGCGCCAATTGAAGGCATAAGTCACAAACAATGCCACAGCAGTTTGGAATTATGATTAATAGGGTGGTATTTATTTAAAGGGGAAAAAACTTACAGATCACTGTCAGCCCTCTGCGCTACCAGGAAGGGAATCTAGTTGCTGGCAGAGCAGGAAGTGAAGAGAGAGAGGAGAGGGAAGTGGCCACTTTTTTAAAGGGAGAGAGACCACACCCCAATGGGCTGGTATCTCAGCAGTTATAGGCTGGAGGAGTGGAAGGACCTCCCGCAACAGGCCCCAAAGCTACAGAGAGAAACCCTGTCTCAAAAAAAAAAAAGTACTGTGGCTTTATTGGTCTAGGTGGCCTGTGTGTCTTTAACTGTGGGGGCAGGAGGGCTGCTTTAGGAAACATAGTAAGTTCTGATCGTAATTCCTGATTTGGGTAGAGTTGATGAGAGTCCACTCCTAGCCATGTGAGGGGATGCAGCAGCATCAATGGTAGAGCTATTACCTTGAAGGAGACCAAAGCATGCACTTACTCAGGGTCCATAAGTGTAAAACCCAAGGCCTATTTATGAGACTCTGAAAACTCCACTTTAATAAGGAAAAATTGGTAGAAATATAAATTTCTGCCTCCCAATTCACAACTTAGAGATAATCTTTTCAAGATATTGTTAGGAACTATAGCTACTTTTTTTTAATGAAATAAAGGAGGCAAGATAGTTTATGAGTTTGAGAAGTTATCACCAGCAGCTGCTGATCATAGCCTGCAGAGCAGGACGCAATTCCACAGAAGAACATCAGAGGACCCCTGCACATCTTTTTCTTACCTACATATGCTCAACTACACAAGTAGTTTTCAGGATATTATCAGTATGTGTTGGGCACGCTCCAAAGGACTGGAGCCTGCAGATACAGGACAACTCCTCAGCATGCTAACTGCTTGAGGGAAGATAGCCATAGGTTCAGTAAAGCTCAGTGGAGCAAGGTGTGACCACAATGGCCTGACCCTGGAGACTGATGTCTGTGAGTCACATGGTTCCCAGAAGTGAAATAGAGAACTGTTAAATTCTTATTTAATCTGTATAAGCAGAGATGTCCCATATCGAATGAAAAAAATCTAAATAAAACAAATTATTAAAAACAGCCACAGCTCCTCATTCAGCTTCCAGTTGGGCACCTCTTTACAGACCTGGAACTTGCATAGGGAGAAGCCAAGTCCCCGTGAGGAAGGATACCACTATGTCAGCAAAAATTAATCGTGAATATCTCTCACAATCTTCCTCCAAAGGGGATGGGTATGCTTCGAGAACAAAATAAATAAATAGAAGATAGGCTTCTCAAAATTTACTGGACCCTGACTGGATTTTAGTAAACCAAAGTGACATTGTAGTCTACCAGTCAGCTTAGGAGGTTGGATCAGTGACATTTTAGCTCAAGTCTGGCTCACAGTGGGCCAGGAAGTCGTCAGCTCTGTCTTGTGCTTGCTTGACTCTAAGGTTCCAGAATGTTCCATTGGAAGAGATATGCCTGGCCGTGGCAGAGTCTCATTGGGCAGAGCATCTGCCCACCAGGTCCATTCATCACAAAGGTCAGAACATGAAGAGAAGTCCTGGGTCACCAAGACCACACCCTGCATGTTACAGATTTATAACTGAGATCAGCTATAATCAGTCCTGTTAACTTGCAACGTCATAATTAAGTCACCTGGACCTTCCAAATCCAAGGCTTAGATGTCTTCCTGTTGTCTTTGCTGTGAATGCAGCAGGGTCTTGGTGGAGGTTTGATTTTAGGCTGAGATCTGCCTGGGCTTGTGGTTTCACTGTCTCTAAATGGCCAAATGTGCTCCGGGTGTGTTTTCGTCCC
This sequence comes from Microtus ochrogaster, assembly GCF_000317375.1. Lineage (NCBI taxonomy): Eukaryota > Metazoa > Chordata > Mammalia > Rodentia > Cricetidae > Microtus > Microtus ochrogaster. The sequence continues at coordinate 4,455,114 of NC_022021.1, forward strand.
CCTGCCCCGCCCCCTGGGTAGGATCTCACTATGAGTCTCAGTGAATAACTTGATCCTGCCTCAGCAACTCAAGTGCTGGCATTACAGGTGTGTGTTGCCAAGCTCAGATTTCTGTTTTTCTTTCTTTTCACCAAGCTAACATAATCTTTGTGACTCGAAATGTTTATTCTGTACAAAAAGATTTTCCTGCTGGGTACACCAGTGTTTGTTGGGGTGAGGAATAGGATCTCACTCATTGTCCATCTGCCTTTTATTATCTCAAATGAATCTCACACCAAGGCCACACACGTCCCTCTTTATCCTTTGTTACAGACAATTATAAAGCTGGGAAATGGAGTTGGCACCGTTAATTCATTTTCATTTGCCCTGGAATTAAATTATTTGTTTCCAGTCACTGATAATTACGGGAATGAAAATGTGTTGGATGCCAGGCAATGTCAGATTTGGGAGCTGCTCACTGAGGGTCTGGCACTCTTGAGCCTGCTGGTCAGGAGGAGAGTGGAGTAGCTGCAGTAATGACAGTAAAAATTCTCTGTGTCTGTGCGGTGGAAATGAAAGAAGAACCATGTCTTCCAGTGTAGTGGAGCTGAGCCACGCCTGCTTCATACCTGTGCATGGTGTCCATCTCCTGATCAGGTGTCAGTGAGATCACTGTGGCTGTGTGGAATTCCTTGCCACTAACCAGGATTCTCCCACGAGCTTTCTTTCTACAACTGCTTCAAAAATAAATCTAGGCATTCAAAAATGTTTTCCCTTAATTAAAAATTCAAAGCACAGACAGGCTGTTATTTCCAACTGGTCCACAGCTCCTGGGTTTTCTGGTTTTTAGTCTGATTCAGAACTATACTGTTTTCCATTCAAAAATGTTTTCCCCTAAGAAATAATTTACTGACCACATTGAGAAAGTGAAAATTGATTTTTAAAGCTTGTAAGATTTCTAAAATATGTCTTATAAAACACCTGAAGAGTGCTTGCTTGTGAGAGGTGATGGGTTTAGCACTTTATGCAAATTGACTGACCTAAACCTCATTGGTCCCCATAAGGAAATACTATCGTATATGTATGACTATGTAAATATTGTAGATGAGGAGGGTAAGGCACATGAAAGTGTGGTAACCACCCACAGGCACACAGTGACTGATCTAGCCAGGTTTCAAACCCAAGGTGTCCAGCTCCAAAGCTGGTGGTTAAAACCAAGCTTGTTAAGTCTGAGACTCAACCAGAAAGGACTCTGCCTGTGTGTGGCACCACATCCCAAACAGGATCGGTGCTGCTAAGTGTTTTAACACATCTGTCCAGAAAGATTTCTGACCTCAGAATGGAATGGAAAGACCTTTGCCAGCATATATTTGAAATATCTTTAATTGAAAAATAATCTCAAATAAAACTATACACAGGGGATAAATGTTTTCTTAGAAGATTTGTTGTTCAACATGGTAACCAACTGGCCACAAGTAGCTACCGGATACCTTAACTGTGACTTGCCCAACTGTAATGCATTTATTTTAAGTGCAAAGATCTATTATTACTCTACAATTTGAAGACTTGGGGCATGTAAAAAAATGTACTATCCCATGGATAATTTTACATTTAATATGTGTTGAGCGATAATACTCAGTAAATGAAGATATATTAAGATTAACCTTGAATTTTTTTCCCCTTGCTTTAGTAACTCTTCTAGAAAACACGTAATTATACATGTGGCTGTGCTCACTCTGTATTTCTCTTGGAAGCTACTGTCTTAGACAGTGCCCTTTGCAAGGCTGACCTATTTTAGTAAACCTTATCTTCCAGTCTGCCCTGTGGTAAAGGCAATGTTGATCCCAATGGGAAAGGGATGGAGCAAAATAGCTTCCGCATTCAGAGCATCCCGGGATCACACATTAGTCATCTACACCCTTTAGAATTCATCCTTAGAGCCTCTTGTGGGTGGAATCTTGTGACTTTTGTCTACAGCTCTAGCAAGTTGTGGTCTGCTTCATGCAGAACTTCAAGGGACAAAGCAGGAGATGGGTAACAGGAGGATGGGTAAGTAGAGCGAGATCTAGAGGGAGGGTGAGCAGAAGGTGTTTTCAACAAGTGACTGATGATTGCATCTGTGTGCTTTTGTAATTTCTCACAGATATTTGTAATAAGCCCTTTTATCTTTATTCATAGAGCCATTTAGGTGTTGGGGGAATGCATTCTTCCAGCTCTCTCAAGAGCTACAACAGCTTTTGTATACAAGACAGCTTCAGCATCCTGACCTGTGTTGAGCCACCCCCCCCCCCACACACACAGGCACTAGGCTGCTTCAGCAAGTGCATATGTATCCACAGATGTAAACGCTCAGGAGAACTGATCTGAATATAAACAAGTGAGAAGAGTTACACTGATAAATTTTTGTTATCATCTTTGGTTAGCAATGTACAGATGCACAGATTATGTTTACAAATCAACATTTCCAAATGACCAAGTGTCCTACAAAAGAATAGCTTATTGTAGGGTTTAGCCAGCCCCTTTAGGGCGGGTTTGCCTGGGGTGGTTGTTTACGGATAAATGGAGCGCGCGGAGGCTGCGCGCTCTCTTGCTTTCCTACCTCCTGTGCTGCACGGGAACTTTGGTTCTGTAAGTTTTATTTAATCATTAAAATTGTATATATTCTTTAATATTTGCCTGCATTTATTCACGCCGGTACAGCTTATGCAGTATTGATAAAATAACTTTCTATGTCAAATTTTCTATTATGGTTTTGGAAATTGGAGAAGTAAGTTCTCCACTGACTGAGAAGATCTTTTACCAGTAATGTGTCTGCCCCACATATTTCTATCTTGATTTATTATAGCAAACATGTGCCTTCTAATCAGCATAGCACCCTCGTCTTCTGTGTCAACCTAGCCTGCTCTACAGTTTGCCATGTGTTCTCTTTCATCTAAGCTAGAGCAGCCATAGACATGGATGTGCACGTGTCCCTGTGGTAGGATATGGACTCCTTTGGGTCTATGGCCAACAGCAGCATAGCTGCATCATATGGAAATGCAAGCTAACACAGTCATTATGAAAATCAGTGTGGAGGTTCCTCAAGAAACTAAAAGTTAAAAATAGATACCCACGTCTTTTGAGCTGTTGCTTGAATTGTTTCTATCTCTGGGTACAATTTAAAGCGTAACCAATTGCTTCCGGATTGCTGTGTAATTTGACTGGCAGCACAATATCTTCCCTCCTTTCTGTTGATTCTCAGCGAGGATTAACAGGCTATTTTCCAAGGGAGTTATTTGTGGCTGTGATGCCTGGAACAGTCTACACCATACACTGTGCTTTGTATATGCCCGTAATACTTGTCTTCATAAAAGCTGCCAGGCCTGCCCACTCCTGGTGGGTTTTGAACCCTGCTTATCATCTATGTGGGGCATGTGGTTTTACGGTTATTCCTCAACCTGCTCAATTACATTCTCACATAATTTCCCACTTCTAACAAGAATGCAAGGTAGAGGTATAGGATTATTTAAAAATTACATTGTGGAAAAACTAGAATTAAAGTCATTAAAGTATTCTTTATATTTGTGTGTTTTGTCTTGTATACACATGTATGCGTGTTTTTGTGGGTATGCTCACTTATTGGGTGTCTGTGGGGAGCCCATAGACTGAAGTCTGGATGTTTTTCTTTATTGTTTCTCTGCCGTATTTGTTTTTTTGAGGCAGGATCTCTCACTGAACCTGGAGCTTACAGTTTCAGCTAAATTGTCTGGCCAATTCTTTGCCCACAGTCCACCTGTCTCTGCCTCTGAATGTTGGGATTATAGGAGTACTCCAGACTTCAATCTCACATCTTCAGCATCCATGAGCTAAGCCAGTGTCCCATTCATGACTTCATCTTAATTACTGGGAAAAATAAAGCCAGACATTGTTGTAAAAAAAAAAAAGGTTAATGTTACTTACCAAAATTAGTATTATTAATTATTTAAAATTTTATTTTACCAACTCTAAACTGCCAGTTGTCAATATTCAAGTTCATTTGTGCAAATTTATATAAGTTTATTGCTGGATAGTTTTCTCCCTGTATAATGTGGATTTCAATGGTTATTCCTACTGTGCCTCCTATCACCACAGATAATTAAGATTTGACATTGTTGGAAGCTCGTAAGAGATATTTAATGTCTGATAGTAAGGAAGTTCCTTATAAACTATTGCTCTGTTTGCTTCATTTTTGTAAACATTCCCTCACAGATTCTGCAAAGAAAGGACCTTGAGCAGCTTTTAATAGCAGCTATCATGATATAATGAACAATAGGTTTCCATGGAAAGAAAATTGAGGGATGTCTAATAGTATAAAAAATAATTATTCAATCTTTGCATTATGGATTTTTTAAATGAACTAATTATATTTTTCACATTAAATCTCCATTCACTGTAATTGTTTCTCATCCTTAGCACCATTAGTGCTTTGGGTTGCAAAATTCCTTCTTCCTGGGGACCCGTCATGTTCATTGAGAGATGCTGAGCATCCTCCCCCACCTCTACCTCCTTGATGCCAGAAGCACATCCTGAGTTGTAACAAGGCACATTGCCTCTGGATAGCTCAGGACATCTGTAGCCATCCATAGCCATGGGTCAAAGGAGAAAAAAACTTTTAAGTGCTACCAATACATGGACTGTGAGAACTCCCACCAAAATATTTATCTTTGATGTGTTCTCAGAAACTATATCGTAATGTGCTAAACATCACCATCAAAAACAAATATGAGGTGTATTGTCCCCTCGTATTTGACCTTTTTAGCCAGCATATGGATTTCGTTGCTTTCATACATGTGTATCATTATACTTTGCTGGCATTTGCCTTCCCACCGGCTCTTGTCTGCCCCCTGCCCCCGCCATAGTCCTCTTTTCTCCCCCAGAGTGTCTTCCTTCTGTTTTCGTGTTAAGCGTACTGTTTTGTTCATTTATTTCTGTATTTGAGAGAAAACATTCCATATTTGTCTTTCTGAGTCTTATTTATTTTGCCATCCACAAATCACATGATCTCGTCCTTCTTCATGGCTGAATATGGCTGGCTCTGTTGTGAATATGCACTGCACTTTCTTCATCCACTCACAAATAGAACAGCTCCCCGAGAAAAGAAGATTACCCAACCCAGTCTATCAACAGCTGATGGTGAACAGTGCACTGTAGACATGTATGTGCAGATGCCATTGGGGTATGCCAGCTTAGACTCCTTTGGTATAACATCAAGAAGTGAAAGTGTTGGATTGTTTGTGGTAGTTTAATTTTCGGGTTTTTGAGGAACCCAAGAGTACTGATTCCTATCATGAGTGACTAACGCACATTACCACCAGCAGTGTCTAAGGATTCTACCTTCTCTTGGTCCATATTTATTGTTGCTGTTTTTCTTTATGGTAAATTCTGATTAGACTCTAACCAAAAAAAAATGTTGCAGTAAAACAACTACAGAAAGCCTTTATTTTTTTAAATTGCAAATATTGGAAGAAAAGCTGTTGGCAGCTTTATCTTGTCGTTGTCAGGTTTTGTAGAAACTAAATTATACTTCCAAGACATGAGTGCACCTGTTTTGCCTCTTGTCAAGAAATTTTTATTGATGATAATTATTGCAGTTATCACATTTTTATGAAAGAGATCAGGTGTTTTAGAATCTTCTAGAATGTCCATCAGAATTGTCCAACACCTTCTGATCTGCCCCAAGTGAACTCTTCCTGTGATAAGGACCACCAAGGCATTTGAGGGAGGGGTGGTCACAGTGATAAGGCACACAGTGACTCAGGAACACTGGGAAGTGTGCTGGCTCAGGACTTGCATTCAGTGTCCTTGGCTTCTTTTGTGGTCAGACTGATTTTGGAAGGAGTGCATGCCCTTGCTTTTCAGGATGTTTAAGTCATCAAAACAGCACAGTCGAGGGGAGTTGGTGTGCCTACTTCAACATTGAAAGGTCTGGAAATCGTAGGAATAAATATGTGGTTTGTGCCCACTGGGCCAGGTACAGGGAACAAAAACACACACCAGGCTGTTTCCACCTTCACCCATATTCATGCACACTAATGTGTGTACAGGCGCGCACACACACACCACATGAGGGGGCAGCAATGCTACAGTACAGGTACCCAGCATGACATGGAGTATACAAAATATCAGAGACAGGTAACATGGCAGCACAGGGGATGATTTTCCTCTGAAAAGAGCAGGCTACAGAAGATGGAAATATTTTCCCTAAAATAGACAGCTAGCCCCCTCTAAGAGAGTGGGTGTTTGGACTGCTTTATAGATCATGGAGAATAGAGAATCTTGCAAAGGATTGACTAGCACCCCACACTAACTGCTCAGATTCATTTATCCTTAATTAGGGTTCTTTGCAGCCTGGTGTACAAACAGATTGAGAGTCATCCATGAACAAGGACCACCTTAGAAAAAGGCAGTGCATCAAAAATGAGCTTGATTGCTGAATATAACATTTTTCTCTTTTTAACTCCGACTTAATGAAAACTAACAGGCAGTCTTAAATTTTTAGCCATGTCAGAATATATTTATCTAAGTTTCAAGGTGCCTGACGTATCTTGGCATGCAATTTTGCTTTCATGAAGTATGAGTTATAGCTGTCCCACTCAGAGTGTCCAGAATTAGGATGTGAAGGGTCTGTCAAAACTCGAGATTCTTTTCTGCCCTGAAAACTGGGTTAGAGACACAGCCCAGTGGGAAAACACCCTTATCATGTGTGCAAGCATGAGGGGATGAATTTGAATCCCCCAAAGCCGTGTGAAAGCTGGATGCACAGCATGAGCAGCAAGAGAGGTGGGAAGGGGCAGTGAGACCCCTGGGAAGCTTGCAGAAGAGCCACCCCGTCATATGCAATGGCAAGCCAACCCACAGAGATAATGTCTCAAACAGGCAGAAAGTAAGGGCCAACACCAGGAGTTGTTTTCAGACCTCCAAATGCACACCCATATTCATGCACACTAATGTGTGCACGGGTGCACACACACACACACACACACACATCACATGAGGGGGCAGCAATGCTACAGAACAGGTACTCAGCATGACATGATTTGTGAGGGAAACATCCTATTTCCCACTCAGACTGTGTGTTGTTATGAAACCATCTAAAACCTGTTCAGACACTTGAATTTTCAAAGTGACCTAGCATGAGCTTCCCAAACAACCAAGCAGAATTAGGAGTCTACTGTGGTATGGAGCCAGCCCGTTCTCACTACCTACCACATGTATGTTTTTTGTTTGAGGATTTGGTTGGTAGACAGGGACCTGGTTGCCTCTCATGTGTGGGCTGATGTTAATCACCATGTCTTTCATCAGAATACTTTTTGAAGTTATTCATTGGAAATTTTATGTAGTCATAGTATTTATAGCCTAGAGAAAAGGAAACATGGCTTTAACCAAGGAACTTGCTGCTGATTCTTACCAAGAAATGCACTGTGGGCCTGGGGAATATTGTGTTGTGCTTGCAAAACATGCACAAGGCCCTAGGGTTGATCCCTAGCACTAGGAAACCAGGGAGGAAGGGAGAGGAGGGTAAAAGGAGAGAGGGAAATAAAAGGAAGACAGGTACTATGACCCATTTTGATACACATGAAAATATGTACATAATGAATATAATTATATATGTTAATGTACACCATAAATGTTTATAGAAATAAAGCTTTTATGGAATGGACTTAAGCTTTTCCTTATTACTTAAATTGCCATCAAATATTTTCATTTCAATCATATTTCCTAAGAAGCTATAGAGATTACTAAACTGTTTTCGTGGATCATAGACTGGATGCACTGAGCTGAGCAGCCTGTCCGTGTCCACCAGTGGATGACTGCAGCATCATTGTAAGTGGGACAGGTACTTAAAACGATGCTGTATTTGACCTCCCAGTTAACGTGAAGAATTATACATCTGGTAGTCCATTTGGTCAGGCCAATTTGTTGCGAAATGACCTTTCCTTAAATTGCATTTGCTGAAGGCATGACTAATAGTCCTTTATTGTATTAAAGGCTCAACAAAAATCAGTTGCTAGATGGATGGACATGTTTTACTCTCTGACATTACATTATTTGAAATGTCAATAGCAATTTACCTTATGGTACCATAAATGGAGGAATACATACTTGTAGGCTAGATCTCTAGGAGCTAGCGCCACACCCTGGCTATGTTGTTTCACGACATATGTATATGTCGTGATATGTAAGTAAAGCCTTTATGTCCAACTTTAAGTAACATGTTTAGTAGAGTCTTTGTGTCTGACTTGGGGAGAAATGTTTCAACAAAGCCTTTGCTATGTTTGAGTTAATCAATAGAGGCTAAGAAATTGTTTTGAGACCATTTGAACCTTGGAGAAATGTCTCTCTGAAGACTCTGCACTTGGTGCTTGCAGCTGCACTGACCTTGGTTCTAAGACACTCCCGGCAGCCCTGGCTAAACACTCCCGGCTAGCCATCATCGAAAGGGACTGAGATCTGTGTGGGTTGTCTGCTTTCATGGGCAGCAAGAGCAAGATAACTTTGTTAGCTGGAACCTTTCACAGCCTCATCTAACCTTTTATGTTTGAATAAAGTAACTGGAGTGAGCTAGCTGGGTGTCAGTGTTTTCCAAGAAAGCTGAACCTCTCTGCTTCGTCGGAAAATGAAGGCTTAGCATCTTGGTGAGCTTCTCTATCTACTGCGGTACCTACAACTCAACATCAAACAATATGTATATGTGTATATGCATATATATGTGTTTGTGTGTGATATGTGTATATGTGGTATTGTATATATTATATATATTTGCATAAACATATATATTCAGTTTTTCAAGGCAGGGTTTCTCTGGGTAGCCTTGGCTATCCTGGAACTTGCTCTGTAAATCAAGCTGGACTCAAACTCACAGAGACCTTTCTGCCTCTGCCTCCCGAATGCTAGGATTAAAAGTGTGTACCATCATAACCTGGCCTAAAACAATACATTTAAGATAATAGTTTGAAGCAAATATAAGTAATACTTTCTGAGGCAGTTGTTCCAAAATTTAGAGTCAAGATTTTTTGAAATTAGAATGAAATCTATGATTTGCCTACCAGAGTAGACAAATTTTATCCCAACCAGCAAGATACGAATGGTGGTCTCTGATAAACCTAGGGGAGAGGAATGGAGGGGCAAGAGACAAGAAAAATAACGGCAAGACAGAATTTCTGATCAAACCGCCATTTATTATTCCTTCAGAAGCTGTTATATAGCAAACGGGCAAGGGGGAGGGGAGATGTGTCAGGTCTGCTGGAATTCAGGCCTGGAGACATCCCTAGTTGATAACTAAATACTGGGGGTCTGTGATGTTGACTAACAAAGGAAAAGCTAATGTTTTCTAAAAGCCTGGTGCCTGCAAGTCTCACTAGGCTAATGTCCTAGGTCCGGAACTTGCCTGCAAAGGTGAATATCTTACTTCTGAATTTAAGATGACTGTAAACAAAACACAGATCTCATAATACAGGTCTTTGCTTCCGGCAAAATTTATTGTTATTGTTGTTTTCGAGACAGGGTTTCTCTGTGTAGTTTTGGAGCCTCTCCTGGCACTCGTTCTGATGACCAGGCTGGCCTCAAACTCACAGAAATCTGCCTGCCTCTGCCTCCTGAGTTCTGGGATTAAAGGCGAGTGTCACTACTGCCCAGCAAGTAGACAAAATTTTAATTGTGTAGTGTCAACACGTGAGTGAGTCTTTCATTTGAATGGTTTACCCGCTAGTCACACTATAGCTTCAAGTCAGTCAGCAGCTCTTGTAAGTACCCTTTCTAGGGGGTGGACAAGTGGCTCAGTGGTTAAGAATGCTTTCTGCTCTTCTAGAGAACCCTAGTTCAGTTGGAAGAATCTTCATGGGTGGCACCTATATGTAACTCCAGTTCCAGGAGATCTGACACTCTATTCTGGTCTCCACAGGTACCCACACGTATGTACAAACACACACACACACACACACACACACACACACACACACACAAATAAATATATATAGTAAAATATTTTTAAGACAGAGGAATGAACAAAATACCATACTTGGTACAAACCCTTATGTTTGTGCTCATTCAGCTGTCCTATCTCCTGGATAAAGATTAGAACCAATCTAGGAGGCGAGCCTGTCCATATGTCTGTCTGCCAGCAAAGCACATGAGCCCTGCTGTGAGGGGACAGAGACTAAGGATGGCAGACAGCCCCCTAGGGGTATTTACAGCAGAGCCCAAAGTTCCCACCACTCATATGGCTGAGATACATCACAGCGCTTCTCTTCGCTTTAATGAATCAATTAGGGTACTTATTTAAAAAAAAAAACCACCAGAATGCTGTAACTTTTAATAAATATCACATAGACTGTCCAGCACTGAGCACAAACCCCATCTGAATTGCAAGCAAAGCTGTAAAAACCACATTAGTGGGGAACCACTGCCACCTTCTGCCCACATAGCTTAATTGCAATTCCAAGTTTGGGCAAGACAGTATAGTGCACCTGTGTTCGCCATGGACACTTACTATAAAATGATAGAAAATGCACCTCGCTTGCTGTGCCAGGGATGGGAGAGAATATGCATTGCTAGCGCTGGCTTTGGATTTGCCCCTCCCACCTCACCTTAGCTGTCCCAGACCCAACCTCGTGTCTTCTCTGCACTTCTTGGCAGGATTGGAGGCGCCATTCCTACCGTGTTCTCCTACTTCGCTGAAGTCCTAGCCCGGGAGAAGCGGGGTGAGCACCTCAGTTGGCTCTGCATGTTCTGGATGATTGGTGGAATCTACGCGTCAGCCATGGCCTGGGCCATCATCCCACACTACGGTAAGGGACTGGTTATGTTTCCTCTCTGTGCTGAGCTCTGGCTTGAGGACAGGGCTGTCCTCGTCAGGTGTCTGCCACTCATAATGCTCAGGAGGTGTTCCTCTCCATGGGGAGGTCTGTATAAAGACAGTGTCAAATGGTCCTTTGGGCATGTGGATAGAAGAGGCAGGACTCCTGTGCTGCTCATGCGCAGTAAGAGTTGGTGGTCACCCTATCCTCCATTTTCCCCATAGCTGAAATTCCTTCAGGCTAACCCATCTCTGACACTGTTTATCTAGGTTCAGAGTCAGGTCCCACAGGTTGAGGATTCTATCCCGCACGACTGACTAGTTTCTGATGCTTCAGATGCCAGCTGCAAGTCCAGGCCTCCTCTGAGTGACCAGCTAGAAATTGGAGCTTTCCACAATCCTCCTCCTCATGTGCAGCTGGTTTCTATAATGGCTCACAGATCTCAGGGAAATGCCTACATTGAATTTCCCAATTTATTATCAAGGAAGTTACAGAGGATACAAGTGAGCTGCCAGATGCCGACATATGGGGGGAGCAAAGAACCACACCTCCAGGTTCACCATTCTCCACGCTTTCAGCAGCAGAGGGCTTCCAAATCTCATACTTCATGGGCACGGTCAGTTAATAACCCAGGCTTTAGCCAGAGGATGGGGTACATAACTGTGGTATATCTTTCTGGTGACCGACTCTACACAGGAACACATCAAACTAGGCTCATGTAAACAGAGTCATTCCTATGTCCTAGATAACTCCAGAGGGTGAGGTCTCTGTGTTGTGAGCTGGGAATGAAGTTCTGCCACAGTTGTACCAGGAATCACAATAGTACAGTCGGTGTCAACACCCACCACAGTTGCTACCAGGAATCACAGCAGTACAGTCAACGTCAACATCTTTTTCTTCTGTTGCCCTCACTCTCCTGTATTTGCTGTAGCTATCGAGCCTGACTTAGGGTTGAAGTCAGATTCCTACAATTCAGGAGGGACACAGACACTCCGCAGGGCATTATCCGGAGTGATAACGCCACCAACAGCGTTTATAGAGATGTGACCTCCCACCGCTCTTGAGACTGTCATACACTTCAGATGCACACAGGCGTCAGTTCAGTGTCAGCCAGGCTCTGTCTGTCTTCGGACAGTCCAGTGGGGAGAGGCGCAAGACTGCGTCTCACAGAGCATGATCTGCAGCACATAAGTGGTGACGCTGCCTAGCCACTCTCCAGACCCTCTCATCCCTCCTCAGCCATTGCCACGCCTGCGTCCACGAGCAGTAAAAGTCTGAGCAATACTCTCAATCTCAGAAAACACAAGTTGCAAGTTGCTTCATCTACGAACAGTGAAGTACAGAAATCAACAAGAATCAAACTCAGTGTGCAGGAAGAAGGAAAACTACCTCCCCTTCCTTCTTCCCTCTCTTCCTCCCTCCCCCATCCTCCTCTCCCACCCCTTTGAACAAGCTAATGCTTGTAAAGTGGAAATACTGTATAAATTAAAACTATACATGACTTCAGACTGGGGGACCAGGGATGTGTCTCAGTAGCAGAGTGCTTGTCGGACAAGCCCAAGGACCTGGATCCAGACTCTTGCATTGAAAAACAAACAAACAAAAACATGGCCTACTCTTAGTTCTTAAAATCTGATAAACCAGACCAAATTAGATTACTTTTTAAATCCATTTGCTTATTTTCTATTTTTATTTCTTTTGAGAACAGTACAATTTCTCATGATGTAGCATAATTTTGAGAGGTCTCCAACACAGGTAGACAGATGTGGGTGTCCCAAGGTGCTGTTGTTTGCTTTGTCGTATGGAGCACAGGTATTGTGTTGTCTCAGTCTTCCTTCTGATAAACCTAAAAAGTTATGTAAAGGCCAAAACCGTATTTAAAAACAAGAACAAAAATCAAGACAAGGATTGTCATGGTCTGTAGAGAGCTTCCCTTTGCTGAGTGCTGAAGTTGGGAACGGCGTTCTAGCCCAAGTGGTTTCCAGTTGATTCTGGGCCAAAGGTGCCTTCGTGTGGCCAGTTCCTACAGAACTGTCTTCGGTCACCATCCAAGAAAGCAGAGATTGTTTCCTTTACCTGGGACCTCAGGACCTCAGCCACCCTCATAACCTTAGGTTGTAGAGCAGCGTTGAGTCCAGGCCCCTCTCAGCTCAGATTACCCCTGAGAGGTTACTCTGTGGGAACTAGAGAAGGCGAAAGGTAAACGCAGACCTTCTGCCAAGTCCAGCCTTACCCGCCATGGTTCTCAGAGCTCCTGCTGGTCCACTCACACACAGCCTTTTTAGCCATTAAAGTAAGGTGCCTGTGGCCAGTGGGACAGCTCAGCGGCTCAGCATATGTATTGCTTTTGCAGAGGACCTGAGTTCAGTCGCCAGCACCCACATCAGACAGATCCCAACTGCCTGTTAACTCCAGCTGCAAGGGTACCCAGCATCTCTGGCCTCCATGGTCAATGGCGGCACTCATGTGCACATACCCTCACCACAAACAAACACATACAAGTAATTAAAGATAATAGAAATAAATCCTTAAAAAAGTAAGGTGCCCTCTGGGTGGGCAAAATTATAGCCCCATTCATCATTTTTGCATGGGTTCCAGGGAGATTGCTCTCTTTCTCTGTCTCTCTGTCTCTCTCTCTGTCTCTCTCTTTGTCTCTCTCTCTCTCTCTGTCTCTCTCTCTCTCTCTCTCTCTCTCTGTCCCTCACTCACTGTCCTCTTTCTCTCTTTCCTTCTCTCCCTCCCCACTGCTCCCACTTAACCCTCTCTAAGCCAGCCTTCTCCTTTGTCCTATCCTCCCATGACACCTCCTTTCCTTGGCTATAGCCAAACCTCTCTGGAACTCCTTGGTTCCTTGGGTTTATTGCAGATCCCTTCCTGGCCCTCCCTTCCCGTTGTATCACTCAGGGTCTCATCTGCTGGCCATGCAGCTGAGGCCATGTGTCGACTTCTGCAAGCTGTTCATTGCTTTTCTTTTGCTTTCCCTGCTAAGGATTCAGCTCTTCTGATTTGCCCTTGCACTTCCCTGTCTTGCAATTGTGCATGGCCTGATGGCCTGAGAACCTTTTTCTTTGCCATGCATCGGTGCCTAATACACAGGAATCAGCGTGTGCAAGCTCTGCCATTTTAATGTCAAAAAGGACAAACTGATTCATCCACAACTAACCTGCCTATCAAAACTAATCCATCTCTAACTAACCCGTCTCTGACTGTCATGGTAGAAGGTCACACATCACAAAGCCACTTGTGAAAAGTGAGAATGCAACAAAATGAAATGTCTGGGCTGACTTTAATTTTGATGATGTGGGTGGAACCTTGAGAAGTAACGACCTGGGCAGTAAAGCAGTCATGGAATATTAAAATCTTGGGGCCGTATTTTAATGAAGTCTTTCCATGGCCATAAGTGTAGAGCCAACAATATATCACTTCAATCAGCCCTGTCTGCAGGTGAGAACCAGCAGGGGGAATTCTTGTGAAACACCCTTTCTGGAGTCACTGCTGTGCTCTTGGATGGTAGAGTCTTGTTTGTTCTTTCAAAGTTAAAATCCAGACGCTCCTATGATGAGGTGTCTGCCAGTGAGGCTGCTGTCCTATGGGTGGGTTCTTTGCAGTGTGCTCCTTCCCAGAATCCCCTAGCCAGGTGCTTAAGAATTGTCTACATCTATGGAAAATATACTTTTCTGGAAATGTTTTCAGTGAGTTTTCTTCTTCCCACGATCAAATCAGATCCTCTAGGCTAAGGACTCAGTGCTGTCTTTATTCTTATTCTTTTTAGCATAAAATATGACTGACAAAAACAAATTATATATAGTTGGTGTTCACAACCTATCTTTATATACATGCAAGATGGCTCAGCCAATAAAAGCTCTTGCCATGATCTGAGTTTGAGCCCTGGAACCCACATGGAGGAAAGAGAGAATTGACCAAAGCTACCCTTGAACCCAGCATGGGCACCAAGTTGCACACACATCTACATGCATACACACAATAAAAATAAATAAATAAATAAATAAATAAATAAATAAATAAATAAATGCAAAAAGTAGTTTTAGAGAAAATAGAGCATTAAATGTTTAGGGGAAAGCTTTATATTTTCACTGGAAATTCTGTTTTGTATGAATGATCCAGAAGCCCAGGAGCAGGTCATTTGCTCCTCCTCTGCTTCTCCATCTTCTCTCACTGAGGAGATGTTTGAGGACCACTAGTATTGTAGGGCTGTGTATGGATACATTTGAGAGCACAGCACAGCGACCTGAGGTTTGGTGTTGGTTTTCTCAGATGGAGGGAAAGTGTGGATAATCGGCTTCCACATCACAGATATGCTTCAGGTAAATGAGTGCACACATGAGGGTGGCTCATGCACACAAGGCTCTCTTGACGGCCCCTATGCCAGGTGCTTCTTTCCTGCCTACGGGGCATAACCATCAGTAGGGAGCCTGAGCCTGATATCACTGAGATGCGGTGGCTCCACACAAGTCTCCAAGGCAAAGCAGCTCTTATGTTTGGCCCAAGGATTCTGTTTTTTTGTTTGTTTGTTTGTTTGTTTGTTTGTTTGG
>NC_022021.1:4470559-4475838 GCF_000317375.1 Microtus ochrogaster
TGTAGACCAGGCTGGTCTCGAACTCACAAAGATCTGCCTGCCTCTGCCTCCCAAGTGCTGGGATTAAAGGTGTGCACCACCACCGCCCAGCTTGGCCCAAGGATTCTGAAAGGATTCTTGAGCAGTTAGATACACCACCAGGGGTTTTGATGGCTTCATGGCCTGGTGAGTTAAGACACGAGCTGCTAATGCTAGGAGCTAATGCTGGGAGCTAATGCTAGGAGATAATGCTAGATAATGGGATCAGCCTAGTTTTTGTACCAGCATCAGATAATGATGGCACTTTCCCTCACATTATCAGTCTTTGGTAAAGCTGAAACCTTATCCAGAGATGGACAGTTGCCAATATCTGAAGGTTTCCAGCATAAAATCTCACGCCTATAATCCTAACACTAAGTAGGGCTGAGACAGAAGGATTTCCGTAAGTTCAAAGCCCTCTGGGCTACATTTCAGCACAACTTGGGTTACACAACGAAGCCCTGCCTTGATCTCCATCCCCTCCTCTTCCCCTTTCCCACATCTCTCTGCCCCACCAGCTAACTAGGTGTAGGGAGTGTGACTATCCTGGGCACCCATTCTCAAACCCAAGTTTCTGGTCTCAGTGGAAACTGGCTACCAGCACGTAAAGGAACACGGCAGCTTACCCTCTGTTTCAGAAGCTGTTATTACCATGATGGTATATATCTGTGGACTACAATATTCATGTTGATACTGTTCATAATGATCATATCATTGCTCTGTTTCTGCCATATGAATTTTGAGAATCAAACTCCAGTGTTTATAGCAAGCAACTCCTCTACCTACTAAACCATCCTGCCAGCCCCAGGTTGATTTTGTCAGCACCTGTGAATCTCACAGTGACCAATGGGAACTGGCAGGTGGCTATTTGTTATGCTGATACCATTTTCATAGATATAAACCCAGGAGTGGTTGGACCCTGTGTGCACCTAGTTTTATACCCTTGAGGCATATTCTTTAGATCTGACATTTGTTTGTTTGTTTATTCATTTATTGTTGCATGTGTGTGCATGTGCACATACGTGTAGTGCGGTACATGGACGGAGCACAGGTGATAACTTACAGGAGTCTGCTCTCTGTTTCCACTATGTGGGTCATGGAGATGGAAATCAGGTCAGCAGGCTTGGTGGCAGGCATTCTTTACCAGCTGAGCCAACTCCAAACCTCCTGAGGCATCTTTACACTGTTGTCTGTGGTAGCCGTGCCATGCTAACAACAGAGTTCAAGAGCTTCCTCTTTCTCTCCACCCTCGGCGTCGTGCATTGTCTGCTTTAGGGCAGCTGTTCTGGCTGAGATGGTGGTCTCCCACTGAACGTGGGTAGAAATAAGCAGCTTTTTCAGAAGCAGACAGGGCTCCGATGGAAAAGCCCTCCCAACACTCCCCTGCCCCCCCCTCCCCACACTATCCGGTAATGAGAACACATCAGCATTTAATGGAAACCGAATTACCTTCCGGGGAAAATGGGAACAGGGCTGACTCATCACTCTGGTCCTCCCACCTGAAGCTTTCAGTGAGGTCCGGATGTGGGGGCTGCTGCTTCCCTGCAGTGCCGTCCACCCCATTACACTTCCTGCACTCTGCTTGACTGTGCGTTGGATGATGAGGTGCACATCCCAGTGAGGAGCAAGGATGCTCAATCAACTAAGGGAGGGGATTTTCAGCAAGAGGATCTCACTCACACTGTACTCAGCACCCAATAACCCCCAGGCTGTGTCTGGCTCACCCTTTCACTGTGAGCATTATAGAACTAAACAGCACATCTCCACAGCCCAAGTCCATCCTGTACGCCACCCCCTTTCTGTCTCAGAGAGATGGTGGCCTAAAAAATACACATCTTCCTAATGTTGTCCAAATTACACTGTGCTTGGATGAGAGCAATACATCTCTCTCTTACTGAGGAGGAAGGGAGAGAAAACCACACTGATTATGGGAGGAATAAGGAGGCATCCCTTGAATTGCAGAAGAAGGGAATTGTGACAAGTAACATCAGTCTCTATACTGCTGCCTCATTGAGCTCTGATGAGCGCAGTGCCTCTTGCAGTCAGCATTCCAGTAAGAGTCAGCCTGGTAACCATGGTAACCCCCAGAAGATATCCAATCTTCAAAAGTGGCAACCACTTTCAAACTTGTTGGTGGAAGTCTGTAATCCCAGCTACTTCGATGCTGAGGCATGAGGGTTGTACATTCAAGACTTCCCTGGGCTACATAGTGACTTCAAGACCAGCCTGGGCAGCTTAATGAAGGCTTGTCTCAAAAATATTTAGGTAAAAAGGGACTCTGGATATAGCTCAGAGATAGAGCTCCCTGCCTTCTATGAGCAAAGCCCTGGAACCCATCCTCAGCACCACAGGAAAATAAGCAAAGTGGCAGTGACATTCACTGTGTGATTCTCTTCCTACCTTAGATACCCAAAATGTCTATGCTTACTGTGAGCATAGAAACTACAGGGAAAGGTCAAGAACGAGCCAAAGCACGTGACACTGTCCGGCACGGTGTGGGGGTGGGGCTAACAGTTAAAACAAAGGAAGTGAATCTGGAGAACATAACATTATAGAATACCAGTGACCTGGAAGCTTCATCCTCCACTCATGCTCATTGGATAAGTCTATTTTCAGTGGACACATAAAATGCAAGTATGTAAGTTATGGTGACTATCTGCATTGATGTCAACATGAAGGACTGTACGCTCCGGTGCTACCATCACTGCTTGCTGGCACTACAGCTTTGTGACCAGGGTGTCATCCTTCCCTCAGTTAGTTGAAGTCTACAGACCTCTTTCTAGAATAATGCTTTTGCATAAAAATGTTGGATTATACATGAAACAGTTATTGTCAAGTACAGTTAGTAAGATGTGGCAATATCTGGCAACAGTGACAGGGCTGGTCACTACCATAAAGAAAAAATGGGTATGAGGACATAAGCTAGAAATCACCTGGTATTTCCTTTAGAACTTTAAGACGCCACTGGACCCTGGATCCAAATTCCTACATTTTGTTTCTTCACATTTGTTAAAATTAGAATTGACTAGATATAAAGAAAAACCAACTAACAGGAGGCATAAATAAACTTGCTTTCTATTCCATAAGATTGTCTGAAAGCAATCCAGAGTCATTATCATAGCTCAATAGTTATCACCAAAGACTAGTTTCTTCTAAGTATCCTACCATTCCTAGCATAGTTTTGCTAGTCAATGTTATGGGCAACACAAAATAGTAAATACATAGAAGGATATGATATACCTGTGCTCCTATCAAAAATGACCCTACCTAGCTGCAAGAGAGTCTGGGAAATATAGTCTCTAAGCAAAAAGGATAGTGTAGTGAATGTGGGGAGATAGTGAGCCATCTCTGCTGTAGTGTTTCATTCTTTCTCTGTGAAATCTTGGATGCTCCTGCATTTTAGAATCTATTACTATTGACCAACGTGGAGTTGTGACTAACCAGAAGAGAATGGGAATGTTTGGGAAAGCTACTAGGTACCTAGTAGGTGGTCAATAAGGCTGGAGAACCAGGCTCAGAAAACAATAGGAGCCAAGAGAATCTTCTCTTAAATAACCAGCATGATCCATCAGAAAACTCAAAAATTTCTTAGACCAAAAGAAAAGGCAATTTAAGAAAAATTATCACAAATTCCACAGTACCTAGTGTCAAAATTAGATGTTTTATTGGCTTTATTTTTCTTCATAAGTCATGGGAAGTTATTTTCTTTGCACGATAGAAAACCTCCTAGGTATCACTTGCTTTAGCGTGTCAATTATTGCCAGGAGATTTCGTTATGGATAAATTACCCCGTGTCTTCCTTTAGACCAGATGCTTTGTACATTCTGATGTGTGCCAGGAAGGAACCAGGTACTATTTGAAGAATGGGTATCATTTGAGTAAACAAAGACTTTGTATGTTGGCTTTAGAGTAGATAGATACTAGGTTCTCAAGATCCCCAGCCAGTGGTCCCTCTGCAGCATTTCAGAGTGCATCAGACTTACCTGGTCCTCAGACCATAGGTTTCCCCCTAGCTACATATGAAAACAGTTTTCCACTACCAGGCCTTTGTTCCTCTCTCCAAGGTAAATGCGGAGATCTGCCTTCCTGTGATTATCTTTATCAGAAGGCATTTGGTAAGTGCTTAGGGTCTAGGAAAGAGCATTCCAGTTAAGATGTTCACAGGTATCCAAGGACATAGGATTGCTGCTTTTCCAAACTGCTGCTCTGGTTTTACCCCATGACCAGAATGGCTGATAACAGCATACCCTGAAACTGATAACTCAGAGGCCTGGGTTCCTTTGTTTCTACCACCTAGAGCAAAACTCTAGACCTAGACTCATAGAAACTTCAGCATCTGGTGTATGTGCTATCTGATCAGGATCCATGGCTTCTCACTGACTATTTATGTAGCTTGCTTGCTTGCCCGATTCTTTCCATGCTGGGAGAAAAGAAGTGGCATGCTGATTTAAACAATCCATGTCCTATTCATAATTTTATTGAAAATAAACCTCTTAGCTCTTTCTAACCACCTAAAAATGTAGTGTATTGCACTAACCTTCTCCTCTAGAATTCCCTGATGGTGTAATTCCTTTCTTAAATAACTTTCTTCATTAAGTAACTCACTGGATGTGAACTAGCCACTCCCCTCTATAAGCTGTCAGCACAGATCTGTGTGTATGTGTGAAAACTCTTATCTGATGGAACACAGTTAGGAGGCTTTCCCAAAAGATGACACAGAAGGTGTGTGGCATCATTGTACCTGTAGTGTATATATCTGGCTGGTGGCATGTGTCCCCTTGCTCAAGTGATGCTGTCCTAGCCCCATGCCAAGCCTTCTAAGGTCTAAGCTTCATTTTGCATAAGAAAATCTAGATAACTGCAGGATTCTTTATTATTTTAAAAACTATCATACTGAAGATTTCATAAGAAACACAAAGGCTTTTGTATCACACTCTTCATAGCCTACAGGTGGGAAATCCTCCCCTGACTCTGACCCCACTCTCACATTATCCTCCTTGTTAGGCAGAGGAATCCAGCTTCGCCAGTTTCTGATCGTGGGTTACATGTCCGTTCTTTTTTTTTTAATTAATTAATTTATTTATTAAAGATTTCTGTCTCTTCCCCGCCGCCGCCTCCCATTTCCCTCCCCCTCCCCCAATCAAGTCCTCCTCCCTCGTCAGCCCAAAGAGCCATCAGGGTTCCCTGCCCTGTGGGAAGTCCAAGGACCACCCACCTCCATCCAGGTCTAGTAAGGTGAGCATCCAAACTGCCTAGGCTCC
>NC_022021.1:4476423-4479522 GCF_000317375.1 Microtus ochrogaster
AGCTAGTTCCAGGACAGGCTCCAAAACCACAGAGAAACCTTGTCTCGAAAAAAACCAAAAAAAAAAAAAAAGAAGAAGAAAGAAAGAAAGAAAGAAAGAAAGAAAGAAAGAAAGAAAGAAAGACATTAGAGAGCAGCTCTACCCTTTGAAAGCACTGGGCTAGAGTCATTATTTTCTAATATTTTTCAATACAAACTGCTAAGCCTAACTTGATAATTCTCTCTCTAAGGTATGCACCATTCCTGTGCATATTTTCATATTCTGAAATAGACAAGACACATGTGAAGTTAGGGCACCGTTCTCTGGGAAGAAGTGTTTTAAAAACACCCTTACTAGGTTGAGTTCACCATTGACCTAATTAAATCCCTCACCCAAGGTTTACAATTAGCGTCGTTATCAAGTCCTAGTAACTAGCCATTTTGCTTCTAAGTGTATTTCCACCTGGAGGAACATAAAGAGCCAGCCCATCCCAAAATGCCCCTTTTTGTGAGTCACGATCATTCCTCAGACTCTCATGAATGTTGCTGAGCTGTCTTAGGAAGCAAGAAATGGAATTTTGTAGAGAAGATAATTCTTTCTTTGTATTTTAGGGTACAAGTTGCTGAACCTCGGATATCATTTTTCTTACATATTTATGGTGGGGTCCTCAGAAATTCTAATTATCTTTTAACTACTCCAGGTTGGTAAGGTAAAAAGTTGTAGAGTTTACCCATCTCTGGTGGTTGGAGCCACATAATATTCTTTCATTTATGTAACTAAAGCCAAAACTATTTTTTTCATATAACTTAGGAGACATTAGTGCTAAGTGAGCTATTCTCTTACCATCTGATTTGGTGATTATGTTGTGTGAACCTGATTTGGTGATTACATTGTGCAAAGCTGTCTGTCAAAATCAAGGTACCATAGTTTTGTCCTGAGTTGCTTTTAGAGGGTGTCAAGGCGATGCAAGGATATCTTAGCAAATGTGCCATTTGACACACGCACACTCGTGAGGGTTCGTATGTGACTGGTTGCCTGAGATGCGCAGTTAGCCATGCAGAATGGAGCCTTATTAGAAGAGAACTTTAAATGGGACAGCGTTTAAGGTCAAAAGCATATCAGGGGATGGAACTGTTCAAGTTTGGAAGGTACTTCTTCCTTAGCAGTTGTTTGGTCTTTTCTGGAACACCTCCTCACAGTTCCCCTGAGGACAGATTGAAGTACGTTTCCTTCCCATTTACTCCTCATTCTTCCGTGTGACTGTGAGTGGGCTCTCCACATGTGCATCCCATCTTACTGCAGGGTGTGGAAGAAACACCGGCGTTGGTTGAGGTTCTGATGGTACACTTGCCAGGAAAGTGGCGGTAAGCCTGATCGATAGAGAAGTGGCAGAAGTCAGGCTCAAAATCTGGCAACAACCAAAGGAGACATAATATTCCAAGAGGAAGCAGCGTGGAGTGACTGTGTCAGATCTTAAATAATGCTCTTGTGCAATCTTGTAATAGAAAGGGTTGAATAACTGAGCCATGTGTGTATTTATTCCTTGCCTAGGCTTCCCTGTGATTTAATGGGACTGTCTTAGCCACGTGACTGGCATGTAGAAATTGGTTGAGGGCCATGGAATAAATACACACATACAAATCCCAGCACTCAGGAGGCAGAGGCAGGTGGATCTCTGTGAGTCTGAGGCCAGCCTGGTCTACAAGAGCTAGTTCTAGGACAGGCTCCAAAGCTACAAAGAAATCCCATCTCAAAAAAATTATAAATAAATAAAACAAAAATACATACAAACATATAGACATGCATACATACATACATACATACATATAGTCTATTCCTTTTTAAGTTATCTATTATCCAATGGGGGCTGAACCGATGGATCAGCAGTTAAAGGCACACACAGTTCTTGCTGAGGACCTAAGTTTGATCCTCACATTGAAGCAGCTAATGGCTGCCTACAACTCTACTTCCAGGGCATCTGATGCCCTCTTCTGGTCTCCATGAACACTGGCACTCATGTGCATGTACCCCCACAAAGTGTAAAAAATAGATCTTCAAATTATCTAATGAAGAAGTGGATTCTAGAACTGTCTGCCTTGCCAATAATGGAGCTATGTCTTCACTTAAGTTATTTGATAAACATGTAACACTGGTCTGAAAAGTATTTACTGAGCAACCCCTTTGTGCCTGGCCAGAGGTTAGGAGCAACAGAGCTCTTGGGCTAAGAGAGGAGCGTGGAGAAACAGCTCATCTGGGGTAAGAGCAAAGGGTCAAGGCCTGGATGCTCATCAGCCCTGCTGTACCCGCTAGCTACAAAGCACACCTTCATCAGGTGCTTTATGAATTAGGAAGTAAGCCTCACTGGAACCACCTTGGAGTCCTCTGTTCTTTGCCATAGGAATGGTGTTACTAAGTGGAAGCAGGTTCCCATAACCTGAGGTCACTTAAGAGTAGGAGGAACCAGGAAGGAAGAGGGGCTGAAGTGTGTGGGGTTGGAGGAGTCCTGGCTTCACTTTGCTCCACAGTTTAAGACAGAGATAGCCAACTCAGAGGTGTTTGAAACACCTTACATGATAATGACCCTGGTGGTCTGTGAAGATTTTCAGAAGCCTTACCTTATGATGCTGAGAAAAATCAAACCGCATGACCATGTGCTGTCCTCGGAGACTAGCCAGACAGAGGATGGCTGCAGGAAGTAGGGGTAGAGCCAGCTCCCAACAGGGCCATGCACCGTCTGCCTCTGCTATGTATGGTTTGTGCTCAAGACTGCTCCTGACTAGAACAGCTTCTGTCCTGCAAAACAACTTCCAGGACTGGCTCCATAGCTACTGGGAAACACTATCTTGAAAAGAAATCATGTTATGCACAGGCACTGTAGCTCAGTGGGGAAACACATGTATCAGGAACTGGGTTTCATCTGCAGCATGAAAAAGACATAGATGCCGGGCAGTGGTGGTGCATGCCTTTAATCCCAGCACTCAGGAGGCAGAGGCAGGCAGGTATCTGTGAGTTTGAGACCAGCCTAGTCTACAAGAGTTAGTTCCAGGACAGGCTCAAAGCCACAGAGAAACCCTGTCTCGAAAAACCAAAACCAAAACAAAAAAAAAAAAGAAAAAAGAA
>NC_022021.1:4479622-4517614 GCF_000317375.1 Microtus ochrogaster
ATATATATATATATCATTGCTTGTCAGTTTTTAAAAGATGCCCTTATTAACATAGCAGTGGTTCTGCAGCCAAGGTTAAGGTTTTTCCTCTGATCTTGTATTTGAAATCTTTTATTTCACGTCAGTGAAGTTGTGTTAATTCACAGCAAGAACCAAGCTATGTTAGAGAGGCGACTGCACACTTAATTCTTTTAAGCAAATGCTTATTTCTTTAGCATACCATACATAGTTATAATCCAGGGTGTATATGGGCATATTGGTTGGATTTTGGTGACTGCAATGTATTATTCAATAGATATTTAAATGTAATGGAACCTATAATTTAGAAGAACCCCTGGCATTTCTAAAACCACCCAGCCCCAGCACTTTAATATTTGCCCTTTCTACTCCAGCAAAATTAACCGTATGTATCAAACATTCACACTGAGTAATGCAGCCATTATTATACCAGTCTCTGTGTGTGACTGAGGGAAATCATGACTCAGATGCTAAAGAACACCTCCACATAACCTGGCCCTTATCAAAGGCAGCACAACACATTCAAGGCTTGCCTGCAGTAGTTTTACACAAAATGGTCTGGAAAACGCTAGGAGCAAAGGTGTTTGCCAGCGCCTTTAGCTTCCAAGGAGACCGATGTTTTAGCCTTTGCTGCTGTGACTTCCTAATGGACAGCTTCTCAGAGGGGAGGCTCCTTCCAGTTTGCGGTCCTGTCCTGCAGTAGGGCAGAGATGGGAGCAGCAGATCCCAGCCTGACTCAGGCTTTGTCCCCTTGATTGCCCTCAGCATCCCCGCCACTGTTCTGAGAAACAAGCTTCCTTGCCTCTTACAAGCATTGTAAATCATGGTTTCCTTTTACGGGAAAACTACTGATTTGCTCGTTTGTGTTCCCTTTTCTCTTTGGTCCACACGTTAGTGGGAAATTGCAGCTTCCTTTATGCAGTATATTATGGTCAATGAGAAGGGCGGCCTGTGCTTACCTGATGTACAATGAGAGGTGACATGGGCGAGGGATTTCACACCATTCAGCCTGCAGCAAGTGTAATCAACAGAGAAAAGCTTGAGCAGCCGGCTGCAATGTGCTGGCCAGACCTCATCAGAATTATTCACTGTCTTTCCTGAGGCAAGGACGACCACTCAGTTTAAATGGAAAACCCAGCATAGTCAAAAGTAGTGTGTTTGTGTTCCACTGTGTACCTAAAGCCAGTGAACATTGCTATACTTTCTGAGTTGCCCTTTGAGGCCAAAATTAAGCTATCAGTCCCATACTTCAGAAATGTTGGCTTAAACCCTTCCTGTACTAATTAACCTTCTAACCCTCATTATTACCTATGTAACCATTTTTTTCAAGGTCTATGGTCACATTACTGAGCTCTTGTCTCCTTCTACTATGAATTTGATTAGAAATAGGCTTGCCTGCCACCACCTCACCGTTTATTAGTAAATCAGACCCATGAAACAGAGGCAGCAACAAAATGCTTGGTCACACAAGCAGCAGCCTCAAAACTTTCCCCTTATCATATTAAATTATATACAGGGGAACTATTAAATTATGAACAACTTGGGTGTAATTTGACTAATACTAGTCCACGAAGGATCTAAAGACAGAAGGAGATTTATACATAGAGAAATGGTCAAAAATAAATAAATAAGAAAGTAGAGAGAAAACATTTAATGATAACTTAACAACACCAGCCAAGGGATAAATGAATCTCCTTAGGGAATGTGGAGATACCGTGACATGTCCTGGCAACAAGATGAGCAAGACTGCATGGGGTGTCTTTGCTGTTATCATGTGGATTTTTCTAAGGCATGGCATAGCTTGACTGGCAAAGCTTTCTGTACAACGGTGATAAGAGAAAACCTTCTCAAGCTGAGATATTTATGACTGAATGGTGAATATATTTATGGGGAGACGTTGAGCTTATAAAGAAAACTAACAAAAATTAAATCAATATAAACCGTTAAATGCAAACAATGTTGTAACATGGGTAGTATTTACAGTGTGCTTTACACTCAGGAAGAAGTCTGTCCTTCAAGTGCACTGTGTGGCTTATGTCGAAACCTCAGACTGCCAGTTTTACTAGACATTTGCTTAGTGAAAATGATTATTCAGGGCTGGAGAGACGGCTCAGTGGTTAAGAACACTGGCTTCTCTTTCACAGGACCCGGGTTCAATTTCCAGCATTCACGTGGTGGCTTACATCTGTCTGTAACTTCAGTTCCAGAGGGTCTGATACCTTCATACAGGCACACACATAGCCAAAACACCAATGTACATAAGATAAAAATAAATCATTTAGCTGGGTGGTGGTGACACACTCCTTAAATCCCAGCACTCGGGGCGCAGATGCAGGCAGATCTTTGTGAGTTTGAGGCCAGCCTGGTCTACAAGAACTAGTTCCAGAACAGGCTCCAAAGCTACAAAGAAACCCTGTCTTGGAAAACCAAAAAGGAAAAAAATTATTCAGGTAAAAATATACAAGCAAAACACCATCTTTCTACAAATCTACGTTTGTTTCTTTTTCATGTCTCTCCAGACACATTTGACATCTTTCACTGTGTCTTCACATCTGGACAAGTCCTTTTCACCTCAGATGAGTAAAGTGGAGACAGCTGATCTGCCTCCATTCCCCATCAATCCTGTCTGAAACTGAAGAATGCGTATTTAGAAGACAAAATGTTCTTAACCTAGAAAACTAGAACGTGTTGCTGCCCTTCAGAAGGAGACTGCATTTTCTTAGAGGCATGAAGTTCTTGCCTCTCCAGCCAGGTTCAGTTCTCGGGGGTAAAATGAGATGAACCATCTCAACAGTGGTCTCATGAACCCCCATCTTCCTGCCTCCACCTCCCAAGTTACAATTACATGTTTATACCACCCTACCCTTCTCCAAAGTTCTTACTATGTCTTCTTAGTTATTGAACAGAGATGACTTTGTAGCCCAAAGGAAAAGGAAAATGATTTTATATCTTCAGGTACATTTTATCTCTTTCTAGTTAATTTTTAAAAATCAAAGTAATTGTGTCCATAGTCCTAAAAATCCGATGCCTCATTGAGATCACAATGAAAATAAGCAGGTTTCTGCCTTTTCCTCCTTGTACTCAAGGCAGAGACAGTTTTCATCTCAGACTTGTTCACTGTGTTTGCCTCATTGTTTAAGTAAATTATGTAAGGCCAGCAAAATGACCCAGTGGGAAAAGGCACAGACTTGGTAACCTGACTTCTATCCCCAAGACCCATGTAAACAAAGGTGGAAGGAGAGATCTGACTCTGAAAAATTGTCCTCTGACTTCATACATGTGCTGTGGCACACATGCACAATGACAGGCACACACATATACACCCTTCACACTAATAATAATCAAGTAAATAAGTAATTTCTATAAACAGGCAATTACTCATTTAATGTGCCTGTCACACACAAACTTATTCTATGCACCAAACATAGAAGTTGAAAACTAGTGCACCTGTGCCACGCCACCCCAAGATGTTTTTATTCTACCCTCCCAGTTGCTACATCACAGCACTAGGGTGGGGGCAGTGATCAATATAATCAGAACTTGCATTATTCTTGCTTCAGTTGAGTAAGTAGTATTTTTATATGTTTGTCTTTGATGTTCCTGAAGCTAGTAACTGTGTTTTCAGTTGCCCATGTTCCTGTGTGCATGCCACAGATTCTGTTCATAGTCCCTATCTGTCAGTGTCCCTGGCAATGCAATGAAATCTCTTAGGTGGCCTGTCCTCACACCACATTTTACCAAGGACATTCTCCTGGAATTCTTGGTCCTGTTAAATTGTTCTGCTGCATACCTGAGTTGACTCCTTATTCACAGGTTATCCAGAACTTTGTTTTATGCCTCCTTTAGGTGGAGGACAATCTCTGACAATTTCCTTTGAAAGGATACACAGCCTGTGCGTTTACTAGACCACCTTTAGGTACAGAATTAGAAGCCAAAGACATCTTGCTTCCGAATAGTTGGAGATAATTCTCCACTATCATCCAGATAACTGGCCCTGTCTTTGTTTTCCCTGGAGCACACCCTTAGATGCTCAACAAAATACCACTGATCTGTGCCAAAGCCCCTATAGCTCTCTATGGTGCACTTTGGTCCCCTATAACCCTTCTCAACAAAGAAACCAGAGTGGTCCTTCAAAAATACAGGTGTCTGTTCTGCCATTTCCGGCTCTCCACCTCCAGTGTTTCCTAATAACACTTAGTGGTGAACGTCAAGTCCTTAACCCTCCTTGATCTGGTCCATGTCAGACCTCTTACCCATTTCTCACACACACACGTGGTGATGCAGCCTTGCTGGCCTTATTCTGCAGTTGGCATGCCGAGAGCATTTCCCTCTGGGATGTCCTTCTCTCACACATCCCCAGGAACTGCCTTCTGTGTTCCTTGAAGAGACCATTCCTAATCACGCTATCTAAAGCAGTAAGCCCATCCCCAGCCCGTAGCCCTGTCCCCTTACATTGATTTGTAATATGCATTCTGGGTGTGTCCAGTTAGAATAAAGCCCCACAAAGTCAAGAACTTAGTCTCATTCAGTTGTATGACCCTTGGATATAAAATGGGTCCTGGAGTGATGGGCTTCTGGAAAATATTTGTGGGATCAAACAAGAACTTTGTCCACGTGTAGTCTCAATCATTTGAGGCACATAAAGCAAAATGTCAAACAGAACTTTCAATAGGTCTAGTTCCTACTGTCAAAGAGACAGTCCAGACCTGCATCATCCAATGTGAGTGTGTGTGAGCCACAAATATGGTTTACAGTTTCCTAACTACCATGGTAAAAATAAGAAGAAATGGACCAGAAAAATGACTTGGCTGGTAAAGGCTCTTGCTGATCCCAGTGACCTGAGTTTGGTCCCAGAAACGAACATCATAGAAGGAGAATTGTTCTCTGATTCTGCACATGCATGTCACACACATCCATACACTCACACCCCCACCACACACACACACTAAAGTATTTCTAAAAGGAAAAGGTGTATATACAATTAATTATGACAGTATTTAATTTGATTCACTGGTTATCTAAAATATAACCACTTTAACATACATCTAATATACAAAATTAGACATTCACATATTTTTATGCCACTAAGTCTTCAAATCTGGCAAGTTTACTGAGCTTGCCTCAATTTGGAATTGAACTTTCATTTGGGTTTTTTTTAATTTATTTATTTATTAAAGATTTCTGTCTCTTCCCCACCACTGCCTCCCATTTCCCTCCCCCTCCCCCAATTAAGTCCCCCCCTCCTCAGCTCGAAAAGCAATCAGGGTTCCCTGTCCTGTGGGAAGTCCAAGGAACCCCCACCTCCATCCAGGTCTAGCAAGTTGAGCATCCAAACTGCCTAGGCTCCCACAAAGCCAGTGCGTGCAGTAGGATCAAAAACCCATTGCCATTGTTCTTGAGTTCTCAGTAGTCCTCATTGTCCGCTATGTTCAGCGAGTCCGGTTTTATCCCAGGCTTTTCCAGACCCAGGCCAGCTGGCCTTGGTGAGTTCCCAGTAGAACATCCCCATTGTCTCAGTGTGTGGGTGCACCCCTCGCGGTCCTGAGTTCCTTGCTCGTGCTCTCTCTCCTTCTGCTCCTGATTTGGACCTTGAGATTTCTGTCCGGTGCTCCAATGTGAGTCTCTGTCTCTGTCTCCTTTCATCGCCTGATGAAGGTTAATATTCAGGAGGATGCCTAAATGTTTTTCTTTGGGTTCTCCTTATTTAGCTTATCTAGGACCACTAACTTTCATTTGTATTTAGGTTTTACAGTTCCCAGTTTAAAATGTAGACTCCAAGTTTCAGTGCATCCCCGGCATCCTGGGATAGCCCTCCAATGCCCAGGCCTTGGACTTAGACACTCCTTTTGGTGGAAGACAATCTCTCGCAAGTGTTTCAGCCATTCTCAATAATTTTGAAATAGCTGAATTAATGGCATTTTCTAACTGTAAATTCATTAGAATTCACCAAAACTTCTCATTTAGTTCTTTAGTCATACTGGCTATATCTCAGGGTTTTGGTAGCCAGGGATAGGTAGTGGGTGGCATACTGGATGGCATGGCTCTATTGGATAGTCAAGATGCTTAAACACTTGGTAGTGAACACACTCGTGTAAAGATGGCACAGAGAGGACAGCCAAGTTCTGAATGTCGCTTTGGCCCTAACTCCTTCATCTCGCTCCTCAGGATTCAGCTTCCATGCCAGGTTTTCCCATAGATTTCCCAGTTAGGTTAGCTACCCTCAATTATACGCTGTTAGGACATTATCCAGCTCCCATATTTAGGCTACTGTGCTATGTTCTAATTAGTCTCTAGATTTCTCTATTTCCGTTTCTCATTAGTTTATAAATGCTGTATGGCTAGGAAACTGCCATTGGTGAGTCCCCAGTACGGAGTCCTCACTGAGTGTTTGGGAATAAGATGAATGAACGAAATGAATGAAATAGATGGAACGAAATGAATGAAATGGAACTAAATGAATGAAATAGGTGGCCGACCTTAAATGAAGAAGGACTAACCCTATTAGAACCAAGAAGCAAGGTATGAAGGGAAACCAGGACGCAGTGACAGCGACAAAGACACAAGCTATCACATCAGATGCTCCTGAAGGCCCTGAGGATGTAAGCTAAGATGGAACCCAGCATGTTTAACCAGGGCCTGCTTTGATGGCGGTCATTGGGAACATTCAGGCACTCCTCACATGCTCACTAGTGTTCTCGTGAGCTCCTAAGTTCTTTAAAAGGCTGGTTTCCAAGCTTCAGCCATTGCGGATGGGAGTAGATGGAGGCTGAAGGTCAGCCCCAATCCTTCTGTGACTGCGGTCCCCTAAATGACAGCTCCTTTGTCTGCATACCAACTGAAATGGTGAGCAATTTGGAGCTGACTTGGGGCTGTGTGTGATTTATGGACATTTGATCTAAAGATACTTAAAGGATGGAGTTATTGGAGCCAGGAGGAGGGAGAGATGTGATTCATCACCAAGGACAGTTTACTAAATGACTCTCTAAAACACTGCAGTAAATGCTAAACCAGGACTCTTGTTCCAGCCGTGGAGGCAGGCAAGGGTGTGTGCGCATGTGTCAACGGGCTAGAACAAGAGATAACGTGCATGCATAGGGCTCAAAAGGATGCTTTTCCAGCCTGTAGAGATGACTGTGACTGTGGGATTCTCAAAGGATATATTTATCTTTTTAGTTTTCTTACATTTTTGGTAAAGCTATATGTCATGCAGTGGGCAAGTTCCTATCTCTGTTTCCATCATGAGGCTTTCTGACTGTCTGTGAAATGGACAGGGAGAAAAAAAATACAGTTTTACAAATTTATATTTTAAAATTCTATGTGGGTTTTGATTTTTCCATTTCTCTGAACATTTTCTCACCTCTTTCATGTTGTACAGCCTATAGATGTAGAGTTCCCTTTGCAAAACTTACCGGCACTGACCAACCTAGTACATGTCAGAATTACCTAGTGTCTCTCTAAGGAAAAAAAAGGTATCAGTGACATGTAAGCAGTTCTCTTGAATAATCGGTACTTGTCACGTGTTCCTTCTGCCCAGGGCACTGCTGTAGTTGTTCAGTGACCCACTCTGCCAAGCATCCATACCTGTTTCTCAAACTCCAGGATGTCCAAATGGCTGGCGAGCTACATCCTTAGCTAGAGGCCTCCTCTGACTCACTGTTACCCTGGAATCACATGGGGATGAACGCTAGGAAACAGCAGCGAACTGGAAGTCGGGAAAAGAGAGGCACAAGACAGGTTGTGGGGACCTTGTATAGACTCAACTTATGTTCAGTAATGCAAGACATCACAGTGCTGTGCTGAGTTCCCTGCTTGGGGACACGAAGACTCGTACCTTGTGACTCTCCCCTACAACACACACACACACACACACACACACACACACACACACGCAGGGCTAGGGATGTGTCTCAGTGGTAGAGCCCTTGCCTGGCATATACAAGGCCCTAGGTTCAGTCCCCACCATTACAAAAAAAAAAAAAAGAATCTACTTTTATTTCTCCTGCCCAATGACAATTTCTACCTGTGCCAACTCTATGGTTTAAAACAAAACTAAGGCTTGTACTAGTGAAATACCTCAAACTAGCCACGGATGAGTGAAATGATAGAGTTACAGAGACTGAAGTTGGCATCTTTAGTTTTCTTTTGAAACCACTGACTGAGAAAATGATTAGAAATGATTTACTTACAAAATGTGCATTGCAGAACGGAAATAAAGAAAGGAAGATGTAAAAACTCGGAAACACCAGGCAGTGCTGGCACACATCTTTAATCCCAGCATTCAGGAGGCAGAGGCCGGTGGATCTCTGTGAGTTAAAAGTCAGCCTGGTGTACAAAGCAAGTTCTAGGACTGCCAGGGCTGCACAGAGAAACCCTATTTTGAAAAATCAAAATAAGTATGTTAGTTAATTAGCTAACTAGAATAAAAAACTTAGACTCTTTTTGCTCCAGGATGTCCCCATTTCCCCCACTGGGTAAGAGCAAGGCCAGTGGAGCTAATACACCTGCAGGATTAACCTGTAGTCATCACGATGAAGCAACAGAACCCAGGTCTGGAGAGAAAAGGAACTAATAGCCACACAATGACTGTCTCAGGACTTGCTGTGTGTGGCAGATGCGATCCTAAAATGTTGGAGGTAAATGTTTTCACTAAATTATTTTGTCCGTGGACTGTCACGATCGGTGTGACTCCTGTATATTCCTTAATCTAAAGCCATCACTCACTTTCCCAAGTGGACTTTGGGAAGCAGCGAAGAGACCTAGAGAAGAAGTGTGCTCCTCCCATACAGAAGGGAGTTGTTTCTTGTCTGTGCTCGCTGGACGCTGTGAGTTAGCACTGCCGACAATGTCATCTCCTTCCTACAGCTCCTGCTCCTGAGCACAGAGACTGAAGAGGGGTGCCAAGGAGAGGAATGGGTCAATTCTAAGTCTGCTTGAAGAGTCATCAATCTGTACTGTTGAATTCTAAATTGAAGTCAATTTTTTAAAAACTGTGAACAAAAGTAGAGTTATTCCTTTGTAATTAAAACTCAGGACCTGGGCTAGGGAGATGCCTCAGCAGTTAAGAGCACTGACTGCTCTTCCAGACGTCCTGAGTTCAGTTCCCAGCAACCACATGGTGGCATACAACCAGGGTATGAGGCCCTCTTCTGGTGTGCAAGTATATTTGCAGAACACTCATACATAAAATGTAAATAAATTTTAAAAAACCTCAAGACCATTAAATCACCCCAAACGTTAGCTTCTAACCACCCCCACAATGCCATTACTATTACCTTCTAAGATTAAACATGCAAATGAGAGACTACATGACTGCTGATGTTTTATAAATGAACAAATCAGGTATGAAATCAAGGTGGGTCTCAGCTATGCCTCCCTTGCCTGTTGCAGTATTTTACCATTTTTTCACATGTATATGTATGTCTATGGGAACCTAATTTTCACTATGAATGGCTTCCATCATTTGTTCTGATTCAAGGCCGATGGCATGATGTCAACATCGATTCCACATTTGTGGTGATGTTAGGCCACCTGCTCCCACAGATTTGGCTTATTCTAGGGTCCATTGTTTTTTTTGAAGTATTCACACAAATGAGAAATACCTATGCCAGATGCGGAATATTTATTGTTTTGCATCCTCCCACAGTGACAGCGTTAGTTCAGAGAAAGAAAGAGGAAGGCGCAGAGAATAAGTAACTTGGAGAAATGAATGTTGCGGTCACATCAGCCATTGAACAGTCAAGACTGGGTTTGAAAAATATTGTGACATTGTGATCCAGAGCCAGTTTGAGGGGCAACTCAATAAGATTTGAGGCCCAGATAATCATGCTGATCCTAGCAGCTGCTTTTATTTGGTTCATAACATGACTAATTTTATCACTAATATCCATAACAAAATGAGCTACACAGACTCCTCCTGCCGTGAAGATGCTCTGCCAGGAGGTAAAGAAGTACAAGCCTTTCACTGCCTTGTTCTGTTGGGATCCAAATGCTGGTGGCGGGCCAGAGGCTGTGCATAGGCTGTTCGCATGCAGTGGCTGTAGCAGCGGTAAGCCGGGTCTGGTCGAAGACTCTGCAGAGCCACAGGGTCCATAAATCTCCTGAGTCGCAGCCCGCTCAGTCAGCCATTCAGCCCCTCAATCTTGAGCCACAGTCCTGGTAATGAGATTTTTTTTTCCTATGGTGGTGGTTTAATATTAACACTCGGTGGTTTATGATGGCATTTGCTGCACAATTGGAAGGTTTTTATTCTGAACACTGGATTTGTAGGATTTCTTCCAATTCTCCTTTCAAGTCGCTTCCTCCAAAATATAGAAGGCAGGCACAAAAATCAAAGAGGGTTGCCTCTTTCATAGAGGAAAAAAGCAACACATATCCAGCCCTTTTCCTCCCTCGTCCATGTTGTTTCATTGTTCTTTTGTTTTACATCCTGTCTCTCTTTAAGTATGTCCAAGAAGGGCACAAACCTAATAAAACACCTGCAGTGTATTATGCGCATGATTGTCATTTCTTACAGGTGTTTATACAAAAGTGCAAAGACTGGTAGCTTACTTCTTGTCTTTGAGGACACAGGGACTTATTGTTGCTGCTGTCAATCTACCTGGCTATGATCGTTTTATATTTACTAATTTCCACTTGCTGTGGAAAGAGCCTCCAAACCCATGAGAATGCAGTGTTTTGGAACCACCTCCTCCTTCCCCTTTTCTAGTTGTCTTGAACAGGTGGTACTGGAAGAAAAAGGCGCTGCATGAGAAACGAGAAAAACAACTATAGACGTTCTTCCTGTGTGAGCCACATGAATTGGGGTTCACCCCACCCCTATGTTTGATCAATATCATTAGAGTTGACTTCTGGGTCAGTGTAAGGAGGCTGGAATAAAGGAAGGAGAGATGCTTTGGGCTATACTGACATAGCCCAAAACAGAAGGCTAGATGACCACGAGTAGAACTCGGTCCTTAGTAACAAAGTTGGCACAGCTTCATCTCCTGCTGCATCTCAGTTGGCGGGTTTTCTTCCTTCTTATTCCATTTCCTTTTTGCAAAAGAAGAAACAAAAAAGACTTCTTGACCTGGCCCATAGAAGGGCAGTCATTAGCTTGTAGGTTACCCTCCAGCAGCTACTTCACAGGCCTTGTGCCTTTATCCCTGAAGCTTCCCTGTCTTGAGCCACTTCAGTTCCTGCTAGCAGGTGCCAGTGTGTATGTTATGTTCACTGCATGCATGTCTGGCTTCCTTGGTAGTCAAAAGGGTCTCAGATCCCCTGGGACTAGAAGCACAGATGGTTGGGAGGTACCATGTGGGTGCTAAGAATTGAACTTAGGTCCTCTGCAACAGCAACAAGTGCTTTTAACCTCTGGGTCATCTCTCTAGTCCCCTTTTATTTTTTTAACAATGTTTCTTTTAGTTCTCTTTTATACTATATACTAATCCTCTGTTGTATTTATAGCCGGCAAAGATTTTCTTCTCCAGAATTTAATTCAGAATTTAATTTCTTATTGGACTGGTCTGGGCAGAGCCAGAGATGATCCCAGCCAATGTTTTTGCTATTGGTTCTGGAGCCAGCACTGCTCAGTGTTAGAGCACAATGCACATCTATTAGTATTTTACCCCTGGACCTTCAGATCTCGTGATCTTACTAGCAAGAATTTTTTGTCCCAGTGGCATCCATCACTTATGGACCTGACTCTTGACCATTGATTTTGTAATACTTATTTATGTTACTTTCTGTATATGAGTGTTTTGCCTACATGTATGTCTGCGAACTATGTGCATGCAGTGCCCTGGACAACAGAAGGGCAGAAGTGGGCAGATCCCTTGAACCTAGAGTTCAGAGGTTATGAGATAACACATGGGTGCCGAGAAGCAAACCCAGCCTTCCTGGAAGAGCAGCCAGTGCTCTTAACCACAGGACCATCTCTCCAGCCCGCAGAGCATTCTGTTTTAAAGATGGGATCTCACTAACTAGCCTAAACTGGCTCCAAATTCACAATTCCCCTGTCTCAGCACCCTAAGTGCTGGGATTACAGACATGAACCACCACATGCAGCTTTAAACACTTTCGCTCCTGTTTTCCTTATTGAGGCCTCCAGACAACAATGTCATTCTCACCTCCACCTTACACAGGAGAAAACAAATTCAAAAGAATGAGCGAGTCCGGTTTTATCCCATGCTTTTTCAGACCCAGGCCAGCTGGCCTTGGTGAGTTCCCGATAGAACATCCCCATTGTCTCAGTGTGTGGGTGCACCCCTCGCGGTCCTGAGTTCCTTGCTCGTGCTCTCTCTCCTTCTGCTCCTGATTTGGACCTTGAGATTTCTGTCCGGTGCTCCAATGTGGGTCTCTGTCTCTGTCTCCTTTCATCGCCTGATGAAGGTTAATATCCAGGAGGATGCCTATATGTTTGTCTTTGGGTTCACCTTCTACTGCACATACTGGCTTTGTGGGAGCCTAGGCTGTTTGGATGTTCACCTTACTAGACCTGGAAGGAGGTGGGCGGTCCTTGGACTTCCCACAGGGCAGGGAACCTGGTCTGCTCTTCAGGCTGATGAGAGAGGGGGAGTTGATTGGGGGAGGGGAGGGATATGGGAGGCGGGGGCAGGGAAGAGACAGAAATCTTTAATAAATAAATAAATAAATTTATTTTTTTTTTAAAAAAAAAAGAATGAGCGGCTTGCTCAAAGGCATGAAGTACCAGGATTAGGACTGTTAGCCAGGTTAACTCCAGAGGGTTTAGGTCCTCAAAATAATGTCCAAACTCACTGACCAAGAAATATACAGTAACAGAAAGTCAAGTTTAGCTCAGTGCATGGGAAGCTGAGGCAGGAGGATTGTGACTTTCAGGACAACTTGAACTTATTCTTGGCCAGCGTAAGCTGTACAATAAGACTCCATCTCAAAAAAAAATGGCCTTTAATACTGGCACTTGAGGGAGGAGTGTGTGTGTTAGCCTGAGCCACAGATTGTCAAATTGTCTCAAACAAGCAAACACACAAAATTCAAATACAGCAGGAAAGGGAAGTGTATGTTCTGACTCTCTCCTGCCGCATACACTTCCCTTAAGTGGACCCACGTGAAGCACCGGTGCACAGCGTCAGGCTAACAACCGCTGGACTCCAACCGTGGGAAGCGGCACGGGGAGGGGGTAGCGGGTTGGGGGTAGCGGGTTGGGGCATGGATGAGGCTGGGACAGGCAGTGGGAAGGGATCACCTCTAATGCGCACTAAATGAGTTCTTTCACCAAGGAGTTTCTAAATTTTGCTTTTAAGAAAGCGTCACAATGAAGTCAGCTGGTGCATCATGTCGTTAAAGACGTCATAAGAGAACAAACGGAGTAGCTGCAAGTCAAGACCCTTCCATTGTGCGCACTTTTTCCAATAAGAGTTCAAGATAAGCACTCATTCTAACAGTAATTAATATATACTCCTCAACTCATAGACAAATTGGAAAAATCCTCCCTCTCACAGTATTAAAAAATACTACCATAAAAATTATTTTCAAAACGTATCACAATTATATAATGTATTTTGATATATTGCTTAATTGGCGAATGGTAATTATAATGATGGCTAGACTGACATAACTTTGATCACTAGAAAACCTGTGGAAACAAGACACAATTCTACATAAATTTAGATAAATGTGTCAATTGCAGAAAAATATAGAAGGTTGGGTGATAAAGTTGTTCAAACATGTTTTTTTTGCCTATAAATGTACCTTTTTCGGTTAGATTCTGGGGGGAGGTTGTGGTGGAAATTTGAAACTCTGGGAGAAAGGGGAATTGTATAAATTTCTTTTGACTCAAGAATTAATTGCCATGGTTTTTAAGTGGCGTATGACCAGCTCAGAATGGCTGATTTTAGGTGCCGCTGACCCATCTCCAAAAGTGGCATCATGGATTTGCTTAAGGATGTTCTTCTAGCTACAAATAGACCCAGAGTTGTGGTGAAAACGTTTACTGTCAGTTTGGAAATGGGGGGGGCTTCTCCCAAATCCTTGGGACTGGACTAGCTGAGCATGAAGCTGGGCTCCATTCCCTCCGACTTGAGCCCCGATGAGCACCTGCGGCCACCCCTCAGGACAGCTTCTCAGGTAGTTCTTTCCCACATCTCCTTTCACCCCAGAAATCAGAATCCTTGCTGTGACGATTTTATCTTTGTGGATTAAATGTTTCCTCCTGACTTTACTAGCACCAAGTGAGAGTGTTTAGCTGCACCCACTGGCATAGCATAGTATGCGGCCAACTGTCGCCAGGTGCTAGAAGGAGTACAAATAGCTCCACTTTCTTTTCTTCTTCTGGGAAGCTTTCTGTTTTGTTTTGTTGTTTTGTTTTGTTTTGTTCTTAAATCTTGCTGCAGGATAGTCTTGCTGGCTTTTGAAAAATCTGAACTGCTCCCTTCCCAAACAGAAGGAGGTAGAAATACAGTCTCTCTTCAGCAAGGCAGAATAGGAGCATTGACGTACCCTTCTTAGTTCTGTGCTTTGAGAGAGCTTGGTGGAAGCTGTGCGCAGAGGCCCAGCTGGAGCCAATCCTAACCCCGGCAGTCCTCCGACCTTCAGTTAGCTATCCAGTAGCACTGCCCACTTGATCTCACTCCTCCAGCACTTTCGACTTCCCTGATGTGTGCGGGAAACCCCTAGTCGGAGTTATGTGATGCAAACATTCAATGGGAAATCCTGAGGACCTGAGCTCTTAATAGACTGTGAGCCAAGATTCAGATTGCAAAACCCTCTTAACATATGCTGAGGGCATAACTCAGTAGTGGCGCACTTGCCTAGCAAGTGTGAGAAGCTGGCTTTGATGCCTAGTGTTTGAAAGAGGGAGGAAATATTTATGAATGAAGCTAACTCCCGTGACTATCGCTAAATCTCTCGTTAATTAATTCAGTGCTAATAATTGTATCACATTCAAGATGTGCCTGTGTTTCCCTCCGGGTGATGAAATTGGGTGGATCCATTTCTTTAGTTGTCTGTCTTGCTCCACTTCGCCGTGCTTGCCTGTGTTGTTTTGTTACCCGAAAGGGAAGCACCGCTGTTACGGAGCAAAGGAAAACGGTGGGCAGCTCTAAGTGAGCGCAGTGACTCCAGTCCAAACTGTTTCCTGGTGCAAGTGCAACTCGGGGTGGATTTGAAATTTTCGAAGACCTTCTGCCTCCCCATCCTAAGTGTATTTACTTTGCCTACAGTATTTATGTGTGTGTGTGGTTTATGCATGCGTATGTTCCACACATCTTGTGCACATGACCAAGGAGTGCACGCCTACATGCCGGTCAGAGATTGACATCAGAATATCTCCCTCAGTCTCTGTCCACCTCCACCCTAACATTGTTTGGAGACTGGGTCTCTCACTGAGCTGGAGCTTGTCTTTTTAGCTAGCCTAGCTAGTCAGAAAGCCCCTGGACCCTGTCCATCTCCTCCTCCAGGGCTGGGATTAGAGGTTCATGTGATGCTGTATCCAGAGTTTTTGCAGGGTGCTGGGGACCAGAACTCAGGTCTCATGTTTAGACCGGAAACACTTTCCCCATTGAGCTGTCTTCCCAGCCCACTTACACTTTTTAATACTCACTGCCAGAAAATTCTCTGTTAATCAGAGACTGGGTATTGACATTTTCCATATTGCTCTGTCCGATAGCAATCAGAAGACTAAAATGCTAGCAATCCCGCATCCTATGATTAGAGATCACTATTAAGCCCTGGAGCTAACTCCACTAAGTCAAGATATAAAAAACAAAACAGAACAAAAAAAACCCAAAACACTGGATGTGGTAGTACATTCCGTTAATCCTAGCACTTGGAAAGCAGAGGCAGGCAGATCTCTGTGAGTTCGAGGCCAGCATGGTCTACAGAGTAAGTTCCAGACCCTGTCTAAAAAAAATGAAAAACAGCCAGGTGGTGGCGGTGCATGCCTTTAATCCCAGCACTCAGGAGGCAGAGGCAAGTGGATCTCTATGAGTTTGAGGTCAACCTGGTCTACAAGAGCTAATTCCAGGACACACTTCAAAGCTACAGAGAAACCCCATCTTGAAAAACCAATAAATAAATAAATAAATAAATAAATAAATAAATAAATAGTAAAATTCCAGTTACATTAAAGTTTCTTTCTGCCTGTGATTAGCAAAACCACAATGCTTTCCCTGAGATATGATGATGGCTTATTCTTTCCTGTTTAGCCATTTTTTCCCAGGTAGGAAATCCTGAAGTAGTCTCTGGACTGTGGTTAGAATCTTTCCAGTCACTTGCAGGCAAGGCTAATAGTGTTGAGACCATCTTTTCATGTTATTTATCTCTCATGGTTTGAAATCCTTCACCTCTGCCCCAGCATGTGAGTGCCCCCTTTCATCAACCCTAGTACTGGAGCCATTTCAGAGTCCTGTCACATATCAGCCTGAGTTGTGTGTGTGTGTGTGTGTGTGTGTGTGTGTGTGTGTGTGTGTGTGTGTTTGTGTGTGCTTAGCTGAAACCAGATAAGAGACAGAAACACAGATATGCTTGCTTGTTTTATGATATGGTGCACAAAAATTCCCACTCGAAGTTTTGTATCTGCATCCATTGCTCCTGACAGTATATGCTTGGTCTTTAGATTCTTAGAAGCAAGGTGGAGCCCAGGCCTCAGAGCTGAAAGACAGGATGTGAAGCCCCCAGGCGAAGGAATTTAAGGAGACAGCAACTGGCTAAGCACACAGCCTGGGAAATGATGGTGAACCAAAGAGGAAGGGATTTCTCTGCCTTTAATTTTTTCCCATTTAAATCCACAAAACCTAACCTACTTTGAAGGACTTCTCAGGTTTACATGTAAAAGCTATCAAGAGGAGCTTTTAAGAGCCTAAAGACTCATGGGGAGTGTCTTGTGAGTTTGGGGTCCATTCCAGTGTTGGGGGAGTGTCTTGTGAGCTGGGATGCCCCCTAGTATTTGGGTGTGTCTTGTGAGCTGGGATGCCCCCTAGTATTTGGGTGTGTCTTGTGAGCTCAGGGTGCTCTCTAGTGTTGGGGGATGTCTTTTGAGTTCCGAGTGCCCTCCAGTGTTGGGAGCTGTCTTGTGAGCTCAGGGTGCCCTCCAGTGTTGGGGGAGCGACTTGTGAGCTTGGGGTGCCCTCCAGTGTTGGTTAGAGCTCATCACCATTCACTGTCCCTTAAAACACCCTACAAGGACTTAATTGGTATCTTGTCCCTTGTGGTTCTTGTCTCTCACACTTAGCTTTGTGAGGAGCTTCCTCTGTTTGTTATTTCTGAATATTCTGGCCAGCTAAGTCTCTTGGGTATTTTTTAAATGACATTTGGATTTGCTTCTATGTAGACTTGAGCTCTTAGGGAAAGGAAAGCAGTTTCCAGGAAATTTATTTCCCAGCATAAATCCTTTTGATTTAGTTAGTTGTCTTCCCCCATCTCTCTCTGTCTCTCTCTGTCTCTCTCTCTGTCTCTCTCTGTCTCTCTCTTTCTCTCTCTCTCTGTCTCTGTCTCTCTCTGTCTCTCTGTCTCTCTGACTCTCTGTCTGTCTGTCTGTCTGTCTCTCTCTCTCGTCTCTCTCTCTCTCTTTCCTTTGTCCCCATTTGTGACACAGTCTCATTACCAAGCCCAAACTGGTCTAGAATTCACTATGACACCCAAACTGACCTCACCACCATGCCTAGCTTGCCCATCAAGAATCCTGCCTGTCCCCAAAGCTTTGCAGATTTGCACCCCCTCCCACCCAATGTCAAAGTGCTTATGTTTTTAGACCTTCCTAGAAACAAACACTAGCAAACCTGCTACCTCACAGAGCAGCTCCCTGCTCTTGAAAATTACATTTGAACTTCTGCCTCCCTCCACAGAATGGCTCCTAAAGCCTTTCCCTTTCTTTTCTTCTCCAGTCTCATTCAGTGTGTCTGTATCAAAGCATGCCTCCTATTTGTCACTTAGGCTAGCTGTCAAACTAGGCATTTGAAATGCTCAAAAGCCTTTGCCAGTTCTTATGTGCCCCAAAATTCAAGAGCCACAAGATTAAGCAAAGAAATTCCTTGCTGTTCTTGCTTATTGGTTAATCTTGTCAAATAATATCTATCTTCACACTCACAGCTGCTGCTGATGTGAAATATTCTCTGTAGTCATGTGCTCACATGTGGTGTGTGTGTATATGTACAAAATGTGTGATATATTGTGCATTGGTGTCTGGTGTGTGTATGCAGTGTGTCAAATCTATTGTTTTCACTGTACATGTAGTGATGTGGTGTATTGTACAATGTGCATGTGTGTGCATGTATGTGTATGTTGAGTATGCATAATAAACATGTGGTATGTGTGTGGTGTCAACTATCAAATATTGAAGTATGCATTTAACATGTGTGTGGAGCCAATGTTGGTATGCCATGTTTTTTTGTCAAGACAGAGTTTACCTGTGTAGCTTTGGGACCTGTTCTGTAACTCACTCTGTAGACCAGGCTGGTCTCAAACTTACAGAGATCCGCTTAGGCATGTGCCACTACCACCCGGCTTTGTGGTGTGTGTCCTGTTTTTATAATGTGTGTGCATACCATATGCACAATGTGTGGTGTATACTATGTGTAGTGTTGTGATTATATATTGTATATTTATAATATATATTTGTGTTCTTGTATATACTATGCCCTGTGTGTATGTGAAGTATATGTGGAATGTATGGTTGTGTGGCATGTTACATATAACATATGTAGCGCATATACTGAATATATAGAGTTCCTTGTATATGAATATGTGTGCAGAGTCTATGTGTAGCATGTGCTGTGGATAAAATGTGTGTGTGTGACTGTATGGCATATGTGTAGAAGTTATATGTGTGGGTATATATAGTGTGTACCAGGCTTGTGTGTGCTGTGTTATGGAGTGTGGTATATGTATATTGCATGTACTATGCATATAAAACATGTGTGTGTGTGTGATCTCAGGAATATGCCTGTGTGTGGTTGGTTGGAGGTAGAGCACTCACCAAACTCCCAAAGGCCAGAAGGGTCAGAACAGCTTGCTTGTGCATGAAGAAACCCTGTGGAGGAATACTTCTTCACACCCTCTCCGGGTGGCTCTGGAGAAGCAGGGAAGAAACTCTTTGTATCAACTGTATCTAGAAGCTGCTGAAGTCAATTCCAATCAGAATGTCCTGGTCAGAGAGGCAACGGCTAGAACTAGCCACAACTTGGTCTGTCCTTCAGGTTCGGGCGCTGTCCTGAGCAGTTGACTCGATCCGGTAGGGAGCCTGACGATGGCCAATGGGGCCTGGGAGACACTTGAGTTTTGCTTTTCTCTGCTGTAAAAAGCAAAAGTCTAAGCAAACTTGACACCAACTAAAAAGGGCTAAACTCAAAGAGTTTATGATGTTTCAAGTCCGAGTAGCCTGTGAAGTGTGGCGTCCTGGTCTCGCAGCCTGGTGGGCTTGTGGGAGCGCAGGCTCACTGCTCCGTTCTCCTCGCTGCTCTTCTACGCTGGGTAATTTATGTACAAACCCCACAAAGATCCCAAATGTGAGAGCAAATGGCTGTTGACAGTGTGTACTTCCGTGTGACTGCCACCAACATCAGAATGGAGAGCATCCTCACTTCCCCCAAATTCTCTGACTCCCAACTCTACTCCTTGTCCTCCTCCACCTGAGATGAGCCACTGTTTGGTTTCTGTAACCGAAGCTGAGCTATGTCTTTTCCAAAACTTCACTCAGATAAAGTATAGAACCTTTTGAGTTCTCTCATTCAGTGTATTGCTTTTAAAATAATACAT
Source organism: Microtus ochrogaster (assembly GCF_000317375.1). Taxonomy (NCBI): domain Eukaryota; kingdom Metazoa; phylum Chordata; class Mammalia; order Rodentia; family Cricetidae; genus Microtus; species Microtus ochrogaster. The sequence goes on from NC_022021.1 coordinate 4,499,348, forward strand.
TCACGTTATCAGTAATTCTTTTCTTTGATTATTAAATGGCATTCTGGTGTATAGATAAGTCACCATTTATTTCTCCATGATCCTATGAATGGACGTTCTGGTTGTTCCTTGTTTTTTTTTTTTTTTTGCTCTTTGGCTGGAAGCATCTGCAGCTGCTCCTGTGCTCATTTCACTTCGGTACCCAGGACAGGGATTGACGAGTCATAAACCAGTGTTAATAAACAACTGTGGGTGCTGCGCTGTACCACCTCGGACCCCCCATGTGTTGTGTAGGAGAGAACCATTCACCCCCATCCTTATCCATGCTTGGTGGGCATGCAATTGACTCTCTTGTAGTCTCAACTCACAGTTCTCTGAGGACAGATGACACGAAACAGTGGAAGTTCAGTACTGAGACTCACTGTCTCAAATCTTACTAGAGACAATCTACAAACTAGGATGCAGTAGTGTGCGCTAAACCTAGTGTCTTATGCACTTCTCTGAAACTCCACTGAATAGACACATAAGGCCTTTGATACCTGGTGTAGGAGCAGTCCTCTGGGGTGCTGGGGACAGAGGGAGCCAAAGCAGCTATGTGGCTCGTGGTAGAAAGGGGCAAATGGAGACAGTATGGTTCATTTCCTGTGGGTTCAGTTCCTGATTCTTTAAACACAAGTGGGAGGGACCGAGGATGAAGCTGGGGAGCAGGGTTTCTACTGTTGTGAAGAGGCACTGTGACCACAGCAGTTCTTACAAAGGAAAATATTTAACTGGGGCTGGCTTACAGTTCAGAGGTTTAGTCCATTATCTTCGTATCTGGTAGCATGACAGCCTGCAGACAGACACGGTACTGGAGAAGGAGCTGAGAGTTCTACAGCTCAGCAGGCAGCAGGCAGGAAGAGAAGGAAACACTTCCTCTAACAAAGCCACACCTACTCCAACAAGGCCACACATCCTGATATTGCCACCCACTGTGGGCTTATGAGGGTCGTTTTTATTCAAACCACGCTGTTCCAGTCCCTGGCCCCCGTAAGCTTGTAGCCATAACATATTGCAAAATGCATTTGCTCCAACTTTGAAAGTCCCCATAGTCTATAACAGTCTCAACTCTGCAAAAGTCCAAAGTCTCTCCTGAGACTCATACAATCTCTTAACTGTAATCTCCTGTAAAATCAAAATGAGGAAGCAGATCACATACTTCCAACATACAGTGGTGCAGAATATCCATTACCATTCCAAAGGGGTGGAACATGAGAAAATACTGCACCAAAGAAAGACGGAAAACAGGGTGTGCAAAGTCCAAACTCTGCATCACCATGTCTGATGTCACAGTGCTATGCAGATTCCCCAGCTCCTGGCAGCTTTGTTGACTACACACTCAGCTCTTTTGGGTTGGTTCCACTCCCTTTTAGTAGCTCTCCCTGGCATGCCTCCCACCGCTCTGTCATCTTGGGGTCTCCAGCACAATCCAGGCTTCCTTCACCATCACAGTTCCACTAGATGGTCTCTCTAGGCCTCCAGGCAGAAACATCCCTGTCACCTGCCTGGCCTCAGCAGCTTTCCTTAGTCTCTGGGGGAGAGTTGACAATCCCTTTCTTGTATCCTTGACTCTAAAGCCAGAATCAGATGGCTGAAGCTGCTAAGTTCTGCTGCTTGCTGGGGCTGGAACATGGCCTCCTTTGTTAAATTACATCTTCATCGCTTTCTGTTTCCAGTGGTTTCCTTCACCCCTGAAACTTGGCTGTCCTGAAACTTGATATGTAGCCCAGGCTGGCTTCAAACTTAGAGATTCTTCTGAGTTATGGTTAGCAGATTTAATAAGTATAGGATGCTTGGTTAAATTTAAATTTCAGATAACTTTTTTTAGTATAAGCATATCACAAATACTACATGTCAAATACTCATGCCTCCTCTCACCACATTAAAAAAAATAGGGGCTAGAGAGTTGTCTCCATAGTTAAAAGCACACACTGCCCCTGCTCTTGCAGTGAAAATGAGTTTGGTTTCAAGCACCCATATTGAGAAGCTCACAAGTATCTGTAACTCCAGCTCCAGGGGATCTGACACCTTTGTGGGTATCTGCACTCAAGTGCACAAATATACAGAAAGGGGAGAGCGAGGGAGCTTTACTTATTTCTTTGAATTTAAACAATGTCCTGGATTTTATCTGCCCACCATCTAAAGATTGTTGTAGTATGGAACAAAATGACATGAGGGTGTCTAGCACATGCTGGGTGTACTATCAATACTCTTAAGAGCCTGTCTGCTCCACCCATGTCTTTGGTGTCAAGCACATGGGGGGTGTACTATCAATACTCTTAAGAGCCTGTCTGCTCCACCCATGTCTTTGGCCAGGTTTCTGCTTCTTCCCCAAAACCATGATCAGTCTGCAAAGAAAGGAGCGCACATATCCTGGGAATTAGCATTCCAGCCAACGCTGGCTTCAGTCTCCCCTGCCGGGGCACTGGTCTGCCTGTGCCACTGGGGTGCTTTCTCACTGCAGGCTCCCCGAGTTATTAGATCATCCCTCATAAACAGCAGCCAGTGATGCAGAATGAACGATGGCTGCATTAATCCCAGACTAAGTCACTCTGGGTCTGATTTTTCTGGCGCCGTAGCCCTAGAAAACCATTCCTCAGGATGCACCAAGACCAATCATTTCCACAGTTGGTTGCAGCCAAGAACATATTGGAGGGTCAAGATTAATGGCTCCCATAGCCAACCTTTCCAGAGAGCAGAGGTGAAATTGTACTCTGGGTAGATGCCGACATACTGAAACCAAAGGAAGAGGGGTGGAAAAAACAGAAAGAGTGCTTGAATGTCTACTGCAAAGTCGTAAATCAGGAATGGGCAAAGTGAATCTGTCTCTGCCAGCCATTTACTTGATTTAGGCTACTACAGTTTTACTTCAGACAGTCTAAAAAAAGCATGCTTTAGAGACATGTTGAGGGCCCTGCTCCTTGGAGTTCAGTCCTGACTTCCTGACTTGTGAATTCTTTATTTTTCTAAAAGGAAGACTAATACATGCTTGAGGAAGTATTAATTATGTCCATGACAAAATAAATCCATCAATCCATGGGGAGTCCGTTTTCTACAGAGCCCGCACACTGAGAGAGGATGAGCTTTGGACCGGCTCAGGTGAGGCGGTGAGGACAAGGGAACAAGCTTCCAGTCACCAGCAACTGGGAAACCTCCTCTCCTCTGGTCAGTCCTCTTAGTAAGTTTTCGCTGGCCACCTACAAGTTATCCAACTTCTAAAATTTTGCAAGTTTGTGGAAAGGTTTCTTTGGAACAAAGTCACAATAAACACAAGTGTCACAGCCACATTTGCGGTGTGTGCTGGGCTGTGTGTGCATTGGTGTGCAAATGGGTATCATGCAATGGTTTTGTGGCTGTCTTGTAGCACCGCACAGAAAGGTATTCATATCCTTTAAATCCCTATTAGTTTAAAAAGTCACACTATCCCACCTTTGTATGGGCTGCTGATGACCCCTGCCAGCCCTCAGGGTGTGAGGAAGTGTGCTAGCAGAGGCAGGCAATGGGTCTTGGTTTCATCACAGGTTTGCTGTTCCATTTCAGGTGATTGGCTGTTTGTGCTGGTGAACCAGACTTCCCACAGAAAACAGATAGAATTTAGCACAACAAATGGGAAAAACCCAGTCAGGATGTAGGAGATATAAAAAAGCGTTAACAATGGATATTGATATTGGATAGTCATAGACTCTATGTAGCTATAGAGCAAACATTCTTTTTGATCCCTCGTAGAACAATTTTAAATTGGACCACATGCTATGTTATAAAGCAGGTTCCAAATATTTTTAAAACCTATCAGGCATGTTTTCTTATCACCTTGAAATTAAATTAGAAATAAAGTAAGAAAAATTATGTGGTTGGAAAAGAAGAAGTATAATAGACCTGTTGCCAAATCAATTGCTTTTGAGGCTGGAGAGGTAGCTCAAGTGGTACAGGGCTTGCTTTGCTAGCCTGCGAAGCTGAGTTTGACCAGTGCAAACTCACGTGTAGAACACAGCTAAGTTGGTTTACACTCGTATCCCAGCATTGTGCAGACCCCTGGGACTCAACGGCCAACCCATTTTACTATCCTCCTTAGCAAGTTCCAAGCCAACCAATGTGTGTCTCTGCCTCTGTCTCTGTCCCTGTCTCTCTCTCTCTCTCTCTGTCACTCTCTCCATTTATATAATACATTATATATTATATGAATATATTGCACATACACACACAACAGATGGCTTCTAAGGAGCCACACCTGAGGTTGACCTCTATTCTCCAAACCCCCACACATATGCACACACACGCACACATGCACACGCACACATGCACACACACATATGCAAATCAACTGGAATGGTCTAGACAAACTCTGATTTTAAAAGAACCCAGTATTGAATTCTTCATTATTTAAAGAAGAATTTGTTGAGTTACTAATACCATACTAAGGATAAATAAGGCATGGGGCTTCTCCTCAAGGAACAGACACCAGATAGATTCTTGGTGACTTTCAGTGCGGCTTTCTTCTATGTCAGGTACCTGCTAAGGGCTGTGGAAATATATAGACCGCCCAAGCTACTGAGTAGGAGGTGTACTTCTTACAGTACACCAGGAAGAATTCACAGAGGCTCTGCCTACTTGGCTGATAGAAGACTGAAGAGTAGGAGTATTTCCAGGTCACCTGGAAGGGAGGGTTGGCCTAGATGTCACTTGAGAAGTACACGACCGCTCTCCTAGGCACTGGACCACAGGTCAGAACCTGTGTGGGCATGCTGGATGTGACGGTACACACCTGTTATCCCAGCCCTTCGAAGGCTGAGGCAGGATGGTGAGTATGAAAGCCAGTGTGGATTACTTAGCCAGACCTTGTTAAGTCAAACCAAAACAAACAGAAGATACGGTGCCAGTGGGCTGGCACAAAAATTCAGCAAAGGGTTTGGAGGAGCTTGTTTGAGAAGACAGGAGGGAGAGAAAGGGCCAGCTCTTTGAGACTGTGTAAACTCACCCTAAAAGGTTTTAAGTTAAAGAGGCAAATATTCTGTTTTTAAAAAAGAGGTTTATTTGTATTTTACATGTATGAGGGTTTTGTCTGCGTATGTGCATACCACATGTGTATGTGTGGTTCCTGAGGAGGCCAGAAGGGGGTATCAGATCTCCTAGAACTGGAGTTATAGATGGTTATGAGCTGTCATGCTAGGAACTGAACCCAGGTCCTGTGCAAAAGTATCCAGTGTTCTTAACCACTGAGCCATCTCTCCAGCCCCTGCCATCTGAGTTTTATTACCCAGAATGCTCTTGATTATATAGTAAAGCTAGAACAAGCCAACTAGAAGTTGTGAACTCCATTAGAGAGAAGCAGCATTTAAATTATTTAATGGCAGGAGCTTGGTCAGTCCTAAGAAGTGGAAGGCAGAGGAATGGGACTCAGAGGTCCCTTTCCACGTTAGGTGTTACCTCAGCCGAGGACCATAAACTGATCCAGGGCACAAGGTCTCAGAGCAATAACCATGATATGCATAAGTAAATACGCCATCAGCAGGCACAGCCATGCAGATCTAGGCCAACTGTGTCTTTGTCTATTAAAATGGTCCAGGCAAGATATGAGTAGGGATGGAGATAAAGGAACATGTTTTAGAGAAATGCAGAAAATAGAATTGCATTGTTCAGTAGTTGACACCGCCAGGAGGGGGAGGAATGGAGGCTACCACCACAGTTCTGGTTGGCAAGGCAAGTCACTTATTCTCGGCACTTAGATCGATTATAAATCTCAGCATTAACTTCTCTCCAGAGCAAAAAGCAACTTCTTTGGCCGAGATTGAGAGCAGCAGTAATCTTTGGTTACAAACGTACATACTTAGAAACAGTCTGATAATAAATATGTCTACTTAGCAAAGCAACAGTAATAGGTACCCTTGTTGTTGGCTGTTTTTTCTCTTTTTATTCTTTTGGCTCTTTGGGGCGGGGGCTGCCACCCATCTCCCAAATAAATCAAACACAGAGGCTTATTCTTTCTTATAAATGCCCAGCCTTAGCTTGGCTTGTTTCTAACCAGCTTTTCTTAAATTACCCCTTCTACCATTTGCCTCTGGACGGTTTTCTTTCCTTACTTCTGTAATATGGCTTTCACTCTTACTCAGTGGCTGGCTGGGTGGCTGGGTGGCTGGCCCCTGGTGTCCTCCTCTTCTCCTTTTCTAATTCCTTGATCTCTTTTTCTCCTCTGTTTATTCTTTCTGCCGGTCATCCCCTCCTATTCTTTCTCCTGCCTTGCTATTGGCTGTTGAGCTCTTTGTTAGATGAATCAGGTGTTTTAGGCAGGCAAAGTAACACAGCATCACAGAGATAAACAAATTCAACAGAAAAGAATGCAACACATTTTTGCATCATGAAAACAAATATTCCATGGCATAAACAAAGGCAACATACCTTAAAATAATATTCTACAACATACCCCTACCCCCATCTCTGGGGTCTGTAACCTCCTGGACCATGGGCTTTTGACCAGTTTACAATACCAGGCTTGTGCTGTTTCCTGCCAAGCATGCCTCAAAGACAATTAGAAAGTAGCTGGTGACCCCCATAACATCCATGCCACAATTGTACCAGTGAGCACACCTTGCCCTACAGGGCAGTATTGTGACGCTCAGAGTTCAACACTGGGTAAACACATTGATGATCTTCCTCCCAGGTTGCCTACATAGCACTTCTTAGACCCAGCACTGCAAAAGCTATCCAGCAGGGAGGAAGTTTTTAGGTCAGTTCCAACTTTAACTGTTCTTTTAATTGTTTTCATTTTTATTTAATTTTTTATTGGGTATGTATATTTTGTCTTGCATGTATTCTGTGCACCACATGATTGCAGTGCCTGAGGCGACCAGAAGAGGGCATGAGAGTGCCTGGGACTGGAATTAACAGATGATTGTTAGCATCCATGTGACATCCTGTATAACAGCACCTAGTACTCCGTTAAGTCATTTCTCCAGACCACCCCCCCAACCCATGTTGATTTCCTCATGTCCTACAACCAAAGTCTGCTGTGTTTGGGATTTCTGGGGCCTTCCTGACCAGAAGCTCCTCAGAAATTGCCCCATTCCCCATATCCCATACTGAGATTTTGTTTAATTTGGATCAGGTGCAGTGCCCCATGCTTTTCATCCCAGTACAAGTGAGACTGAAGCGGGTGGATCTCTGTGAGTTCGAAGCCAGCCTGAGATACATAATGCAAACCAATAATAATAGTAATAACTCTTGTCTTCTGGGCATCCACCCTTTTTTTAATTGTATTTTTTAATGATCTTACAGAGTGCATTCCATACAGGTTTCTCATACATCCTTAGCTTTGGTTAAATCACCCCCATTTCTCCTCCCCTGTGTCCCCCAAGACTAAAAGGTCAATGAAAACAGTTTTCTTTCATATACAGACACAGGGTTGTCTCTGGCGCTTTCTCGTGTTTCTCAGTGTTCACGTCGATCACAACCAGAATCCATGCCATTTCTCGAGAAAATGCCAACGCTGAATAACGGCACAGTTATGATTCCAGCTTTCCTTTCCCCTCCTTCCAGAGCCAGAGCCACTCAAATGCCAAAGGCTTGCAACAGTGGTTTGTTTTCCTTTTTAAGTGAGAAGCAACAGAAGGTTATGTAAAGTTTAAAAATTAAAGAAATAATGTCAGAAGAGAACGTGCCCATGAGCAGCTTCCTGCCTTGAGTAACTACCCAAAGCAACTTAGTACATTTACAGCTCACGGGTTTTCTAGACCAGATGATATGTTTTATGTCCATATAAAAATGAAACCGTTGTTCATTCACACTGTTGTGGGGACGTTTCTCTCTTTCCACTTGGACATTTTCCATGTTACATCAGAAAGATCTGCCTTGGTTTTACCCAGTACCCACATGGTTTGTATCGGATGGCTACACCGTAGGTTATCTCCCTGCTTGCCTACATTGTAGGTTATCTCCCTGCTTGCCCACCAGCGTCTTCATTTATTTATCTGTTCATCTTTATTTGGTTTTGCTACAAATGAGAGATGAACAGTGTTGCAGGACCGTCCAGCTGCAAGTTGTTAAACCTTAGCATCCGGATGGTATACTGGCTGCCTGAAAACCCGAGTTGCTAGCCAGACATTCATATTTCATGCTGATTATATAGTTTTTCTGTTTTAAGTCAGTGACATGTTAAGGATATGAATTTTTTATTTCTGTAGCAATAATATCAGAAACTCACCTGATCATTGTTCCATGCAGACACACACATTTTTTTCTCACTGGAGAAAAATAACTTGCTGTCGCTTTAATAGAGACTTTTAGCTGCTCCGTGCCTTGAGAGAATACCAAGATAAAAATACATAGATGATTTACTTGATGTCCTGTACAATTCTGAAGGTTTTTCTTTTTAGTACATTGGATCTGAGTCTTGAACCTGAAATCTCCCTTCTTGACAAAGATAGATTTGTTGATAATATCACATAACTGGTGACCAGAAAACAGGTCAGTGAAGTAGGTACCAAGATACCAGAGTTTCCAGGATAAAGCCTAGAAAAGAATGTGGGATCCAGGGTCCTGTGTGTGTGTCACATGCTTTGCCTGTATTCCTTGAACAACAGGCAGCTGAGGAGGCAGCCACAGGGCCCTGCAGCAGCAGCAGGCAGAAGCTGACAAGGGCCTGGATTATTATGCAGGAGGCATATCGCTTTTATTAGTGCCACACTGATTAAAGCCAGGCTATAACAGCCTTCCATTACACCTTAATTGAGGTCTTCCCTTGCATAGAATTTACATTATCTATAGATAAATCCCACAGGGTGACATCTTAATGGATACTTTAGCAAACTCCAAAGGACGATTAGAAACATCAACTTTGCAAAATCATTTTTTAAGACACACAAAATAGAGAGCATGGTGCCAACATAGGGATTCATTTGAAAGAATCAATTTTACTAAGTGCAAGCATGCTCAAACACACGAGCCGCTCTCCCAGCGGAGTGGGGTTTGACTCCACTGCCCTCATCTTCGCCCTCCTTTGAGATCGCGGTGTAGGGTTCTATAGGGAGCTGGAATTCAGATTTAAGCTTCCTTGAAATGGTACTCAGGAGAGCTGAGGACTCAAGGCTGAGCAGCAATGGTGCTCAGGGGTCCAGTCCTTCGTTCTCTTTTTTTCTAGTCTTCAAGGCAGCCACAAGGTCATTTCTCAAGGCCTCTGTGGTGCCTGCCTTCCTCTAGGGCCCCAGGGTATTTCTATGAATCTTTGACTCAAACAGGCAAGTCATGGGAGGAGGGGTGGCCATTTCCTTTGCCAGGACCCCTCCTACTGCTCCAGAACACGCCCTCCTAAGTCAATCAGTTATAAAATAATAGATAAAGGACAATCAGTCTTGGATGGCCTTGCTTACTTCCTAAGTACAGACTTTAATTCTCTCTCACTTTGACATTAGAAACTCCCAAATTTGCTTTGTGCTGAGTTCAGAATGAGGAAAGAAATTTGGCCAGAGCTCTTGCGAAAAAAATTCCTCATGAGAAGAGACAACTCCATCCATCCGGTCTGTGTGCTCTGCTTTCTTCCTAATCTGGTCCAGGAGTCATGTGTCATCATGTTTCCTACCAAATCTGCCTCTTCCTCAGGATTCTGCCTTCCCTGGAGCAAGAGCTCAGGCTCATAATCTCCATGGCACATGAGGTGACTGACTGTGCCCGTATGTGGTGACCGGCACACGTAGGCACCATGTCTAAGTGTGAAAAGGAAACAAAGAGATCACTAGATCTTAGGAAAAATCAATTCAAATCATGATAACACTTCATTAGGTATCTATCAGAAAAATAAAGGTGTCTTTAACAGGCAAACAGTGGTGGGAAGGTTTGCATCAGCCAGAGCTGCAACACACCATGCATGGCAATGCAGACAGTGCAGCCACTGCGGAGAGAAAGCCAATGTGTTGCTGTAAAATCAACCAGATACTTGGGGGTAGTGAGGTGACTGGGCAATAAAGCCGCTTACCTCTGAGCCTAATGACCTGAGCTCAGTTCCCAGAGCCCACGAGTTAGAGGGAGAGTGGAAGCAAGTGCTCACAGGTACACACACAATCAATAAACAAATATAAAATATAATTAAAAATTACAAATAAATCCAACCAGAAACTTAACATATGATTCAAGTGTTTAACCTTATATATTCAAAACCAAAACTTTAACAGGCACAAAAAAATGTTTATAGCAGTTTTATTAATAAATTGAGTATAGTAAATTAATATAGGGTATAAATAATAAATTAGTACCCTAAATTGGGAACCATCCAACATTCTATAACCCACTAACATGTGACAATTTGTATGCATCCCCAGTGCATCATATGAAGTATAAAAGCCACATTCTCAAAGTTACATACAGCCTGGTGTGGTCATGTGTGCCTGTAATCACAGCCCGTGGGAGACTGAGGCAGGGTTGTGGATTCAAGGCCAGCCTACGCTGTACATCAAGACCCTACCTCAAAAAACAAACAGCTAATCTGTAGTATGACTGCATTAGCACAGTGCTCTGAAGAGACAAAACCATCAGGGCAGAAGAGACAAAGAGAGCAGTGGTCACCAGGATCCTAGATGGAGGGAGATGACCCCCGCCAAAGGATAGGCAACACCAGGGAGATCTGGGGGTGAAGAACACTCTTGCCAAGTTCATGGACATATATAAATACGTTTTGCTCTATCTACATTGACAAAATAAATCAAAGTTGACTTGCTGTTTAGTGGGAATTCAGAGGAAAAGAGAGAAAGGAGGGAGGAAGCATGGGAAGAAGATACAAGAGAGAGAAAGAAAGAAAGAAAGAAAGAAAGAAAGAAAGAAAGAAAGAAAGGAAGGAAGGAAGGAAGGAAGGAAGGAAGGAAGGAAGGAAGGAAGGAAGAAAGAAAGAAAGAAAGAAAGAAAGAAAGAAAGAAAGAAAGAAAGAGAAAGGAAGGAAGGAGGAAGGAAGGAAGGAAGGAAGGAAGGAAGAAAGAAAGAAAGAAAGAAAGAAAGAAAGAAAGAAAGAAAGAAAGAGAGAGAGAGACAGAGAGCATCCGAGTACTCATCACCTTGCAATGATTTTTCACATGTCATGCACACACACACACACACACACAGAGCAAACCTGGGACGAGGGGAACTGGGTGGGTATTTGGTGAGTAGGGTTCCTATTTTCTTGGCATGAAGTGGGCTAGTTAATAAACATGGAGATGAATGCAGGAACGTGGCTGTGCTGGCAACAGCAAGTGCCCATGCAGACAATAAAGTGGCCTAAACCACAGAGTAAGTTTAGTGCTTCGGCTCCTCTGAGGAGATGACCCTGACCTGAGCTCTAGAAGGGATGAAGGAGGCAGTCATCAGGCAGAACATCCTGGCAGAGCCTTCCAGATAGGGAAAATATCAATGCGAGGACAAGATTACTACGGAGACAAAAATAAAACAACTTGCCTCATACACAGAAGCACCTTTCAAATGCACAGTTAGGATTCTGGAGAAAAGCCAGTGGGCTGGACTAAGTGAGCAAGGAAAACAGCCAAAGAAGGTGGGCTTAGCTAGGAGCAGGGATCAGTTCAGACAGGACACAGAGCCATGGTGACATTGGGTTGCCATTGCATGCCACGCATACATCAAGCTGTGGGAGACAGCAATGTGCTCTCGCCCGTATTTTAAAGCATAGTTCATAGCGGGTGTGGGAGCCGTCATGGCCTAGATATGAAATGGCCCCTTAGGCTCATGCATCTGAATGCTTGGTCCATGCCTGGTGGTGCTGTTTCAGGAGATTTTTAGGAGGTAGGGCCTCACCGAAGGATGTGTCTTGCTGGAGCCAGGCCTCAGGGGTTACAGTCTGGACTGGTTCCTACCTAGATCCCCTGTCTACTTCCAGACTGCAGCGACAGTAGAACCAGAGGTCTTGTGAGGCCGTAGCCCAAGTCATTCCCACTGCCCGCCTTCCCTACCCTAATGGACCTATTTCTCCAACCACGAGTCCAAGTAATCCCTCTTCCCTTTAGTTGGTCTGTTTGTCACAGCTGTGAGACAGGTGTGTAACTAAGACACTGACCCATGGGAGTTCAGGAGAGCAGACACAGTTTTCCAACTTAACGCAGTATGCCTTGTTCCCTTTGCCACTACAACGAACATTGACTGTGGATGAAATCAATGTATTTTTTACACATCTGGTGGTTAGACATTTGAATTTGCTAATGGAGCCTCTGCAGCCTCCTTCTGACAGTTCTGGGAGACAATTGTAGTCATTGAGATCCCCAGCTTCTGCTGGTCTCCCATAGGCCTTGGCTGGTGGCTCTGTCCTACATATTCGAAGCCAGCAGTGCAGCACCTTCAAATCTCTCGGCCCTCTGGTCTCTGCTTTCCTTGTATCTTCTACTCTCTTGGTCTCAGTCTGTGTTTTTCTTATTTGTTTGTTTTGTTTTGTTTTTGTCAACTTGACACAAGTTAGAGTCATCTGAGAAGAGGAAGCCTCAACTAAGAAAATGCCTTCCGATTGGACTGCAAGGGAGACCGTAGGGCATTTTCTTTACTAGTGATTCATTTGAGATGGCGCAGTTCACGATGGGCAGGGCCACTCCTGGGTTGTGTAAGACGGCAGGCTAAGCCAGCCCTGGAGAGCAAGCCAATAAGCAGTGGTCCTCCATGGTCTCTGCTTCAGTTCCTGCCTCCAGGTTCCTGCTTGAGTTCCCTTCCTGACAGACTGTGAGCTCTGAAAACAAATAAACCTTTTATTTCCCAAGTTGCTGTTGGTCGTGATGTTTATCACAGTAATAGAATCAAAGTTGAACGCTCTGTCTCCCCTGCCTGTCTGTCTGTCTTTCTAAGGGAGCTTACATTTACCTTTGGTCCCGCTCTACCGTATTGGACAGCTTCTTTCTCTCGGGATCCTTGACTTAGGAACACTCATGACTCCCCTTGCCTGTAACATCTGTATTCCCGGGTTCTGGAGGTCAGGGCGAGAAGCTCTGATGGGGGGTGAAGTCGTTTTTCTGGCTATCACAGAAGTGCTCTGCTCCACCCACTATAGTGACATAGTTAAGTCCCTTTGACCTGTTTTCCGTTGAAAGGTCACCTTGTGAGCTCTCATTTTGAACTGTGACACCAGAGCCCTCCATCTCTTGTCTTTGTTCTTCCTCCCTCTATTCTGTGGAAAGTGTTATACCTGAAATTTAACTCGGTCACTGAAGGGTTTTTTCCCAGTGTTGAGAATAATAAGGTTTAGAGATCTTTAAAGAGAGTCTTTATATGAAGCTCTGAGATCACGTGAAATGTGCACATTATAGTCCCTTTGTTCTGTCCTAGAGTTTCTTCTGCATTTTGGATATGTGAGACTTTTGAATATAGGTTATATGAGACGTTGAAAGTAATCGTGCTTCCTGAAAGCTAATGGTATAATTAACTCAGCAACCCACATAGTCTCCCATCTTAAATTATTGAAGCAAAACTAATGTTGCGTGCCACTGGTGTTGATGGCCCTTGTCAACAACACAGTGGACCAGTTGTTATCTGCATAATGTGAGTGTACAATTCACGATTCAATCCCATCTTGAATCCTAGCAGAAAAGATTTTGTGACTTTAGCTTGTAGCTTTGGGGATTATGTCACTTCCAGTGTCTCCCGGGATTCCCACAAAAGGCAAACATACAGCTCTCCTGGGGAGGGGACAAAGCCTACCTCACTTTTGTTCACAGAAGCCTTATATACTCTCCAAGCTATGCTGGAGATTGGTGTTCTGTCTCCCACAGTTCCTCTGTCCCTCTGTAAGCCCTGCTCTGGCTTCCATTACATTTGATGCACTTTGTTCTGTCTTATTTGGAACCCTGTTGGAGATCTACTTTCAGTATTCATGCAAACACAGTTCCTGGAGGGATTTTTATTTATCCTATCTAGCCCATGTGGGTAGTCTCATTATATTGTATTAGAACTTCCATCTTTATAATCCCAACATTTAAACTGGCTGCTTTAAAGTTGATATTCACCTTGCTATTCTAAATGATGTCTATGAGTAAAGATACAAGTTCTTGTTTCTGATAAGGGCACTGTAAAGTCAGCTTTTCCCCCAAATGACCATTAAAAGTGTTATCATGAAAGGACTGTTGGCAGAGCTGTAGAGGCTGAAAGAGACCAGCAGGACATGCTGGAGTCCTGAAGTCCCCAAGCCCAAAGGCCAGCAGTGGGAGGGCTGGCTGTGACCACCTGAGGACACCAAAGTAGACCACTCTTCTGCCTGGCCAGGGGAGGGGGAAGGAGAACAAGGAAAAGATGCCCAACTCAGACCTAGTTGGGAATCCGGTGTGGTAACAGACGCATATAATCACAGCGGTCAGGAGGCCGAGACACAAAGATTATGAGTTCAATGCCAGCCTGGGCTACCCAGAGAAGCTTATGTGAATTCTACCCCCGAACCTGGTTGGGAATTGGATGATGAAGTCCACAGCAGGTCATTTCCTGATAGACAGGTAGGAAAGGATGAATCATGGTCTGGAAGAGTAAAGAGAAGACACCCAGCGTGGTAGCCTGTTGAAAAACACGTTCTCCCACATTGGCCTTTGAGGTTTAATTATAATAACCCTACATGTACCCCCACCTTAGATCTTTATTCTTTTGATTTTGGGCACATTCATCCAAAGCACTGTCTTGGGGGAGGGCAGTCTTAAATTGAGCCCACTACTGTAACTGATTTGTAGATCAGCTCACCCCTCTGTGGACAGTAGAACTTGACCGACGAATCCCCGAGGGCCCCACACGGTGCTTGCCCAGCTGCAGTGTACAGGGGCTCTCTCTCTGACTCCTCTGTCCCTTTCCAGGATGGAGCTTCAGCATGGGCTCAGCCTACCAGTTCCACAGCTGGCGGGTCTTCGTCATCGTCTGCGCACTCCCGTGCGTCTCCTCTGTGGTGGCCCTCACCTTCATGCCGGAAAGCCCTCGTTTCTTGCTGGAGGTAATGCCTGTTGACACAGAATCACGAGTGATCCCTGCACACTGGCAAGGCTTCTTTGCCGTCTCGAGGGAAGTATGTCTGCCTCGTCGAGAGGCGCATTCTCCCTTCCTTCCACAGGGTTTTGCAGGGTTTGATTTCATGGAAACATGCTTTAAGCAAAGAGGGCTCACAGCCAAAACTACGCATGCGCTTCCCTCAGCGAGCAGCTTTCACTCGATGAGGGGGCTATTGCTCACTGTTTAATAAAGGAAGCGTTATTGTAATAAGTGCTATTTCTAGCTGAAGGCACATTCTTTGAACAGCTGTTCTATAGTGGTATCCTTGGCCTGCGTGCTTCAGTAGAGAAGAGTTAAACACATTTGCATAGTGGCCTTCCGTGTGCTCTGAAAACTCAAGGGTGGTTGATGCCTGAAAGGCAAGGGGTCCTAATGCCTGGCTCCTAGGCCTGACTGCCTGTTTCTTAGGTGGGAAAACATGATGAAGCCTGGATGATTCTGAAGCTCATTCACGATACCAACATGAGAGCCCGGGGCCAGCCAGAGAAGGTCTTCACGGTGAGTCTGATTCTCGGAGAATCCTTGAGCTTCAGGCATGGTTTCTGTAAGGGGCCAGACAATGCAATGACGTTCTTTGAAAGTTCAATGACGTTGTTTTAAATCAATATAGAGTAATATGAACTTTAGAAGATGATCTTTTTTTTTTCCAGTCCTGGGGCTTGAATCTCTTCTAGCCATGTCTTGACTGTAGGTGCTGTTTTCCATGGCTTTGTGTTCAGGTGACTTGTGGCGTGTGTGTATCTGTATGTGTGATTGTATGGTGTATGCACGTTGTGTGTGCCTGCCTAAGGGTGCACAGAGGCCACTGGGCATTCTGTTCTACTACTCTGCTTCCTGGCTTTATTCCCTTGAGAAAATAAGCCCGGAAATTCTTTTATTCAGCCACCACAACACAGGCACGACCCAACTTAGGAGTGCTGGGGATTTGAACTCAGGCCCTCATGTGTTGAGCAGCAAGCCCAACTCTCTGACCTATGAGCCATCCCCCAGGCCTAAGCTGGCATCTCTTAAAACTCTGACTACTCTCTTTGGCTGGACTCAGCTGCTCCCTGCATCTCTGACTCCTGTTACACAGATCTTCCAAGATCCAGATACATGAATCGAAGGGCTCTGTGGACATCCTCTGTGTCCAGTGGTCCTTCAAAAGCTACCTTCTCAGTCAGAATTTCCCGTTCTGAAAGTCCTCAACCTCTTCCTTATCCTAAATGCCACCAGCAAGTACTACCAGCCATGCCCGAACTTAACTGCAAGCCATCTTATTTAAATTATGAGATATTGGCTCTCATGCAACAAATAAAATATATTTCAAATAATTATGAAAAAACAGATATTGATGACTGGACAAATGGAAACTCTCAAAAGCTAAGCAGCCAATGATTTTTTAAAAAGAACTAAAAACTCTAAAGTGGGCATTGTTTGTACGCTGTTGTATACCCAGTACTTAAAAGCCTCAGACAGCAGGATCTCAAGTTTAAGATTCGCCTGGGCAACATAGTAAGATACTGTCTCCAAAAGAAAACCAACTTCCCCATATATTTTATTTGAAAGCCCATAGTTAACTCAGAAGTGGTTTTTGCTAACTAGAGACAGTGTCTTTTGTATAGTCAAAAGGGACTACTGCCTGCCTAGCACAATTTGAAGGACACCAAGATACCCAGCCTCCAAACAGTATCTTCAATAAAATTGCTATTTAGGATATGGGCAGGCTGAAAATAAAAAATAAAAAAATGAAAAGGGAAAAAAGAAAAACCCACTCAGCCCCTAGGAATAATAGCATACATACTATTGTGTCCTCTTTATCCAAAACCAGGGATTCTCTCCCTCCCTCCCTCCCTCCCTCCCTCCCTCCCTCTCTACCTCCACCACCTCTCCCTTCCCATCATTCTTTCCCTGTATTGACAGCCTTGCTCACCTGTGTTGTGGCTCTTTCCCTTAGCTCAAGAGGCCACCTTAAGTCACAGACATACATTGTCACTCTGAATCTTCATCTTTTCTTTCTCTTACATACCTGAAGAGTCAGGGTTGACGCTTGCTCGCCATGGAAACATCTCCCATTGTAGCCATCTGTGAGTGTCTGCTGGTCAACCACTGGGTTAGCCAATGGGTGAAGGAAAAACAGGTCATAGTGATGCTCTATGGTAAATGGTGCATGAGCAAGTATTAATAACTACAGTTAAAAGCCAAACTCATTAAATAAATAGTGCCCCCCCCAAATAATCTCCAGGCAAAGTAACTCTACATGCAGAAGCTCCTGTTTCTGGTGTTTCATCTGCTGGCATGGCTCTTTATGGGGATGATGCAAAGGGGGGCATTTGGTCTCTGGTCGACCCATCCCCACTTGCTCCCCCTCTCCATTTCTCTCTGGCCTTCCCCTTCACTAAGTCATATTCAGTTCCCCCAGATGCCCTTTGGGTCTGTAGATCTCTGCTAGTGTTCTCGTGTGCAGGCAGAGTTCTTATCAAGTACCACTTTCTATCCCGAGTTGTGTTTTTCTCACTTAAAATAAATAGCCTAAATACAGCAACTTCAGGGAAGAGAACTCAACCCTTTGCACTCTGTTGCTGTCCACAGGTAAATAAAATCAAAACTCCCAAGCAAATTGATGAGCTGATTGAGATTGAGAGCGACACAGGAACATGGTATAGGAGGTGTTTTGTTCGGATCCGCACAGAACTGTATGGGGTAAGTATGAGTTTGTTTCATGACAATCTACATGTCAATTTTTGACATTTGGGGGTAGTCACAGAGAGACTGACTATGCCTGTCCCACAAGGAGGACTTGTCCACTCTATCTAGAACACCTGTCTCTTGCACTAGGACCAGGCAACTGAACCCCTCTCAGCTCAGAGGCTACCCAATGTGTTCCATCCTGAGGAAGGAAAGTGCTGGGCCAGGAGTCAGGGAAATGAAAGTCTGTCTCAGTATCTGGTGGCCTCCAGGAAGCTGAAAAGTGAGCATTGCTAGGTAGACCTGGTGATGAAGGCCTATTATTCCGGGTAGTATAATTCCAGGAGGCTAAGGCAGGGGAGTTAGGGGGGGAAAAAAAGAAAGGAAGGAAGGAAGGAGGGAGGGAGGGAGGGAGGGAGGGAGGGAGAGAGAGAGAGAGAGAGAGAGAGAGAGAGAGAGAGAGAGAGAGAATTAGTTAGTTTAAGCCCAGCCTGGGAAGCTTGATGATAACCTATCTCAAAATTAAAAAGGGAGCTTGGGGATGTAGCTCAATGGTAGAGCACTTGTCTAACATATTTGAGGTTCCAAGTCCAGTCTCTAGTTCTGCAAGAAAAA
>NC_022021.1:4517789-4519434 GCF_000317375.1 Microtus ochrogaster
GAGGGAGGGAGGGAAAGAGGGAGGGAGGGAAAGAGGGAAGAAGAAAATTCCAGCCTTTGTTCTGTACTCATGTTAAGACTTTATATTACAGTTAAAATTCATTCAACTCTGCAAACTTGGCTCTTTTATAATTTGATGAGAAGGGATGGGGAGTGGGGTCCACTATGTAACTGTGTAGGAACACTAACCATCCAATATTTCACAGATTTGGTTGACTTTTATGAGATGTTTCAACTACCCAGTCAGAGAAAACACCATAAAGCTTACGATTGTTTGGTTCACCCTGTCTTTTGGGTAAGTGACATTTAAATTCTCAGTGGACAAAATCAACTGTCACATTGTGACTCCCAGTTGTGTCTTTGTCTTTTCTCTCTCTGTCTCTCTGTCTCTCTCTGTCTCTCTGTCTCTCTCTGTCTCTCTCTGTCTCTCTCTCTCTCTCTCTCTCTCTCTCTCTCTCTCTCTCTCTGTCTCTCTCTCTCTCTCTCAAGGCCTGGTAGGGTCCAGTATTAACCACACAGGTTCCCTCTCTCAGTGTCTGTAAACTTCAGCAAACACTGCCTACTGTTAGCAAGGTGTGATGAAGGGAAAGGGAACGTTCTGGGCAGGGATCCTGGGAGCTCATTCTGTGCAGCTTGGTTAGCCATGGGACTTCATTCTCCATTTCTAGGTTGGGAGGCTTAGAGTTAGAGGCATAGCTCAGTAGGATAGCACTTGCCAGGCAGGTGTGAGGCCGTGGGTGCCATCCCTAGTTCTGGGGGCTAGGAGAAGGGAGGCATGTCAAGTAAGCGCTCCCAACTTCTGAACTGTCAATTACTGTGTGATGATTTGTTCAAATGTTTCAAGGTGACCGTCGTAGCTGAAAGTGTTTCTAAAAGCCACTGCCACCCTGGTATGTCAGGAGCCTGGTGTGGCCTTGTGTGCACTGTTAAAAACACATGTTTTTTTCGCCTTTGCAGGTACTATGGATTGTCGGTTTGGTTCCCTGATGTCATTAAACATCTGCAGTCTGACGAATATGCCCTGCTAACGAAAAACGTGCAAAAAGATAAATACGCAAACTTCAG
Organism: Microtus ochrogaster; assembly: GCF_000317375.1. NCBI lineage: Eukaryota > Metazoa > Chordata > Mammalia > Rodentia > Cricetidae > Microtus > Microtus ochrogaster. Next base: position 4,518,854 of record NC_022021.1, read on the forward strand.
CATCAACTTCACCATGGAGAACCAGATCCACACTGGAATGGAGTATGACAATGGCAGGTCGGGAAACTTTGACATAATTTAATGCGCTAGCTACTCACAAACACTGGCTTTGTAGTGGTGTACAGTTACTAATAACCAACACCTGTGGGGTTCTCAATTGCATTGTTAGTTACTTGAGGATGTATTTTAATCATTGAAAGTCTACTTTCAAGAGATGCAGTTCAGTTACTTCAAACTACTTCAGAGCTGGCGTTGAATCAATCATGTGCCTCTTGGAATTTAAATAAAATGCAACAATGGAAGCACTTCTGAAACCATGTTGCTTCCTAAAGGGCTGTGAAGACAGCGGAGGGTTAGCGAGGACGAGCACAGGACCAGGCTACTTCTTAGCGTTAGGTGAGACAGGAGCTCGGGGCGTGAGTCTGCTTCATCTTTTCAGAGAGAAAAACAGATGGACAAGGGCACCATGGTCATGTCTGAATCATCTGAGCAGAAACCACTGATATGAACCCATAGGAGCTCATCATGTTTAGAGAATTGTCTTAATTTTTAGAATGATTTTTTTTTTTTTTTTTTTTTTT
>NC_022021.1:4519534-4564993 GCF_000317375.1 Microtus ochrogaster
TTTTTTGGTTTTTCAAGACAGGGTTTCTCTGTAGCTTTGGAGCCTGTCCTGGAACTAGCTCTTGTAGACCATGCTGGCCTCGAACTCACAGAGATCTACCTGCCTCTGCCTCCCGAGTGCTGGGATTAAAGGTGTGCACCACCACCACTGGGCCGAATTTTGAATTTTTTTTTAAAATTCCAAGATAACCAAAATTGCCCCAGGCAAAATCCTGGTCATTGAGATGAGAAAGACTTGTGAAATGCTTGTGCCCTAGATAATGGATACTTGCCCATATGGTGGGGGGATCATTATTCTAATTAGCAGTCTAGTAAGAAGCCCAATCATCTTTTCAGGGGTGTATAATGGCTTTGTTTATAACGAGTTTTTCAATAATGAGATTTATGAAATTGAAAGAAGAACGCACACCACTCGAATGAATGGGGACCATCACGCTAGGAGACATACATCACAGGGAGAGCCCTGCTCACGGCCTCAGTCACCCACCTGAACCACTGATAGGCTGCATGTCATGTGCATTTCTGAGAACCTTGAGCATCAAATTCTGTGACTGTGGGAGAAATATTGGATTTTAAAAATGTTGCCATTAGAAATTTCTAAGATACAGCGGGTGCGATGGTGCCTGTAATCCCAACCCTAGGGGTGGGGAGCCAGGAAGCAATGAGCTTGAACCCAGCACCCCTCGTAGCATAGTATGTACCACATAATACGGTGTTTCAGAACAACAACAACAACAGGAAAAGGGGATATTTTTAAATAGTGTTTGTATCTGAGACAGTCATAATTTTAGTAATATTTTTTAACATTCTAAACTGGATGTCTCATTTGTTAATGTTCAGTGTAATGATTATATTATAATTAATAATTTTAACCATTCTACTGTAAAATCCTTGAGCCAGATGTGATGGCACACACCTGTCACCCAACTCTTGGAAGGCAGAGGCAGAAAGACTGTGAGGTTGAGGCTAGCCTGGGCTCCATCCACAAAATCTGTCTCAGAAGTCCAAATCCCAGGCTGGGGAGATGACTCAGTGTTTAAAGTCATTACCACGAAAGCCTGATTGATCCACAAAAAAAGCCAGACACTATTGCACGCACATTATAATCCCAATATTCTTTTGGAGAGATGGGGATGAAGACAGAAAAACCTCTGGACTCTCACTGGCCAGCTAGCCTGGGCTATGTACAGTGAAAACCAAGAAGACCTATTCCAACAAGGTGGAAGAGTTAAAACAGTGCCAGGGGTTTTCCTCCATCCTCCACACTTATGCCTTGACATCCGCGTGCCCACATTCCCTCATGCACACAAACAAGCACGCACACACATAGGGAGGATTTGTTAGGATCCCCAAATGAAAAAAAAAAAAAACCTTACAAACATATATTTTGAATTTGAAAGATTTCTTTTAGAAGATAGACAAAAGGTTTTTTGTCTTTCAAAAGAAATTTGAACTCCTGCTGCTGACTGGCTTTTAAAAGACAGTTTCCCTGTGTGTTCCCCAGTGGGAACCCTCTACACCCTGACCCAGAACACCCTCTGGATGGCCTGCCCGGATACCTAGGGAGCTTTCCTTTCTGTATGCAAGCTGTTGTGGGAGAGTCCAGAGGCCTCTTTAAGTCCCTAGACAACATGAGGTAGTGGGGAGAGGCTTACCATTCCCTTCTCCAACCATTTGAATGTCACACCAGGAATGCCCTGTGTGTGTCACGTGTTTAAATTGCTTCCCCTTTCCAGATTCAGGCTTATTTTAAGAGTTTCGACCTTCACAACCCTTTCAGCCTCCGTCAGCACACCTAACAGCTTTCAGTGTGGCTCCTGGAGTGGGGAATGGGAAGGTGGTTGGTCTGTGAGGCCACAGTACATTTTCAGTTGAGAAATGCAACTGGGCATGCGGATGCAAATAGACTTTTGAGTGTACTCAGCACAGAGTGGGTTGGTTTGGGTCAGCTCACACTAAGGGTTAGTCTCCTTCTCTGCTAAGGGTGGGGCAACAAGCATTCCCCTCTCTTGGCTTGCTAGGAATACACCAAGTCTCTAAGAAAGGTATCAGGCTCACTGATACACACTCATCCGTGGCTCCAGCGAGTCCATTTCTATGACGCATAGGCTCTTTTACAATATTAAGTTCCTTTTTCTTTTGAGCCCATTATCAAAGTCCCCATTGTAGTACCTTAAAAATGTATCTGACCCCATTTCATCGTTCTGCATGTTTCAGCAGAGCTCTTGTATTTTGATTTGGCTCAAGGAATATCTTTGACTATGAGAAGGAAAAGACTCCTGGAAATAAGTGTACATTTTTTCATCCTGGTCAGCCATCCCTCCCACGAAGAAGCAGAACTTCCATGCTTGGCCCTGTAAGGTTTTAAACTTAGGAAATGGACTTTATAAAAAACTTGGAGGGCTAGGGATATAACTCAGTCGTAGAACACTTGTCTAGCATGTGCAAGTTCCTAGGTCTAATCTCTATGGCTATAATATATAAATATAGGTAAAAATATAATGTTCAGATATTAGCACATCTTCAAGTGAGATTCACAAGTCTCAATGGAGACTTTTCAAAAATATCTGGGGAGAGGATAGTGATGAAAACCCAACAGTCCAGAGCCACAGTTCCAGCTCTCAAGACTTTTGCCATCATTGTGAAAATCCAAAGAACTCAAGTGTCATTGATTCTCTTGACAGGAAATAATATTGAACAATGGTATGGCCAAAAATCATATCCCCAAGACCAAAAGTAACATGCCTAGAAAACCAAGGTGCCCTCTATAACTTACAGATGGTCATAGCAGGGTACCATAGATCTAAGTCCATTGACTTGGCTTTGAATTCGAGGAGATAAAAGTCAATTCATTTGTGTTTGTGTGTGTGTACAGATTCCTCGGAGTCAAGTTCAAGTCTGTAACTTTCAAAGATTCAGTGTTTAAGTCCTGCACCTTTGACGACGTGACCTCAGTCAACACCTACTTCAGGAACTGCACATTTATTGATACCCTTTTTGAGAACACGGGTAATGTATAGCTTACTCTACTTACAGCGGCAGCAGGGAGCCTTCAAAGGGCCTCTGTCTTGGCAGAAATGTCGTAATCATGTGACATTGGGGCCAGAAGCTTGAGAAGTGGAGATTTAAGTGTGAATGAATGATTTTCCCATAGCAGGTTGAATCAAAAGCAAGCTGGTATTGTTTAGCTTTCTTGGATTTAATATAGAGGCTACCTTCAAAGCTGACAAAATAAGAAAATAGCCTCTGGGGGAATAATTAATTCTTAAAGCAAAGAATTAACCTGTGGGTTTATTTGTTTTGATAATCTTGATTTCACAATTGGTTCTTGCTTAAGTAAACCTGTCTAGCTCTCCGGTTCACAGAGGTGGCAGTGTGTGGCTGTACTCAGTAACTTAGAATGCTTTAGCCCCAAGTGTGAAATCGAGTTCCAGAAACTTCCCAGAAAAATAAAGGAAGTGTACAATCCGGTCTAGGTCATCAGACACTCGCAATCTCAGACGGTTTTCCCAATTCTCGAGGCTTAGAAAAGCTAAATGATATGGTCACAGTAAATGACCTAGTAACCTTATTTACAACTAACCTTGGAGCCCTGGTCCATGTGACAGTAGTGTCCATGCCTTCCCTTTCCTACATGTTTGTCTAGAATCACATACCAACACTGAAGGAAGATGAATGAATGTCTTCCCTGTGAGCAGTCCTGCCTTTTGGCGCTCAGTCAGGAGTCAGTTCTGCCCCACTCCAATAAGAATAAGGCAGAGTGTTGTCTTCTAACCCAATTGACCCCATAAGACCAGCGGTTTTGAGGGAGTGGAGGGTAAACTCAGCAAGGAAGGTGATGGTTTTGACCTGAGCTCCCTTAGCAGAACCTAGCAACATGTAAAATCCTTCTTGGAGAAATAAGTTCAACAATAACAACAGTAAGATGCAAAGAAGGGATGCTGGTGACCTTCCCTGGAGACTGACCTTCATTCTTCTGTGAATTTGTCTTACATAGACCTTAAATTATAAACGCCGCTTCAAGGACTCAAAAGAGAGTCCTATTCCTTCTGTGTGCCTCAGAACCCCTAAAAATGATAGTGATGAGGTAGGTCAGCCTATGTATAATTGAAGACAAATTGTTTTATAATCACATTATATAGGACTTATTACTATTAAAGACTTTGGTCTTTATGTAACATGGTAAATGTAAAGTAATATTGTAAAGGTGTAAGCAAAGGCCAACCATAGGGAATGGAGATAACTTGAAACTTTAGTTAATTCAGTTCCTTATACAACAATGGAGAGCTCCATACTGCTACTTTGTAATGTGAGGTCCCAGACTAGCTCTCATGCTCCAGCAAGGAGACACAAAAAGTCTAGCCAGCCTCATTCAGCCTTGGGATCATCAAGGAGCTGGCAGTACTGTGATTCTATGCTGAACTCTCAGTGGGCTTTCTGCTGCCACCCAGATCTGTCACTTGTGACTGGCAAGAGCTTGATAGATTTTATTTGTTGTTGTTCCTACAGATTTTGAGCCATATAAGTTCATCGACAGTGAATTTCAAAACTGCTCATTTCTTCACAACAAGACGGGATGCCAGATTACTTTTGATGATGACTATAGCGCCTACTGGATTTATTTTGTCAACTTTCTTGGGACGTTGGCAGTGTTGCCAGGCAATATAGTGTCTGCTCTGCTGATGGACAGAATTGGGCGTTTAACCATGCTAGGTGTGTGCATGTATTCCTGGAAAGAAAAATAGCTGCCCCTGTGATCTAGAGAGAACCTGTGTCCCACCTTGTTCCCTGTCCCTTTAGAATGCATGTCCATAGGAAATCCCTTAGACCTTTGTCGTTATGACTGACCTGTAGTAAAAACCATGTCTAGTTACATTTCATATAAGCAACCCCCATGAGTTACAGACTGAAACACTCATTATGTGTAACTAGTGTGTATTTTTCCACTTAAGTAGATGAGTAAGGAATGATGGCCTTTGGTAAATGTCACATTCAAACAGGTGGATACCCTTGAACTTCAGTCCTATTGAGCCCAGTCTACAGCTTCCCCATGGAACTGTCTGCTTGAAAGCACTCCAAGACCCACAGGTCCTTGCTTTACTGGGATGACAGGAAACAGTTGATCTTTTGTCCTCTGTTGGCAGGTGGCTCCATGGTGCTCTCAGGGATCAGCTGCTTCTTCCTGTGGTTTGGCACCAGTGAATCAATGATGATAGGCATGCTGTGTCTGTACAATGGGCTGACCATCTCAGCATGGAATTCTCTCGACGTGGTCACTGTGGAACTGTATCCCACAGACCGGAGGTAGGCTGGCGCGGGACCACTGAAGGGTTGTAAACAGAGAATGCGTGTGATTTCCTGGATGCCCAGACCCGAATAATCACACAGAAACTATGTTAATTACAACACTGATTGGCCAATGGCGTAGGCATATTCCTGACTAGCTCTTACATCTTAAGTTAACTCGTCTCTATTAATCTGTGTATCATCATGTGACTGTGGCCTCCCAGTGAGGTTCTGGGTGTCCTCCTTTGGCAGCTACATGATGTCTTTCTGACTCAGCCTTCTTTCCTCTTCTAGCTCTGCTTGGATTTCCCACCTTGCTATGTTCTGCCCTGTCATAGGCCAAAGTAGCTTCGTTATTAACCAGTGGTAACAACGTATTCATAGTGTAGAGAGAGGAATCCTACTCCAAAAAGTCATTACAGAGATTTGCAAACTGTCTCTCACAAGGCAGTGAAAATCCACAAAATACCTAGCTTATGAACTTATAGATTTTGCTTGTATCTTTTAAAAAGATTCCTAGCAAGAGTTAATGAGACATTACAGAAATGTAATTCTGTCTGTGATTTAACATGTTGGCTAATAATAACATTGAGCTGTAATGTCACAGTGAACATTAGAGTTTAATAGCCTGTCTTGGCCTTCATTTTGGGTACTTATCAGTCTGTGAGGGTCACTGCCTTAGATTTGCAGGTACCTGTACTAGCAACTATAGAGAGGTAGAAGGTGTCTCTCGATCTTCCTAGTCTGTTGGAAGAAAGCCTGATATATTGATAATTATAAGAAGGAGGTTGGAGAGGTGGTTTAATGGGTAAAGCACTTGCTATGCCAAGTGTGAAAGACCTAGAAAGCGCACAAAGAAATCTAAGCACAGTAACACCCATCTGAAATCCCAGTGCTTGAGATGGGAGGGAAAAATGGGAGAATCCCCAGAAACTTACAGGCCAGCCAGCCTGGTGCATGTTGCAGGGAGAAACCTAGATACTCTGTCTCAAACAAGGCGGAAAGAAGGAACACCGCCTGAGGTTGTCCTCTGACTCCACAGTGTACTGTAGCTTACTCATATTTGTGCATACACACACACGCACACACGCACACTTACACTCACACATGGGTGCACACCTTTTTTTTTAAAGATTTATTTATATTTGCATTGGTGTTTTGCCTGCATTTATTTCTATGTGAACATGCCAGATTTCCTGGAACTGGAGTGACAGACAGGTGTGAGCTGTCATGTGGGTGCTGGGAATTGAACCCAGATCCTTTGGAAGAACAACCAGGGCCTTTAACCACTGAGCTATCTCTCCAGCATCCCCCCCACACTCTTTTTAAGAAGAAGGTTTCCCCAGTAGACATGGATACTTTGGGCATCATATCAGAGAGGGCTGGGTAGAACCTCAGCAGCTGACAATTATATTAAGTTTTGCCATTTGGCATGAGCTGGAATATATGCCTTATGCCATCTTTTATTTCATGCAAAATTCCCATGTTTTATCGCCTTGAAAGTCGTCTGCACTGAACTATTCTGTAGCTTTTGAAAAGAAAGGGAGCCCTCCCCGCAAAAGAACTACACTGAGACATTTGCAGTCTTGATTCGTTACTGATCCTATGTCATCCCTCTGACTTCATCCTCTCACTTATTAACCACCCCTAGGCTTATCCTGTACAAAGCAGACTCACGAATCTTTTACTAAGGAACATCTTTACATCTTTCCTGGCTTATAACACCTGTATTGGTGCCCATATGACCAACTTCCTATAGAACATCCCAAACACAAGAACATTGTTATTCATATTCTTAATAATCTCTCAATCATGTTCCTTAGGCATTGAAAATCTACATACAACATCCCCTTGACCCAGCCAACCTATAGTGAATACACTGAGTTTTCCTTCATCAGCATCTCATTATGAAAACTGGACCCACAAAATTGGGCATTAACTCCTACTTTTTAAATCATGCCCTCTTACAAGGTTGTAAGAGACTCCCTCCCATTTGTTTTGCATTGTCTGAGTTTGATGGAATTTTAGATTAAATCAACTGGCCATATAACTCATAGGAAGATACATGATGAGCATTCTCTTGGGGAGGGGCACTGGCTTTAAAAGGAAAAAAGAAAAACTCAAGCATCGGGCAGACCTTTCCTGTGACCAGCCTGCCTCATTGTGTCATTGGAAAGGTGAAAGACCAAATAAAGAGAAGGTGAGCTTGCTGCATATGCTCACTTAGTCCTCCAGGACAGAAGAGGGCAGGAAGGGATTGAATGTACAAGAACTGGGTAAGCCCTGCGTGACGTTTCCTCTCCATGGAGGACAGGTGCTTGTCAGTTACATGCACAGTTACCTGTGTATACATTTACAGTGTGGTCTGGTTGGGTCACTGGGAGGAAAGGACATGGTGGTTGCTGTGTCAGGGAGGGTTTCTTTAAAGAGTAGGAAGATGGGAAGAGCGGGGTAGTCTGAGAAATGCCACCTGAAAAGCCCTGGAAGGCTGTGTAGGCAGGGTTTTCCTGTCCTGCAGCTGCTTCCCAAATAACTGACTCGGAGACTTAATATAAGTTATAAATGCTCCGCCCTTAGCTCAGGCTTGTTACTAACTAGCTCTTACAAGTTAACCCGTTTCCATTAATCTATGTGCTGCCCCGAAGCTCGTGGCTTTCACATCTATCCTATTTTGTGTGTCCGACTTGTTCTCTGTCTGGCTGGCAACTCTTCTGACTGTGCACTTCTTCCCACCATTCTCCGTCTGGCTGTCCCACCTATACTGTTTGCCTGGCTGCCAGCCTGTCAAGTTTTTATTAGCCAATGAGAGTGGTGTATATTCACAGTGTACAGGATTATCCCACAGCAAGGAAGAGAGCTAGCAAAATTCAGCAGAAACTCAGTCACAGAGATGAACCCATTGATCATGCCCTGAGGACAATAAGAGGGGAAAGACAAAATCAGCCTTGGGTTGGGAGTTCATGCTAATGCCCAGAGAGGAGGCAGGAATCTTACTTGCACTCCAAAGAGGAAGATGTAATCTGAAGAAAATGTAGATGAGAAAAAGGAGAAGTCAGAATCCCACATGTTGATGGATACTTAGGAAAAAAGATCAGAAAACTGTATAATTGGTTATATATTCGAATGAGGGAAAGAAGTTGTCAAAGGGAGGCTCCTGTTTCTGCTTGCACAGCTGACCGGAGGTTGTACTGTGTTGAAGCAGGGACACTCTGGAGGAGCAGAGCATTCCGACTGGAGTCAGGGAGATAATGAGTTCCATTAGAGGAGGTTGAATTGCCGTGGCTTCATGGAGCTGTCCATTGGGCATTTGAATATGTACGTGGGAAGCAAAAAGATACCTCAACTGGGGATAGAGCCACTGACAAATTGATCCAACAGACACTTAGGGGATGCATATCATGGGCCAGAGTGGTTTCAGTCACTGGGCTCCAGTAGTGGTCAGACAGCAAGCCTAGGCTTGATGGAGCCTACACTCTGGTTGGGAAAAAGCAATCAATAAACTACTAGGTAAGTAGACATAGAATATCAGCTGGTGCTGAGTGCTGTAGAGAAAAACAAAACTACCCAGGGGCATGGAGGACGATGGGATGGAGGAAGGCTGTAGCTGCAATAGCAGGCTCCAAGGAGATGTAGATCCCGTAAGGTGACATTTGAGTAGGTACTTTGGAAGAGAGCTTTCATGGCACAGGTGACAAGGCCCCAAGAGTATGAGGAGAAGGCATCAGCTAGAGAAGGGGCTGAACTGGACATATCCACATTTGAATGTCCCCATCCTCACCTTCTCTTCTTAATCCCTCTTCTTGTCAAAACTGTGAACTTCTCTCAAGTCCTAAGAGTAGCCATGTGGCATTGTGTGCTCCGGCACTTTTTTTTTTTTTTGGTCAGCATGTCTTTCATCTAGTCAGTGGCTTTCTGCTGCCACCATGTGGCCGGCCATGGCAGAGTTCCTCTGCTCACACTTCCTAGTCCTTCAGCCTTTCCCTCCCTGGAGCTCAGATCAGGAACCACACCTGGGAGATGACGTCATCTGGCCTCACACAGTCCCTGAGCAGGCCTGTCTTCAGAGTACAGATCCGTCCCAGCCTCCTCTTTCCTGTGCTCTCACGTGTGCATAGTTCAGCTATGACCCCGGAAAAGGCTTGAAAGGAAAACCTTGGCAGCTTACATATATTAACCTCTGCTGGTACTGATGGTCGCTGCTGTCAGTCACCCAGGTCTGTGGGATTTTTCTCGATCTCAGTGGGCTAACTCAAACCACCGGCCAGAGTTAAACCCCTGACTCCCTCCCCTCAGGACTGTTCCAGTTCAGACAGGTGTTTTCATTTCATTCCCACAGCCAACAGGTAACCCTCATCCTTACTGACCATGGGTGCCTGTAGGGAAACCATTCAGGCAGCCTGTGCCTCAGTGGGTCTTTCTACTGCAGCATTCTCTCTGTCCCCCCATCCTCTGCTGGTCTATAATGCCCTGTTATTTATTTATTTATTAGATATGAAGGACTCTTTGAGCTACCTAACCAACTTATGCATTCCTGGTTGACTTTTCTCTGCGTGCCGTATCGTCTCAATATATCTGTTTGCATTTTTCCGTATATTTACATTTCGGCATTGATCAGACAAGTCAGGTTCTTTTCGTCTCTGGCAGTTAAACGTAGCATGGGAGAGCGAGCATGGTGGCCTGTGTCTATAATCCCAGCACTAGGGAAACTGAGGCAAGAGGATTGGGACTGCAAATTTTAGGTCATGGGCTGCATACAAATTCCAGGCCAGCTTGAGCTATGCAGCAAAACCCATCTCTGGGGAGCGTGAGGGGATGGGAGCACACACTGCCTTTACCACAGTCTCACTACCACAGCAGAGACCAGCAGATCCTGCTGCGTGGAAATGGGATGGATGAGAAGCAAATGGGGGAAGCAGCCATCGAGCCGGTGCGTGAGCTCTGGGGAGTCACCTCTCTCTGCTCCGGATACTGAACAAGTCCTGGCATGAAAAGGCCACAGACACCATGATGGAGTGACAGCACAACCACCGGCTTGTAAGCTCATCAAGCATGTGTGCTCTAGGACCTGGAGTCACACCAAGAGTACCACGTCACTTGTTTGAGTCTGCTGGACTTAGGAGATGCCTGACTGCCCGTTGTGCTGAGGGCAGGGCATTCTTTCCAATCAGCTGCATGTCTTAAGCCCTGCTCATATCACCAATGAAAACCCATCCTCCCCATGCCAGCGTCTAGAATGATGCACCTACTGCAATTCTTGCCTGCCCACTGACTTCTTTCGATGCTGTGCTGTTCCTCAGTGAACCACACCATTGAGCACATGACAATGGGACATTAGTTTACTGTTTACTATATGATGCTAACTAAAGAATTGGTTTCTTAAGAATAGGACTTTGTCTTCCTCATTCCCTGAATGAAAGAGATACACATCTTGAGTGGTCCATATACCAGAGCTTAGAAGTCAAAGTGGGGGAGGAGCACAAGTTCATGGCCAGCCTAGGTTACATAGACTCTGTCTCAGAAAACAAACAAACAAAACTCATACAAAAAGAGAAGGAAATAAGCTTTGTAAAATTTACCTGGAAATAGACTATAGTGTTCCCCCATGCCTGAGGCCAAGCTCCCTCACTTCTGAAGTAAGCCACTTACACCAGTTTGGTTGACTTTCTCCACTGACCCCTCAGTGTCGCTGTTCCACTGATGCCACTGTCCTTGATCTCTGCATCTGTGGTTGTCAGCTTCCTCCCTCACACAGGGGATGCGTTCCTGCTCTTGCCACTGCACCGGCCGTGTCCTAGTTAGGGTTTCTATTGCTGTGAAGAGACACCATGACCACAGCAACTCTTATAAAGCAAAATATCTAACTGGGAAGGTTTGCTTGCAGGTCAGAGGTTTAGCCATTATCCTTATGATGGGGAGCACGGCCTCCCTAGGCCTTCATTCAGAGACACTGTTGACACATGCCTGGCCTCAACAACTTTCCTAAATCACAGAGGCAAATTCCATAGCCCCTTTCTTCTTTTACTCCCAAGTCCAAACCACAGGGTCGAAGGTGCCAAGGTCTCGTGCTTGCTGAAGCTGGAGCGTGGCTCCCTTGTCCAGTTATCTCCACCCGCTTTGTGTTTTCAATAGTTTTCTTCACTGCTTGAGCTTGGCTGTCCTGCTTGCTCTGTGGACCAGGCTGGCCTTGAACGCAGAGATCTTTCAATTAAATCTTCACCAGCTTTCTGTTTTTGAAGATTTCCTTCATTGCCTTAGCTTGTCTCTTTTGGGACTTGCTCTGTAGACCAGGGTGACCTCAGATTCAGAGATCTGTTAGTCTGTGCCTTCTAAGTCCTGGGATTAAAGGCCACGCCTGGCTCTAAGATTTTCTTTAATTCCTTTTCACAAGTTGGAAATTTAGCTGAGTAGGATTTTGCCCTAAGGTCACCACTCCCTTCATTCCCTTTCTTTCTTTCTTTCTTCCTTCCTTTCTTTCTTCCTTCCTTCCTTCCTTCCTTCCTTTCTTTCTTTCTCTTTCTTTTTTAACATTTATTTATTCCGTATACAGTGTTCTGCCTGCATGAATGCCTTCACTCCAGAAGAGGGCACCAGATCTCATTACAGATGGCTGTGCTGGAAATTGAACTCAGGACTTCTGGAAAGCAACCAATGCTCTTAACCTCTGAGCCATATCTCCAGCCCCTTATTCCATTTTTTAATCTGTTTATCTCCTTGAACACAGGACTTAGCTTCCTTCCACTTTCTGGTGCTCCTCAAATTTTACATTTTCTTTCTCCTTTTCATTATATATCTTAATTAGAGTTAACACTAATAACCATATGGCAGAGTCTTACTAGGTTGTTTTGAGATCTCTTCTGCCAATAAAATTAATCGAAAACACTTCACTTTTGCCTGAGGCAAACTCTTCAGACAGGGACAAAAGATAGCCACATTGCTCACTGAAGTATGACAAGAATGATCTCCAGGCCACATATTAACATTCTTCTCCTCTGAAGCCTCTTGAGCCAGGCCCCCCACAGTTCAAATCACTCTCCGCATCATTGATACTCCATGTTCCTTCTAGGATGGCCTGTTAAGCCGTGCTTAAAGCATTCAACCGCTCTTCTTTTCCACAGTCCCAAGGTTCATACACCTTCAAACAAAAGTTAGGTAGGCTCCATCACAGCAGTACCCCAGTCCTGGTACCAACTTCTGTCTTAGGGTTTCTGTTGCTGTGAAAACTCTTATAAAGGAAATCATTCTATTGGGAAGGCTCTCTCAGAGTTCGGAGGTTTAGGTCCATTGCCTTCATGATGGAAAATAAGGCAGCATGCAGTCAGACATGGTGCTGGAGAGGTAGCTGAGAGTCCTACATCGTGCAGGCAACAGGAAGTGGTCTGAGTCACTGGGCGGTATCTTGAGCATACATGAAACCGCAAAGCTTGCCTCCACAATGACACACTTCCTCCAACAAGACCACGCCTCTGAATAGTGCCACTCCCTTTAGAGCCATTTTCTTTCAAACTACCACTATATGTGGAGGAAAGAAAGATCTTCAGCACCCAGGTGCAGGTTTTGTTAGAAATCAGTTGAACAATGGGGACAGGTCCCGTTGCCTTACAGGGCCTTGTTTTTCTTATCTGTGACCTGGACAGCAAATGAGGTGCTGGGCTGAGTATTTCACATGTTAACTTTACCCAGTGTTCTGCAAGAGTAAGTCTTCCTACCTCATCCTCAGAGGAGAGAATGAGACCCAGACATGAAAGTAACTTGTCCAGGGTACCTTAGTCTCGACCCCAGATGTCATATTCAGGAGTGCCATTTCAAGACAGGTGACAGGCGTAGGTCCCTGCCCTCTCAGGAGGGACAGGTCTCAAAGGCACAGATCTGGGGTCTGTGTGCGGGAAGCTTTCCTGGAGCCAGCAGGGTTGGTGGCACATGCCTGTAGTCCCAGGACTTGGAAGACTGAAATCGGAGGTTGAAAGCTGAGAACTGCTGAGGCTACAGAGTGAGTTCAAGGTCAGTCTGGATGATTTAGTGATCAGAACAATAGCAGCAGCAACAACAACAAAACCCTCAAATCCAAAGCAAAACAAAACAAACCAGAAATCCGTGGGTTGCTAGGCTGCACAGCAGCGTGAGTGGCTCTTGACCTCGGATGAACCTCCATTTGCTACCCAGCATTCTTGGTCATTCTGCTCTTCCTCCCCCTGGCCCAGGCCCACACTTCCTAGCCAGGTTTATCGGATGCAGTGATAAGACACAAAGGCTCTCATTATTTCCTAGGTTTCACGGTAATATTTTATTTCGGCAGGTGCAAGCAACAAGAAGCCTCTTGAGTTGGGAGGGACTTTGGAAGGAGATGGACAGCCACCTTGAGCCTAGGGAGTCTGCTCAGCCCACAGCTTATGGGGAACTTTCTCTTCCACCTGAGGGAGTGAGGAAAACAGGTTGAGGGGGGTTCAGGCTGACATGTAGCCTCATTGAGGAAGATGCTACCTGTCTCAGTAAGACACATATTCTCCATAAAATATCAGAAAGCAGAGCAAGGACAAGTATGTAGTTCAGCAGTAGAGTCCTGACTCACATGTACCAGAGTTTAATCTCCACCACTCATACAGAAACAAAGAAGAAGCAACTGAACCTAGCCTCCTGACTTGAGAATACAGACTGATGATTTTCTCTGCGAGAAACAATACACAAACATCGTCCAACTAATACCCATTGAAATGTCCAAAATTGCCCATTTGAATGCTTCAAAAATCTACTTCTAACATACTTGGAAGCATTCAGGAAATTGTTCATTCTCCAAGTATCACAGGCGTCCTCGTGCCCTTGAGAAGGGTTCACAATGAGCAGCTGCAAGGGCTGTGCAGCCCCCGCCAGATGCAGCTAGCCTAGCCCAGCTAACTCTGTGTCGTGAAATGCCCAGGGTTGTAGCAGGCAAGTGTGAGAGAGCAGTGGGTAGGCAGAAGCCTCAAGAAAGCAACCCTGAGGAGCTAGGAGAGAGCAGACACTGAGTTAGGGAGAAGCTGGCTGTGCATGGTAGAATAAGCTAGTTATGATATGTGGAAAGCAGGCTGAATGGCAACAGGAGCCGGTGTGATATCTTCTGGCTTGGAGTCCTCAAACTCTGAAGCTGTGGCAGGTTTGCTGCAGGATAGCCTGTGCTACAGAGAGAGCGAGAGAGACCTTGTCTCAAAAAAACCAAACCAAACCAAACCAAACAAACAAAACAAAGTGGGAAGGTTGGAAGGCTCTGGTGGGGGCGATCACAATACACTGTAGCACAGGCTACCCTAACCAGGAGGAGCCCTTTCCTCTCAGTTCTCACTCATCTCTCCCCTCTCATAGACACGAGCTCCCAGTCTTCACTAAGCAGCATCCCCAGCGCTTTTCCTGGCAGCTCTATACTGCCTGGTGCTCCCTAGAGAACACAAAGTCTGCTGTGTATCTGAGAGTGTTAGCTGCAGAATCATCGGTGTTACCCCACACTTGAAAGCCTCCCTAGCCAAAGGCACAGAGAGAGAAATGATGGTTACGTGCTACATTCAAACACAAACAACATGAGACAAAGCCTCATACCAGTGACTTTTAAAAAGGAAGATCAATTGTATAAAAGCTTTGTCTGTGATAATTTGTATGGCTGGAAACAGGGCAAAGGGAGAGAAAAAATGATTTGCTGGCAAAGGGGAGGAGCGATGCATGTTTTCTTTCATAGTTAGTTTCCTTTATTGTTTAATAGTACATCTAAGTCATTTTTCAAATGTAAACATCCCTGGGAAAGTAACAATGTTCTCAGTCCTGGACACACCTTGTGGTCATAGAATTTCTGAAAAGTACCAGTGCCTAAACCCCAAGGGAGCAATAAAATCAGAACCCCTGCGAGTGTAGCCTTTGTCGTTGTAGTTGTGTTTTGTTTTATGTTTCTGCTTTGAAATAGGAAATCACTTATGTAGCTCAGGCTGGTCCTGCATTTGTTGTGTAGCCCAGGCTGCCCTAATCTTGCAGTTCCTCTGCCTCTGCTTCCCTTGTGCTGGGCTTATAGCCTTGTGCTGGGCTTATAGGCATGTGCCACCACATCCTGGTGGCATGGCTGTTTGAAAAGCTCCAAAGTACGCTCAAGTTTAAATGGTATCAGGGAGTGGAGAGTTCATACCTGACCACATACCTTACGTCAGTCAGTCGGCCATCCTAACCCTAGGTTGGCAACAGCTGTGTACAAAGGCAGGAAACATGAGCTTAGGGCTGGAGAGAGATAGCCCATTTGACATTAAAGAAGTCTTTGGGGGTGTGGTAAGGTGGACTGAATAGGTACCACGAGATAAAGCAAATGAGGGGTGTGAGAAAGAGAGTCCCCTGTCCTCATGTCCTCCTTCACCGGAAGACCTCCAGCTGTCCCAGCGAGGCTGGCCTTGTTCTCGTGCATCCCTTCCGGGACATCTCCCCTGTTTGCACCCACCCCAAGTCAGACATTCCTCACCGTCTGCCTGGGCCCTTATGCCAATGGCATTTTTTAAAGTTTGTACATGGTGTGTGTGTGTTGTCACCATCTGTCCTCACCGGCTTCAGCAAAAAGGGAGCCTTCAGTTCTGTGCTCAGAGCCACATAGGACAGTGCTTGGCATGTAAGAGATGCTCAGTTGCTTGATACCTGGCATGATGATGCACACCTGTGATCTCGGCACTCAAAGACAAAAGCAGGAAGATGGAGAGTTCAAGACTAGCCTTGTACATAGACAAATGAAATAAAGAAGTACTTAATGAGTGATATTAAATTAATAAAAATAAATGCATAGGAGAATATGTACATAGGTGTGTGTGTGCGTGCACCTAAGATAAATTGCTTAACAAATACTCCAGGGTGTTTAGGCCAGTTAGCATTATAGTTTGTGAAATCGAGCAGGTTCAGTGTCAAAATAGCTCTGGCATTGACCTGGGAAACTAGCCCTTGTTCACAGTATTGTTTCTGACACAAATGAAATCCTTGTGTGTTTTCAGATGAATGCTTACATCAAAATGTAGCCTTGATTTAAGCACAGCCTGTACTTTCCCAGATGCCCCATGCTGAGTCTTGAATATTCTTTTTATAACGTCTATGGATCATTTCCCTGGACTGGCAGGAAAAAGCTCAGCCTAGAAGGCTTCCCTTTCCCTTTTAGCCGGTGACATCTGTGAACAGAGCCTGCACTCCACTATCCCAGACCTTGGCGGAGTGCATCAATTACTTTTTCCCTGGTAATTTCATCAGTAGGTGGGGCGGGCGTTTAGCATGTTAAAACCAGGGCTAACCCTGGAACCTGAAGCATGCTAGACGTGGCCCGAAGTCCTGCAGTCCTTCACTGTCTTCCTTTCATCTGAAACATAAGCAGCCCTCTGCACCAAAGCACGAAGAAAGGAGCTGACTGTTAGCACAGTGCTAGTCCCCCTCCGTCCACAATGGAGCCACAATCTCCTCAATTAAGACACAGAATGGGGCTGGAGAGATGGCTCAGCAGTAAGAGCACCAGCTGCTCTTCCAGAGAACCCGGCTTTGATTCCTAGGGCCCAACACATAGTTTACAATGGCCTTAACTCTAGTTCCAAAGGTTTAGACACGCTCTCCTGGCTTCCTTGTTGCATCCAAGTGTCCATACATTATAAAATAATACAATAAAATTTAGCTAAATGAATCATAAAGCAATGTAGATAAACTAGAACCCACTCGATGGTGAAATCCTCCAAAGAAGCAGCCACGTTTCTCCTTGGGGGAGAGCACCTGGATAGAATGGGGAATGTGGTTAGCGTAGGGAAAGGATTTATGTGTTAAAGATGTGTGCAAGCAGTAAAAGGGAACCAGTTCTGGCAGGAAAGAAGTGCAGAGGGCAGGGCTTAGAGAAGGAGAGAGTTCTCTCTCTGCTTTTGATGCTTGCTGGGTCAGAAGAGGCAGAAAAACATCTTGGTTTGAGAAAGAATCCGGGGGCCAATCTGCTGCTAAGAAGTCAAGCAGAGCTCCTTGAGCTTCAAGTCCTTCGCCCTCAAGGGACGTCGTAAGCGTGAGATGTCAGGCAGAAGCAATGCCCTTGCTTTAGGGAGAAGCAGAGATGAAATGAGTGGAAGCTGTACTGCAGAGATAACCCCTAGGAAGACTTGCTTTGGGGACGGTTTTCCTGACACAGCTGGGCCTCGGATGCATCAAGCATCCTAGTCTCCAGCTGCAGATAGCTGAAGGAATAATTTATGCTCCCAGAGAAGGGCAGGCACGATTTCTTGAATGCTGACACTGAATTTTCTCCTGAAGCATTGCCTCGGCTAGGGGAACGAAGATGGAGATTGTTAGGAAATAAGGATTTGATCATCTCCACTAGAACCCTTGGGGACCAGATGCTCCCAGTGCCAAAATCATCCCTGCCACCCATCTCCGGAAGTCATCCGGTTCCCAATTCCAGTTACAGTGATGTGAAGGGACAGCCCTCTGCATTTTATACCCTGTTTTGGGTCACAGCAGAGGGTCATGGCTTGGTGATACATGGTTCCTCTAGTCTAGAAGTAAATCCTACATGGGTCATTCTGAAGCTTTGGTGTCCAAGACTTCATCATGGCAGGGGGATGTTTTCCTTTTTCTTATCAGCGTCACACACATTCTAGCTGTTTTCCCTGGCAGGATGTACTTTATCTGAACAGCAGGAGATGAATGTGACAGTTCATGACAGTTTGTCAAACAAGGACCAAGACGAGCCGGGGCTTGGGGGGCTTGGGAGGGAGCAGGATGAACAGGTGACACTCAGATTTTTAGGGCAATAGAACCAGTCTTCTGAGTGCTGCCATACTGTGTGGCAAAGGTCATCATCTATTTGTCAATCCCTATAGGAGAACCAACACCCAGAGTGAGTCGGGTGTTGATGGTGAGCCTCCATTAAAGATGACGTTAGTTAATGCTAGTCCATCAAGGCACCTGGATAGAATGGGGACCTGGCTTCTGAAAGGACCGTGTTTGTATTGGATAAGAACTGCTGTGTTAACAATGTGTCTAAGCAATGACTGAGAACAGGTCTGGCTGGAGAGGCATGCAGAGGGTGGTGTTAGCAGAGAGGCAGCACACCATATCCCTCTTCCTTTTGGGTGATGGCCGGGTGAGAAAAGACAGGAAACCCTTGTTCTCTCTACACCTGTACTTTAGGTCAGGTGGGCATTGAGCATGCAGGAGTCCTCTCTTCTTATTTTGGACGTGTTTTTGTTGCTTGCTGCTCCTTTTTAGATGTGTGTGAGCCAGCAAACTCATTGGTAAAGTACCTTAGCACCCAGTCTGGGCTCCTGAGCTCAGGAGTGAAGGGATTAGGGATATGGGTTTCTTTTCAGGGGAGGAGCAGGTGACTGGCTCCATAGGAGCCGCAATCCACTTTTCAGGTTCTGAAAACACACACTGAAGAAAATCTCACGGCTGTATGTGCTATGGTGAGTGGTTGTCAAAGGAAGCCCCACACTTACAGACTGACAAATTGGTCACAGGCACACAGTCTATACCAACCACTTCATTCTGCAGTACATAAGGCTCAGCTTCCTCTGTGGGTTAAAAGGAAAAGAATCCTAAAATTGCTGTACATTTAGTCTGCTTCTAATAACTGCCAACACTCAGTGAGAGGCCAAAACACAAGGAACCGGTAGAATGTCAGAGGGAAACTCACATGCTCTCAATGTCAGCGGGAGACAAAATCACCAGCAGAATTCAAGTTTCCTGCCTAGGACACAGAAAACCACCCAACACATGAATACTAAACAGATGAAGATTTTTGTATTCCAAAGAGTATACATGTCAGGAGTGAGGGTGGAGCTAGGTGATTGATAGGACTGGCTTAGTGGGTCTGAGGCACTGGGTTCAATTCCCAGAGGGAGAAAGGGGAGAAAGAATTGAGAAAAGGTGGGGGGGGGGGCGGGGGGAAAGGGACAGAATGAGAAGAGAGAAGAGGGAAAACCTTATGTGCCTGAGTGTCTTAAATGCTAACAAAAACCAGACAAGATCTTAAGGTCCACAGCAATCTCTGTAGCATTTCCTCAGATCTGTCTCCACAGAGAATTCTGATGAAAACATGAATGTGTGTGTGTGTGTGTGTGTGAGAGAGAGAGAGAGAGAGAGAGAGAGAGAGAGAGAGAGAGAGAGAGAGAGAGAGAGATGTAGGGGATGTGCGTGTGTTATGTTCAAGTCCGTAGACACACGGAGGACATTGGGTGTCACCTTTCTTCATACTCCCCTGCTTTCTTTCTTTCCTTTTTTATTTTTGACTTTTGGACGCAGGGGCTATGATTGAACCAGAAGCTCACCATTTTGGCTAGGCTGGCCAGAGAGTTCCTACATCTGCCTTTCTTTCTCTGCCCGCCCTCCACATTAGCTTACCATGGACATGACTAATGGGAAAGCCAGTGTGCTCATAGTTTTCAGGTTGGAAGGCACCTGGGATTTCAAACTCCTGGATGAAAGGTGTTCAACTAGGAATGTCCACACACATATTCCAGACTCTCATCTGAAACAGTTAGGGTCCCATCCACGCCACATTAGGGATGCTTAGACTGTCTTTGCGTTCTTCCTGCTACCAACAGCATTAGGGATGAAAGTCTGGCACTTCTCCTTCTTGGTACCTCAGAGAGGAGAACACACCTCCATTATTCCTGAAAATTCAATTGACTTAATTGTTTAAAAAATCTAGCTCATTATACTGACCTGGCAGCAAATACTTAGAATCCCAATTCTCAGGAGGCTCAGACAGGAGGATTACAGGTTCAACAGTAACTGATTCCCACAGGTCTCTGATGGCCACATGTACTTCATGGTAAGCCTGCCCTGCTCATCTTAACACACGTGAACATACACACTACATGAATGAATGAAAGATAAATGAGTATAAAAAATAAAATCTAGCTGGGCGGTGGTGGCGCACGCCTTTAATCCCAGCACTCGGGAGGCAGAGGCAGGCGGATCTCTGTGAGTTCGAGACCAGCCTGGTCTACAAGAGCTAGTTCCAGGACCGGCTCCAAAACCACAGAGAAACCCTGTCTTGAAAAACAAAAATAAATAAATAAAAATAAAAATAAATAAATAAAATCTAGAATATTCATTTAGAAAACTAATAGGACAAAATTGGGGGAAAAATAAGTATGAAGAAACCCATTGCCACATCATTGCATTTCATTCCGGGACAAAATTTGAAAATTCTTCTAAATACAGGTATCACTGAAATTATGAACACTTAATAAAACAAAATAGCAAATCACTTTCGTAAAGAGATGAGAACTTGTTAGGCTATGGTGGCACATGCCTTTAATCCCAGCACTTGAAGGGGGTAGAAGCAGGTGGATCTCTGTGAGTTCAAGGCCAGCCTGGTCTACAGAGCAGAGTTCCAGAGCAGGCTCCAAATGCTACACTGAGAAACTCTGGAGAGAGAGACTGGGCAAGCCAGCTTCTATCCTGAGAGGGTGTATATAGAGTGACTTTTACTTTTACTTAGTAGAACCTTCCTTCCAACTCTCACTGGGCCAAGACCGACCTTTTTAATTCCCTTCCAGAATAAGAGTCCTTAGAGTAGGAAGAAGGTCCACAGGAAACTGGACACGCCCCCTACAACTGGCTTTTCTGCCTCCACATTGGCTAACAAGCATTTAATTATCTACACCACTAACATGCAACACAATCTACTCCAAAAGACCGCTGAAAATGACTGCATGGGACATGAGGGTCTAACGCCGGACTCCAGCGTGTCATTTTCTAAACCTCGTCCTTGTTTCTTTCTCTTGCAGAGCAACGGGCTTTGGCTTCTTGAATGCGCTCTGTAAAGCGGCGGCAGTCCTGGGAAACCTAATATTTGGCTCCTTGGTCAGCATTACCAAAGCAATCCCCATCCTGCTGGCTTCCACCGTGCTTGTGTGTGGCGGACTCGTGGGGTTGCGCCTGCCCGACACACGAACCCAGGTTCTGATGTAAAGAAACAAAAGCCATCTCTTCTCACCATGGGTCGGTCCTCCTGCCTGACTCAAGGCTGCAGGGGTTTTTGTGTGTAGAAAGGCGGCCAAGTAGCAGAACACAAACTTTTGCTGTGACGTAAAGAGTAGCTGCGTGTATGTTGTCTTGCCCCTCCAATGTGACTTTGCACTGTTTTGTTTTTTCCAGGCATTGTTATCTTTTCCTAACTGTGATACTCCTGCCTCCCCGTGTCCTGTGGAAGTGTTCCTAAAATGTCCCAGTCAGCCAGGCTTTCCTGGGGATTCTGATCACTGACACTGAGAAGCTAAAAAGCCTGTTCTGGCCTAAGAAATAGACCCTGCCCCTGACGTGTCACTAACAGGAAGTTCAAGCTGGCATAATTGAGTTTGTGCTGAGGAGAGGGATTTCTCTTTCTTTTTTTTTTTTTCCATACAGAATGATGTTTCCTGTTTACTTAGAAAAAAAGGACACCCAGACACTCTAGCTGTTACAGCAGGGTGTTTCAAAAACATTGTGTGACCCCAAGCATGCCTGAGTGGGGCTCTTTCAGGCAGGACAGTCAAGGTGACTCTTCTAACAACAAAAAATTAAAGTTTGACCCCAGATGGCAACAAAAGCCTGCTTGAGCTGCAGAAACCAGATTTTAGATGGAAGAGCCCTGATACATGCGAGGGCTGCAGCCCCCACAGTATCTGTGACTTGGCAGGTGGATCGCAGTGTTTGAAGATCAGAGATCCTCCGCCTTCTTTGCATTCCTTCCCAAGCTGCCCCAGAATTGGCCAGAAAGCAGATGCAGGGAAAGAAAGCCACTTCTTAAAATGTCACATCTGCCTCTTGAATTCTGTTAACACTTTTCTCATCTCTAGTCCAGTGATTGGCAGTAGAAATTAGAAACTGGCAAGAAATTCACAACCAAAGCCATTTGGAAATGCCAAAGGGTGTTTCTCTCAGTGCTGTTTCTTGAGGGTCAAAACCATCCTCTCTCCCTTGGTCAGCTGTCCACTGTCACTGTTTAATCCCCATCTCCACAGCAGGTCCTGTCCCTCCAACTTTCCCCAGCTATGGGCACCCAGCCTTGTCTGAGCCCAGCCTTGTCTCTGGGTTGCCCCCCTTCTCTTCCAGGCAACCCTCCGGCAGGCTGGACAGCATCTTCTGGTGGATGTCTGTCTGTTTTACCTCTGGAATCTTCATGAGCGTAGAAGGAGAGGTCAGCGGGACGTTCCCACGGGCCAGCTGTCAGCTAAATGACCTTCTGGTCTCTCACTGACTGCCCCTCCCCCAAGCCCATTCTTTCATCCATCCTTGAAATCTGAAGGCTTCTTGTAGATGCACGGCCTGTGACAACAGCCAGTATATGTCCCATATTTAAATGGCCTTCTCTCTTTAACTCCCTCTGCCTTGTTGGAGGGTGATCCTTGTTGCTTCTTTCCTGCTATTCCTGCATGGCCACTGCCCTGGGGCTTCCAGAAAAGAGAAATTTTTGTTCCCACTAATCATTCCATTCAAAGATGGCCCTGCTCCCTGGAGGCCCGCTGTCTCCCCTCCTCTATAACATTCCCTGATCCCTCCTGGAGCTCAAGTTCTGTGAAAAGCTCTTTGATTAACATAAGCCATTAATCCACTGTCCCCAACAAGTAAGTCTGGCTTGGTGGAGGGGACAGCCTGGAGTTAAGATGGAAAGTCTCAGAGAGTGGTTCCCTGGAGATAATTTAGATACTCGGAGCCGGGACACAAAGGGTACCAGAACAAAATCTGCAAAGGTGCCGGAAAAAGGAAAACCTTTAAGATTAGGCATGGCTGCTTTGAAAGACACCCACAAAGCAGGGACCAGAACAGAACTCACTTCTGTTTCCTCTTCCATCCCTGGGAAACAAGTGCATATTTGAAAAATCTCAGAAAGTGTTTTTCGCATTATTCGTTGTCCATGTGCGTTCGGTCCCCCCTCCTAGTTACCTGTGATTTGTCTTCTTTTAAAAAGGGAGGGGAGGGGGCATGTTTAGGGTCCAGAGCAGATCTTTTGGATGAATGAGGCCTGTAAAGGCAATGCTACAAAAGTAAAATATGAATCTCTTATCATCCCACACAAAGGAAAAACCGACTTACACAAAGGCATTGCTTTTTCGACTCTCGAGTGGTAGTGAACTTACTGCATAATCAAATTGTCTCCATTCTCTGTCTTATAGTCTAACTGCATCAAGTACATTCCAAACTGCAAGACACAGTTATGCAGAATTTTATCTGGATGCTGGGTTGGGTCAGCATGAGATAACCCAGCAGAACCTTGCTTTGTAAGACCATCCGCCATCATCTCCTTCAGAAGAACTATTCTTGTCCATCTACCCCCAAGCTTCCCAGGTGGCCCAAGAGGGATCTCTTCTAATCTCCTGGACAATCAGTGGTCACAAACCGTCTTGGTCACCACCTTTCCCACCTCCCATGTTTTTTTCCTCAGCCTTTTCACTGTGCATCACCTTTATTGTCCATGACAACGTCCTCGTTTCTTCCCAAGTATGTGGTACGGCTTGTTTGGGTTTAATTAGAGATTAAGACATAATCATAAGAGTCAACAGAAGCCCCCGTTATATGAGCGTTAGATGGCACCAGGGCAGACATCTGCCTTCCTGTTTCACATACAGCAAAAGGAAACTGAAAGCTATTTCAAAAATGAAAGGGAACAGCCCCATCTGTACCTGTATTTGGAACTCTGTTTCTAAGATTTCCCCCATTGCTCTTCAGAATCAGTCCAGAGTGTTCCCCAGTTTTACTATCACCGAATCCTCTCAATATGAAAGAAAGCAAAACAATCAATAGCGAATCAGCTGCTCGGCACAGTGACTCCTCTAAGATGCTCCACTCTACATACTGGGTCTCAAGGCTCACACTCAGTCCTGCTTCCTGATCCATCTCACTCCTGAGTACTAACCCAAGACACAGTATCAATGGGGGCAGAGATCTTTCTGGGGCGAATCCATATGATCTTATCCAAAAGGTCAAGAATTAAGTCATATTGGTCCTCAGTTCCCCCATCTGTAAAGAAAAAGGATGACTATTTTATTCTCCAAGATTCTATGGGATGAAAATGAGAGTAGCTTCATCTTATCTGTCCTCTACCAATGGGAAGCCCACCTTAGCAACCTTCTGAAAATGAGACAATAACCAAGTCTATTACCAAGACAATAACCAAGGAGTTGGCTTGGGAAGACCTCATATCACAGGCTAGGACAGCCTTCACGTTGTCTATGCTGCCCACACCTGGGGATTTGAAGTGTAGCTCAGTTCAGTGCCTCTCTAACTGCCATTGCCATCCACCCAGGGAATGCACAACCCCGGAAGACACACTACAGTTAGAAAACAACCTGATGGAGGTGGACCCACAAAGGCTGTATCCTCCAGCCCCATCCATCTACTTCACTGTCTTCTTGAAATTACCTTAAATGGATGTAGGCCATCAGGAACAATGTTTCTCAATGACTTGATATAAATTGGTAGATGGACGCTCCTTTATAAATCTCACCAATCAGAGCTCAAGTTTGCACAAAAAAACTTATTTTTTTTAAAATATCTTTAAGCATTGAGGGAGGGGCAGTGGGAGGCGTGGTGATGGCGGGAGAGTTCAGTGTTCTATCAATAATCAATAGGGTTCTAGTGCGATAGGATTAGTGCACCTGGGAGACATTCTAAACTCCAGGATTGTTTCCAGAGCATTCCATGAGAATACTTTCTGATGTCTTCTGCCAACTAAAATAGAATATGATATTCTTTAGTTTGCTTCTATCTTATATCAAACAGGCTTTTACCTATTTCTTCATCAAGATGCCTTATTTGTTCATATACAAAAGGTTCCGAAGCCAGGAATGTCTGGATTTGACCTTCACCTGGAATTGTAGACAACTGACTTATTGTTTGGGGCCTAGTGGCTGTATATCAGGTTTCTTTAAATCCCATATTGTGCCAAACTTAGACTAGTTTACTCACCCCCTAAAAAAAGTCATGCAGAGACAGCAAAAGCACATCTACACGGCAGAGCGCCCTGAAGTGGCCTGTGTGTTCCCTCACGTTCTTCTCCTGTTGAGCAAAGTGTCTTCTTTAGCTAAAATGTCTCCTGTAATCTGACAGAAGGAAGTGGTCAGGCTCTTAGATGCATTGCGTGTCCTTTCCCTGTGTCAGGAAGCTGGCGATTCTCTGTGTACTGTGCTGTCGCTTTCACTATTGGTCACGCCCTGTCAACAACCTCTCACCAACCACAGGCACGCCTTTGCCAGGGCTTCCTTCCACTTTTCTTGGCTCCCAGGTGCAATTTAGCTGTCCCGGGAGTTTGATCCTCAGGGTAGACAGTCTGTGGGTCTGCTTAGGTCTTTGACTGAAGTGGGTGGAGCTGGGAGAGAAGAGAGTTGGGTAGATGGGCCCGTCTCTCCTTTCACGAGTGTATTGGCTAAGTACTGGCTTACCATTGTTCTAGGTGCTGCGTGCGGATACTTAACCCTCTGCAGTATTTCTTTGAGAACAGGGAGAGCCAGGAGAATGACAAGACAATCCCATATCTTCTCACATTTCGTGTTAGGCCTCTGTCAATGTCTTCTGTCTCTAAGTTTTACACAAGTTATAGCCTACAACAGGTGGTACAAGGACTATGCAGTGCCAGGGTGACGCGTGACAGAGGAAAAGCTTCTTTAGCCAGTCTTTGGGGAGGGAGTACTAAGCAGTCCTGGGAACACAAGACACGTTCATGCATGTGTTTCTTCACAGGATCTCAATGGGAAATTGCACTAAGCTATCATATAAAGAAGAGAGCTGACAGCAAAGGTAGCCCGTGCCTTTCTAGAGCTGTTTGTTTCTCCACAACAGTTCATACCAGGGAGCTAGGAAGTAAGTGTGTTCCCCTCTGGGCATGCTAGGGCTCTCTCTCTCCAGGGCCTCAGCAAGTCCTGTCAGCTGGCGGCTGATCTCTGGCCTCTCCTCCCACCCTCCCAAGGGCTGTTTCCTTTCTGGTGTTAGAGATTCCTGACAGAGTCACACAGTCTTGGGGACATCCGAAAGCAAAAGCGACTTTCCCCTTCTCTAGCCTCAGCTGAAAGCAGGTTGTGACCACAGGAGGCCATGGAGATTATAGGCTACAGTTTGAAATAGAGTGTGGGGTTGTTGCAGAGGATCTTGGGGGCTCTGGAGCCTTCAAGTAGGCAGGGCAAAGAGAGAGTGTAGTCACTGGCCCTCTGAGAGCCATGGGTGCCTTTCCCCTCATCTTTCTGTCCTTTGGGCAGCTCATGTTCACTTTCGTTCTTTCATTAATCTTCCTTCTTCGGTCTTCTTGTCCCCTCTTCACCCTAGCAGCATCCAAGGTGAGGGTAAGCTTTCCCAAAGCACCAGGAGTCAGGAATGGATATGTCCTTACCTTTCTGGAACACAGAGGATGGAGAATCTGGGGAGAAAGGAGTGTAGTGACAATGGTGCTGGATCCATGGGCCCCCTGGAAAGGTCTAGATTTCTGATGTCCTCCTAGACCTACACCCTAATAAGATCAGCAGAGAACCAGAGGGTCAGAAGACATCCCTTGACTTCCAAAAGGAGCATTCCTCTCCAGGAGCATGGCATGATGTGAGAAATCCCCACTCAGTACTGGAGGTCAGGTGCTTAAACCACAAAAGTTGCCCATCCTCTGCCCGCCCTACCATATTTGCATGCCCCCTGGAGCCAAGAGCATCCAGAACTAAAAGGAGACAAGAGCTGTCTGCCTTTGGTTCAGACTCAGGTAAGTTTTTATGCCAAGCTAAAAACCTTCCCTGGCAGCAAGGATATAGAGCCCTGAGAAGGACTGGCCAGCCAGGACATAAGGGGCAGTGACGTCTAAATCCAGCCAAGGCTGGAGACAGGCTCAACCCAGTTCTTTGGAGTCAGTTGTTTAAGCTTCAGAGATTTTAAGAAAGCCAGTCGAGAAATATAGCCATCATTAAAAGTTAAATACAATTAAATCAGTTATATTTTTAAAGTAATACATATTTAAAACTCATCACTTTCTACTTATTTTGCTACATTTTTCTATTAGCCATGCCCTTGAGGTAATATATGCCTAGTATGCCTCTATACCTCTATTATGGAAGTACTATGGAACTATGTTTTATTGGATGTATATTCTTGATGACAGGGTCAATGACATTATACTAAGTTCATCCACATTTACAGCAAGCAAAGAAACAAATGCTTTAGGTCAGACTCCTCCTACCCCTACAATAACCCCAGGCACTGGTAACCATTTACCATCATATCACTACCTGAAGCCCTGAAGAATACCTGGCTTCCTGCAACTCAGCAGGAGTGTGCTTTGCTAGCCCACACAGGGCCCTGGATTCACAGAGGTCGGGAGGTGGGGGAAGGAGAGGGGGAGGTTGGGCCTCCCAAGGTACAGACCCAAGCCCTTGGGCTTTTATTACCCATGAGTCCAAGGGAAGGAAACATTTAGCAAGTACTCATGCCAGTTCTCAAAGGCGTCCTTCCACATCCATATTGGCTCAGAATAGGACCAGCCATGCGAAGAACACCATGCTGGTGTTTCTTCAAGGAAATCAGCTGCTAAGTGTGCATTCCCAAATGTGGCTGTATATTCTCCGCCTGACCCAGGAGCACACTGAACGGACTGTGAGCTCTTTATCGGTGTCTTAAAAGGGAATCCCTAGAACAGGTCCTTCCAGGCACGCTTCCACCTGGGTTGCCTGCTCAGCCTACAACTCCACCACCCTGCTTTTGGCAATGAGATCTGGCAGTGGTCCTGTCCTTGGTCAGAGTGTATGGGTGTTTTGGCCTTGTAGTCTTTCCCTTTTCTATTTTCAGAGCTGTGTCTGCTGTCCCGCTGTTTGGTCCAGTCCCCCTTGTTGTACTGTATATATGTGCTGCATGTGTGATCCTCAGTAACGCCCCTTTCGGGTTTCTGGAGCCCCCTTCTCGAGTTCAGCTGATCCTGCCGTGAACTCATCGTTCTGGTATGCTCCTCTGTGTCTCATTTCCGATTGCCAAAATGTTGGGCCAAGTGTATTTTCACAAATGTCCCAAGACAGCCATGTGTGTAACCTTGTGAAAGGGCATGCTCCGTGTGGGATGGCTCATGTACAGCGTAAATCTATCACATGTGAAAGTGTGTATACATTTATATGCCAGATAGCTATCGTTCATGTAACGGCTACAAAGATATTTAATGTACATCAGATAAATAAAAGAGCATTTTTTGCTCCATTATATTCAAATAAAGATTGCTGTGTGGCTGCCTTTCCTTCCAGACAAACAACCATCAAGGCACATCTTTTGCTGGGTATGGTGGGGCAAGCTTGTGATCTCAGCGTTCAAGAGGCTGAAGGAAGAGGGTTGTGAGTTTGAGGACAACCTGGGCCACATAGAGAGACCCTGTCCTAGGGAGGGGGAAGGAGCAAAACAAAAGAACAAACATGAACCACATTATGTCTTTGGACCTAGAGAAAGCCAGTTCCTCTGGTTCGGGCCAGTTTTAGTTGCATTTGTAGGCTGGTTCCATGGGTACTGTTGTGTTGTTGATTTTACAGGAATACTTTCCAATGGTTACCTAGGGCCGCTGTGAAGAAAATGCTTGGGGGGATGGGGGGGGTGGTGAGACAGATGCTTGTGTTATTTTACCCTAAAGCAAGAACTGTTAACAGATTTCTATGCGCACATCGCCTCCAATTAATTGATATTGACTGCTAGAACATTCATTTGAGAACAATGAGGGGAGAGAAGCTATATTTGACTATGTTCAAATTAGAGGCAGAAGCAAAGACTACAAAAGCTCATATTTACTGTTCCCCAAAGAAGACTTTACTGGTTTTAACACAAGACCCATGTTTTCCCTTTGTTCTTTAATCTAGGGTCTTGCTGAGTTCGGTAGGCTACACTCCAGGGATCCTCCTACCTCTGTTTCCAAGGTAGCCATGACTGCCTAAGGAGGCCGAGATGGTCTCATCTGTGAGCATCTGACATGGACCACCAGCAGCACCTGGAGCCTTCTAAGCAAAGGTGATGGTTAGCACCTGGTCCTCAGTCAATACCAGAATTCATACCTATCTCCCCCAGTGTCTACACTTAAGAACAGCCAAAGGGCACAGGAGAAAACAAGGTTGGGATCTGGGGGAAACCAAAGACCCGATGTTCTCTTCCCACCATGCAACAGCAGAGAACCCACACCTCCAGCTGGCTGATGAAACCACCAACAGGCACAGAGGGTCTAGGCTTTTGGACTCTCAGAAGTAGCCTAAGAAGGAGTCAAGCCACAAGGCAATCAGGATGGTCCATTTCCTGTTTCCTGTAAGATGTAGGACTCTCAGCTACATCCCCAGCACCAAGTCTGCCTGCATGCTGCCATGTCCCACCATGATGGTAATGGACTGAACCTCTGAACTGTAAGCAAGCCACCCCAATTAGATACTTTCCTTTATAAGAGCTGCCGTGGTCATGGTGTCTTTTCACAGAAATAGAAGCCTTAACAAGACACACAGTGACTGCTTTATCCACTGATCTCTCAGCTCCTCATCCCTTTGTGGGATGAGGTATCAGGTAGCCCAAGTGAGCCTTGAGTTTCTGATCATCTTGCTTTTACCTCCCAAGTGCTGGGATTACAAGAACGTGCCATCATGGCCTGGCTTCTCTATTTTTCAACCATTACAAGTGATTAAAGCCACAATCTCATGCACTCTAGGTTGGTGCTGTGCCATTGAGTTAGATCCTCCATCCTCACTGAGAGTTCTAAGGACAATGTCTGCAAGCCCGACTCAGGCCAGTGTCAGAATCATTGTCACTGTGTGCTGATAAGCAACCCATCAGACACAACAAGGCAGCATAGTCTTGAAAGTGTGCCTTGTTATTGGTGTCTATTCAATGAAGCCACCAGATCATTCGTGTTCACACATTAGTCTGCTATGTCTGCCATAACAAATCACCACCAACGGCAAAGCTTAAATAACCAAAATTTATTTTCTGGCAGTTCTGGAGAGCTGAAGTAGAAGATCGAGGTATGAGGTTGTCAGTTTTTTTCCAGAGCTTTCTCTTCTGAGTTGTCAGTGGCCACCTTGTTCAGGTGTTTTCACATATGCTTCCATCAGTATATCTCTGGGTCCTCATATCTTATGGGGACACTGGTCTGCTGTATTGGGCGAGGACCATCCAAATGATCTCACCGTGGCATTACTTAAAGAAGCTATCTCCACACAGTTGCGTTCTGGGGTCCTGTGGGTGAGGGGATGACTCTATGACTTCAGAAAGAGCACACTTTCAGAGCATCTCACTATCCCAAGTGCTACTGATTTCCCTGTCCTTGCGGATGGTCACACTTTTCCACGTGTGTTTAGAATGTGATCCAACATGCCTCTGGCCACATAAAGCATGGGCTCTGGCATGGGCTCTGTGCATGTATTTACACTTGTCATGAGCTGTTCATACACAGAGGGAGGTTAAGAGAGGGCAATCCACCTGCAGTCACAAGCCCAGAGACAGACACCACTAGGGCAGACCCCAAGGCAGGCCGGGGTCTTCACAGACCCCAGTCTGTGAAGCCTGTGTCGGGCTGTTCTTACAGCCATGGCTGTTTGTCTCCTTCTGCCTCTCTCCTCTTTAGAATTCCACAGGAAACCATGCTTTCATAATAGAATACTTTTCCTTCCTCCAGACATCAGTGTTGAATCATACAGCCGCTGAGCAAAACAGCCCCGCAGACTCCCACATCACCCTGGTCTTGAAAGGCTTCTTCCAAGACGGTTGAGCCCTGGTGGCTACAAGAAGAGCTAGGAAAAGCAGGGGTCTTGGAGCATGGCTAAGACCATGTTGCTGCCACTTATGCAATTCCTTTGTTACGTGGGTACAACAGATGCAGCATCTCTTCCTGTAGTTTGCAATCCCAACACCAGGTGGAGAAGTGAACCCCAAGAAGGAAACAAGTTCCTGAAGAAAGTCAGCCAGGCTCCTGCCACCACAGGGACTCCTAGAGCCAGAAAACAGTAAGGTAGGTAGGGCAGCCTGGGGTCAAAATCCAATGCGCCAAGCAGATCTGCAACCCCCTGCCTCCAGTGTATGTCCGCACCCACCCTGCTCCGGAGCCAAAGCGAAGAAGACAGAAGAGGCAACCGTGTCTACAGTGTTATCACTCAAATGCACTCAGTAGCATCTCTCACCTCAGCAACACTTCGGACAGATGTGCCCTTTGGACGGAGATTTCAAAGGAAAACCCATCAGCAAATTCAGGCTTAGGTGGGGTTGGAGGGAAAGCTAAAAAGCTTACAAGGGAAGTTTAGTGATCAAAGCTGCCCCCAGCTCCTTCTTTAATTCTCGAAAACGGTGGTCGTGCACAGCCCAACTGCAGGCTGTGGGTTGCCCTCTCTCAGGAGCCTTGCTGCGCTGTGCACCCCTCTTGACACCTGCAGCATCTTTCAGACATCTGAACGCTTATGCCTTAGTCCTCTGAACCACACTCGGGGGTGGTCTCCATTTCAAAGAACAGCAGTTTGGGCAATGCTAGTTCCTGGGGCTGGTTTTGTTTAACTGGTTGTGGGTGAGGTTTGGTGGTGTTGGGGAGTACTTTTTAATAAAAATGGCAGAAGGGCTGGGAATACAGGTTTGTAGGTGGACACTTGTCTGGCATGCTTGAAGCCCTGGGTCCAACCTCTGGCACTGAAAAAAAAAAAAAAACTGGGTGGGGGGAGTCGGGGAGAACTCCCAGAAAACTACAAAGACAAAATTAATTGTAAAAGTAGCTGTTTAAAATGTGGAAAGAAATCCCCATAGTTTACAAATAGCTGATAGTCATAGCAAACTATAAAAAACCCATACAAATAATAATAGTTGCATTAACTTCCTGACTTCCTGATATACCTCTATAATTAATTTCTATACTTTTGATTATATACTCTTTGTATTACTTCATGTAGCAATAACTTTGTCATCCATGTTGGATAGACAAAATAGAAAGTTCAACTTTGCTTTTACTAGTCTTGTTTTCTTTGTTTGTTTGTTTGTTTTGACACCAAACTTGCTATGTAGCTCTGGCTGACTTTGAACTTGCAATCTTTCTGTCTCAGCCTCCTGAGTGCTGGGGTTACAAAGTGTGTGGCACTGTGCCTGGGCAGATTTTGTGGGAGCCTAAATTACATTTTAAGTCTTAATTACTGTGTCTAAGAGATCCACAAATCAAAAATCCCTGATCTGCAAGCTCCTTGCCCAAGAACAGAGAGTACCTGAAATGCTGGAGGCTTTGTTTAGGGGAGATAACAAGTCACAGGTTCTCACTCCTTTGACCCTACTAACTAGACGTGCTTGATCACATGTGGGCAGGAGGTTCACTGGAAGGAAATGCATCAGGATGCTTGCCCCTAATTAGACCTGATGGGATATACTTTAAGCCCTTGCAAACCTTGACTCAGGTCCATTTCCTGGGAACCTGGTTATGGACCTGGCCAGAAACCACCCACCTGGTCAATATTTAATTAAAGCTTGCTTCAAATTTGGCTTTAAACTGTGGCAGTGGTCTTATTCTTGACCAGAGGGGTTAAGAGTTTCTACTAATCTTCCATGTTCTCCCCTTTCTCCTTCACATCCCACATACTTTCTAGGCCCAGCACACGGGCCGCTTTCGTGTTTGTCATCCAGGCTCGAACACTGTACCTTTGAGTCAGGACATGGGTAAATGAGCAGTGACAGCCTTGTTCGCCTCAAAACCACTCCTCCAGCAGGGCCAGGGAGGAAAACCCTTCCAATCACCAAAGAGACTTTGAGCAACACAAATATATATGTCCCTGAACCCAAACTGATTGTTCCCCAACTCATTCCCCAGGGCTTAATCCCAAAATGTCCAGGTCTGCCTAACACTGGGACAAGATTTGAAGGAGCTAGGCAGAGTGAGACTAAGAAGCCATTTTAGCCCATTAAGGAGACAATTTTTTATTGCTTGTAATTTTCCCAGTTGTGCAAACTGATCGAAAACCTATGACTGTGTGAACTGCTAGGTTTCTTGAAGCCCCTAGAAGGGACCTTCGTGAACGGAGGAGCGGGATGCTTAAGTTTCCTTTGCTTCTGGGTAAACATTCCTTTGCTTCTGGAAGGCGGGCGGGCAGATGGTGGTCTGAATCCTGACCTTGCTACTCATCAGCTATGCTGGGAGGAAGTGAAAATTAGCGCTTTTGAAAAATCCATTTCTGCAGCTCTGTGTTAGAAATGATGACAGTCTGTATTTCTTTGGAGCCCGTGTGAAGACTGAGAACATGTACAGAAAAAGCCTAGCAGAGCACCTGGTGCACACCCACCCAGCAAAGGGCAGAGCAGAATCATCAGCACAGATTCAAATCTGCTTCTGGAAGTAGGTTGTTGTCTGTACCCCACCCCCACCCCACCTCTGCTTCTACTACAGGGAGCCAAGTCTCCTTAGAACGCTCACACAGGGTAGCAAGATTGCAGTGGAATCCTGGTATTGCCCAGTGCTTCCAAAACCATGGCAAGCCAGGTGTGGTGGCATGTGTCCATTGTCCCAGAAGCTAGGAGCCTGAGACAGGAGGATAGGCATGCATGGGGGCATGGCTCTGACTCCAGCAGCTAAGTGGGGGAGGAAAGGGATGCCTAACATATATGGGGGCCTTACTAACTCCAGTCATCCTGGAGTTCAGCACAAGGCTTGGTGAATCTGCTCCTCCCCCTGTTAACCAAGACTTTGCCATTCATCCTATGGGTTTAAGGGTGTGTGAGATACAGCATTTGAACAATGCTCAGGTCCTCCCTAGTCACCTCTGCGTGAGTCTCACCTGGAGAAAATGTTCCAAGAAAAGGATCAAAGATCAACTGCTTCACAATAGGCAAAGATAACAAGGTAGGAGTGGAAGAAATAATTTACAGAGAGGAACAGCATCCAAGGCAGTGTTACAGGATCTTGTCGGATGTGAAGACAACCCAGGGAGCCACTGGTGATATGCCTGGAGCCCACTGTGGTCAGAACCTACAGAGCACTTGGGGGCTGGTAAAGGAAGGACAGTGTCACCAAGAGATAAGATCTTGGTCTCTAGTTTAAAATGGACTCAATCCAGTTCAAATCAAAGTTCAATCCAGTTGCCAACCACACAGGAAGGTTTCTGCCTGTAATCTCAGTACTTACAAATGGCTAAAGCAGAAGGAATGACTCAAATTTGAGGCTAGCCTGAGCTAAACTGACTTTGTCTAAAGGAACAAATTATACCTGCCCCCCAGCCAACCCACCCCTCAAAATAAGAATGCATATTTCCTGATAAAATTCAAGTGCACAACACACACTTTTTATTGTATGCATTTAAAGTATACAACGTGTGTGTGTGTGTGTGTGTGTGTGTGTGTGTTATGGTGTGTACACATGCATGGGAGGACCTGCTTATGTGTGAGTGTGGATGTGTGGAACTAGATGTCAATGTTGTACATTGGGTGTCTCCCTTAATCTCTTTTCCGCCTTGTTACTTGAAACAAGGTCTGAAGCTTGTCAGTTGGCTAGACTGGCTGACCAGCAAGCTCTGAGGATCCTCCTGTCTTGGCACCCCCACCTTGAACTGGGATTACTGCACCCGGCTTTTTAGGTGGGTGTTGGGGGTCCAAACAGAGCCTCATCTACTCAATCCCCATATAACATGACTTTTTATATGGACAGGACATATTCTCTTGATCGTGTCTTCTGATGTTTAGAAATTCCTAATTTCAAGACAAGAGTGTAGCTCAGAGGTGCACTTGCCTAGTGTGTGCGAAGTCCTGGACTCAATCCCCAGAAACACACACACATACACACATCAACATTCTGAACATCAATATACTCTTAAGTTACCAACCTTACCATTTAGGTTAGTGCTGTAAAGATCATAAGTCTTTGTCTACTTCAAGATCAAAATTGCTCTTAACTTAGCAATTTTGATGTTTTTTTTTCTTTTAATGTTACATTTCCATCTGTCTTCTGCTAGAATTTTTTTTTTTTTTGAGCAGCTTTGGTATTCATCAGCAAGTCAAAAAAGACAGCATTCCCAAAGTAAAAGGGTGATCCTCCCAGTTACAGAGACACTGGCAATTCGATCAACAAAAGATTTGTATCCAGAGAAGTTAACTTCTACCAGCCAATAAAATTAATCCAAGTTGAGCATATTGAACCAAATTTCAAAACACTCCCGTTTTGGATTGAATTAGGGTTTGAAAGTGAAACCCACAAACTCATGTTTTGAACACTTAGCCCCCAGCTGGTGCCTGCTATTTGGAGAGGTGGTGGGAGCTTTGGGAAAGGGGTCTAGTTGGGGGGAGTGAACCACTGAGAGGCTTGTTTTGGAAGGTCACGCGTGGCCCCCAGTCTTGTCTTTTTTTGTTTCCTGTTAGCCATGAGGTAAGGACCCTTCTCCATCAGAGGCTCCATACTGTTCTTCCTCACACCAGGCCAAGATCAAGAACTACGGACTGAAATCTCTTAAAGTCTGAGATTGAATAAGCCCTTTATCAGTAAGTTACTTGGGTCACAGCTATGCTACATGAAAACAACCAGTATGGTTCTAGAATTTCATTTTGGAAGTGTTGACCTGATGTTACAAGTGAAAAATTTCACATTGCATAACTTTGTTTAGTGCACAAAATTATTTCAAATACTGTGTAACAGCAGAAGTTAGGCGTGATAGGGCACAACTGTAATTCCAGCCAGGGCATTCAAGAGGCTGAAGCAGGAGGATCGTAAGTTCAAGG
Source organism: Microtus ochrogaster (assembly GCF_000317375.1). Classification (NCBI taxonomy): domain Eukaryota; kingdom Metazoa; phylum Chordata; class Mammalia; order Rodentia; family Cricetidae; genus Microtus; species Microtus ochrogaster. Next base: position 4,555,456 of record NC_022021.1, read on the forward strand.
TCAGCCAGAGCAGGGAGAATTTTGTCAGCTTAGCTATATAATGAAACTCCATCTTGAATAAAGATGAAATAAGAGTGGAGGTATGACTCAGTGGGACATCCATGCTTAGATAGATGAAGCCCTTGGTTCAGGCCACAGCCTGAAAAAAGAAAAGAAGAAACAAGAAAGGTTATTTGGAAAATCATCATCAGGCCCACATGGTAGTGGTGGCACATGCCTTTAGTTCCAGTACTCGGGGAGGCAAAGGCAAGAGGATCTCTGAGTCCAAGGCCAGCCTGGTCTCCAGAGCAAGTTTCGAGACAGGCAGGGCTATACAAAGAAATCCTATCTTGAAAAATCATAAATAAATAGTCATCTCCTGACTGTGTGTATAATAGATCTGTCTATAGCCAAGCACTGGGCAGTTCCAAGAGTCCAGCTGACAAGAGGGAGGAGAGATTGTATAAGCAAAGGGGAGTCAAGATCATGATTGGGCAGGGGAGTGGGGAGAGTGGGGGGCACCCACAGAGACAGCTGACCTAAGCTAATGCAAGCTCACTGACAGACTCTGAACCGACAGCTAGGGAGCCTGCATGGGACCATCCTAGGCCCTCTGCATGTGAATGACAGTTCTGTTGTTTGGTCTGTTTATGGGGGTTCTTAGAAGGGGGATCATAACCTGTCCCTGGCACTTGAGCTGGTTGTTCGGAACCTATTCCCCAAGCATGGATGCTTCACCCAGCCTTAATACAGGGGGAGGAGCTTGGTCCTGCCTCAACATGATATGCTTTATTGACTCCCTTAGGAGGCCTGCCCCTTTCTGAATGGAGGAGTGGGTGGGTTGGAGGAAGGAATGGGAAGAGAGAAGAGAGGGAAAACTGTGGTTGGTATATAAAATAGATGAAAAATAATAATAAAAAAGAAATACCCTTAAAAACAAGACTTGTAATTGAAATGAATTTTGTAGCCACACTTAGGCACTACTCCCAAGGTATTTCATTACATATATGCAGATATCCTAAAACCCAAAGAAAAATCTAGAACATTTCTGGCTCTAAGCATGAGAGGAGAGTTATGGCAACTCTACAACCAAATAGAAAAGGAACTTAGGTGAATAAAAACTTGACATAAAAGTCCAAAGAAAATGACTTCTTTTTTTTTTTTTTTTTTTTTGAGACAGGCTTCTAGCCTCTGCCTCCCAAGTGGTAGGCTTAGGATGTACATCCTCATGCTAGGTTTGGACTCAGAGCTCCGTATTTCCAAGCATGTTGGCCATCTCTAATGGAATGATGGAGTATGTAATCTCTACTCACAAATGCCAGCCGTGTAGCTCAATATCCAAGCTCTGGAGCAACTGTCAATCTGAGCAGTGATATCATCCGGTTCCTAATTCATTTTACACAAATGAACTGGAGCCAGACACAGATGGGTAGATACTCAGCAGCCTAGTCTGTGGATTCCTTGGTCTAACTCCTGCCAGGTTTGATTTTAAACCAGCAGTGTGAAGCCTCTGAACATGGAGATGGCCAATATCCTCACACTGTATTTCTATGAGGCAAGTAGACACAACTGCAAGAGAATCACTAACAGTCAGAGTAGCCAAAATAACCCGGAAGTGGCAAGTTCTGAGGGTTCACTATCTTCACTTTTTAATACTTAATTCACTTCATTGTAAATTTCCATAATTTAACTTTTGACAACCGGCAGTGACTAAATGGCGTTGCAGAAATCTTGAAATTTTAGCAATTTTCTCTAGAGCTGGTAGACCAGCAGCCCACTGGCAGTAACCCTGAGGGCTCATTTGGTTTGATTCTAATGAGTAAATGTGCCCTATGCCCCATGTGGCATCTTTAGTTCCTAGCTATGCCACCATCAGAGGGGAAGAGAGAAGAGAGAAGAGTTAGGAAGTCCAGCACCCACTGTGCGACAGTCACTGTGGCCCACAGTTTAGTCATGGTCATGACAACCCAGCACCCACTGTGCAACAGTCACTATGGCCCACAGTTTAGTCGTGGTCATTACAGCCCAGCAAGCACTGTGCGACAGACTCTGTGACCCACAGTATTGTTATTCTAGCCCAGCATCCTCTGTGCGACAGTTTGTGGCTCACAGTTAAGTTGTGGTTATAATTTCACTTCCGCTCACGTTCATCTCAGAGTAAAGAGATTAATCCCCAGTCCACTGTGTCTGCCCTGGTCCCCATCATATGGTTGTCAGGCACTTTGGGCCACGCCTTACACACAACGGACCCAAGATCAGCATCTGTTGCACAAAGAGATGAATGAACAATCTGAGCATGAAACTTGACTCCTCGGTTCACTTTCAAGGCCATCTAGGGTCTGCTGCCTGCAACCTCCTTCTGCCTCCCTTCCCTCTACACCCAATCACACAGACATCAACTAGACGGAGCTTGCTACTGGGTGGCAAGCCTGCTGTCCCTTTTACCTGTAAGGGCCTTCCACCATGCTTCCTTCTTAGGTCAGGTTTCCTTAGAAACAGATTAAGAGAAAGATTTTTAGCACAAGCAGTGTGTTGATAAGTGCTCTTGGGAATAGCTGCCTAAAAAGAGAAGGACATGGCAGAGGAAAATCTCTACTGTGTTGTACTGAGAGGCTCGGTGAGGGTGGAGAGAGTTTGGAATTGTCCCGAGGGAGGTAAGGAGTGGAGCCTTTCTTTGCATCCCCATTTGGACCTTATTGGATGAAAGTCTGAAAGTAGGGGGGATGACTTTGGGTGAACCAGCTGCCGTCCTAGAGGGACTCAACTATGAGACATTAAATTTGACATCCCAGACTGCTAGCAAACAGAATGAGCGCCTCTAGCCTACAGGCGGATCTGGAACACCTGCCCTGATGTCCCCTCTGTCTGCTCTGTGGCTGCCTTACTGTGGCATCCAGAACGGGGCTTACTGGATTAAAAATGCATGAGGACTGTCTCTTCTACCTGACACCGGCTCACCTTTGTCCTCCTGACACATAGCTGCACCCAGAGGACATCAAACATGAAGAGTTTGACTCTATGTACCACTGAATTTTCAAAGCCAGGCCCAGCACTTAGAAGACCGGGGCAGCAGGACTACCTAAAGTGGAAGGTTATCCTGAGCATACATAGAAAATAGTAGGCCAGCCTCAACTATAGAGTGAGAAGCCTGTCTAAACAAACAAACAAATTCTTCAAAGATTTCCAACAAGAACATACAGAAATAGATATATGTTTTTAGCCTTCACTTTGGTAGATTTCTCTACCCCTTAATGCTGGGGTAGCAATAATTTGGGGCTTGCTAGACAAACACTCCTATATTATTACTGAGCAACATCCCCAGTCCTTGGTTTTTCTGAGACAAGATCTCATATAGCCCAAGCTAGCCTTTAGCGTCCTCCTGCTTTAGTTTCCTAAGTGCTGGGATTACAGACAAGTGCTACCACCAGCAGTCCACAATAACCTCGTGGATTCAATGGGAGACTTACTTTAATAGGTACAAGCAAGAGAGTTTCCACACTCACCCAACAGAAGCCAACTTCTCGTTGATGGCATTGTGAGAGCCTTGACTTCTGCCGCTGTTCAGACACTAGGCTCCAGTGTGTGTAGCTTCTCCTCTTGTGAGCTGTCTGTTTAAAATGGTGCAAGAACTGAACAACCACAAATCTGCATGCACGTCCTGAGTTACTATTTCCCCTATTCCATTTTCCATGTGTGTGGCTTTCTTCTCCTGGGCCCTGTGGGTGCCAGAGGGGGAAAAATACATTCAATAAGAAAATGTCCTGTCTGTTGCACTGTTACTGAATTGATCTTCTAAACAGCAGTCAATGTGGAGACAGGAGAGCTAGCCTCAAGTCTACAACTAGGCAAGCTACTCTGTGGGGTAAAGAAGCAGGCTGATGTGACAGGGACAGGGGACCAGAGGTAAAGTAAAGGACTAGTGGCCTACACATGTGTGCTAGGCAGCTCTCCATAGCAAATGGCATTACCTGCTCTGAGCATGTAGTTTGGGCCCTCTGGTATCTAAAGGTCACCCATCAGACACTTGTCAGGGAACGTGAAGGATCTGCGGTTTCCATTTGGTCTAAGCTCCTTACTAGTTCCTGAAAAACAGCTTAAGCAACATTTACCATCATGATCCACAAGGCAGAGGTATTATCTGCAGCAAAACTAACAGGGGTACACTGTGCAGCTACAAGACCTCCAAGCCTGGGTGGGACAAAAAACAAGGAAAGGGATGGGAGCGGCCCCATGGTAGAGCACTTGGTCGGCTGGAGCAAGGCCTTGGGTTCAGTTCCCAGTGTTGCAAACACAGCTCAAATTATAAAGCAGTGAAAACAAGTGACGTTGAAGAAGTTTCGCCATAGCTTTACAAACTGCAGGCCTTTATGCCCCCTAACAGAGAGAAGAGGGAAGAAGCAGGAAGGTGGGAATATGAGGATTCCCAAGAATGAGAGACAAAATCATCTTCCTTTCTTCCCCAAGACCACTTATAATGTGAAATTCCTGTTGAGCTTCGAGTGTGTGTGTGTGTGTGTGTGTGTGTGTGTGTGTGTGTGTGGTGTGTATGTGTGGTGTGTGTGTATGTGTGGTTTGTGTGTATGTATGTGTGGTGTGTGTGTATGTGTGGTGTGTGTATGTGTGGTGTGTGTGTATATGTGTGTGTATGTGTGGTGAGTATGTATGTGTGGTATATGTGTGTGGTGTGTGTGTATGTGTGGTGTGTGTGTCTCACTAGGAACTGAGCGTCCTGGGAAAGTGCTTTACCACCGAGCTCCATCCCCCCAGCCCTCCTGCTGAGATTCTAATTTGTGTGGCAGCCAGGTTTCCTCTGCTCATTTTCCAGTGTGAAATCTGTGTTCAGGGCAGCTGAGTAATGACATCCAGCTGAGCTGTAGAGGACTGGACACAGACTGAGGATGGCTATGTTCCAAGGCTGTTCATTCATTCACTGAAGATGTAAATCTCAAGCCATAGCAAATGCCTGAGGCAAGAGGATTGACAGTTCCAGGCCAGCTTGGTATGCATAGCAAGCACCTGTCTCAAAAACAAAACAGGACAAATAAGACTTAGAAACCAAGAGAAAATAAAACAAATTTGGGCCCTCTCCTCAAGAAGTATACACAATAATGAAGAAAAATAGATGATAAACACAAATTTAAAAGCAAGATTATACAAGATGGTACCGAAAGCACAAAACATTTAGAACTTGGTCAGAGACCACAGACATGAAAGACATGAAAGTGTCTTCATGCTCAGTCTGTGCAGGGTTTTGCTTTAGGTTGTTCCTCTTCCCACAGAGATGGTTATGAAATCGAATGCTGGGCAGCATCCAAATGGTGTAACAACTGTCCCAAAGAAACACTTCGGATCTTCTGCACTGACACAGTGGACACCCCAAAGGTTCACAAATATAATCAACTTATTTAAAGGTCTTTGCTAGCTTTACTTATTTGTTTTGAAGGTTGTGTTGCCCAGGCTAGTATCAAACTCAAGGAGTCAAGTGATCCTCCTGCCTCAGTCTCCTGAGTAGTTGGGACTATAGCGACCCAGTGCAGCTGCCCACTTGACTTTACATTTTACTTGATGCTAGAATGAAGCAATATTTCATTCTCTTAAATAGAAGCAGTATCTATCCCAGTACCCCAAGTAAAAAGAGGTTGTGTTTTTTGGTGGCTGAGGTTTTGTATGCTTGCTTGCTTTTGGCTCTTGGAGATGCTGTCTCACTGTGTAGCTCAGGCTAGTAAACCTGGAACTCTACAGCACAAGCCTATGTTACCAGCTCTTAAGTCTTCCTGTCTCCTCCTTCCAAGAGCTAGGATTATGGGTACACACAGTCACACCTAGCTAAGAGTTTAGTTTTGCAGGCTAAAGGCCTGAAGAAAACAGTAACAAATTCACAAGTGGCTAAGTCTGCTGTGTGTGGTGCATGCCTGCTTATATAAAGACTAAAGCAAAGGAAACTCCACTCTCGTTGCTATAGAAAGTGACCTGTTTTGAGACAGTTGGCCCTTATACCTCTCAGCCCTTACCTCGGAGAAACTCAGATAAACTGCTTAGTTTGCTTAGTTTCTTCTTGTTTGTTTGTTTAGTTTGGTTTGGTTTTCAAGACAGGGTTTCTTTGTGTAGCCTTGGCTGCTCCTGGAACTCAGTTGGCCTCAAAGTCAGAGATCCACCTGCCTCTGCCTCCTGAGTGCTGGAATTAAAGGCTGTAGACTTCACACCACTGGCCATTCATTCATTAATCAGTGTAGACTTCACACCACTGGCCATTCATTCATTAATCAGTGTAGACTTCACACCACTGGTCATTCTTTCATTAATCTGTGTAGACGTCACACCACTGGCCATTTATTAATGGGTGTAGACTTCACACCACTGGCCTTCCATCAGTGAATGTGGACTTCTTATCTTAGATCTGCTTCTGAACTTGATCTTACCAATGTAAAAGAGATAAAAATCATTGCAAACAAATTGGACTGCTTCCTTTGAAGACCAGTTTTTTGTTTGTTTGTTTGTTATTGTTTTGAGACAAGTTACTATTTGTGTAGCCCTGACTGTCCTGGAACTCATTATGTAGACCAGGCTGGCCTCGAACTCACAGAAATCCCCCTACCTCCCAAGCGCTGGGAGAAAAGGCGTGCACCACCCCCACTGGTTTAAGACCAATTTTAATGCTGCTCTTCTGCACCCTTGGTAAGCACAGTATATTTAACCTTGCCACTCGCAAACCACATCATGGTCCTGCATGAGCCTGGCTTTGCCTGAGTACCTCTGCAGTGCTCTCCCCAAAGAACTGCAAGGCTTGCTCCCCTTTTCAGTCAGATGTCTGCTCGGGTCAGCTCATCCAGAGCTTTATAGTTCAGCCTGTTTAAAATGTCCCCTGCTCTGCTCCCTGTCACCTCGGCATGCCTAGGCAGCTCTTCTCATCACCTGGCACAGGATGCGCCTGTGTGCACTTTGGGGTTCTCTGTCCCTTTGTGAGAACAAAGACTTCTGTTCTTTCATTTGCTTCTGTGTTCTCAGTGCCCTGAAGGTACCTGGCACATTACAAATGTCCAGTGGCTATTGCAGGATGAATGAGTGAGGACTGAATGAAGGGTCAGCCTTACGTCATCAATCGTTCCCTGTTCTGAAAAGCTAGTGCTGAAAAGTTGTGTGGGGACCACTGGTGAATCCTGAAAGTCTAGTGACCATGATCTCGGGTTCTTTTTAGACTCTAGCAGAACTAGAGTAGAGCTCAATGCTAAAGCGGTTGCCTGGCATGCACGAGGCTCTGGATCTGGGTCTCAGCAGCACAAGAAAACAAGACAGGTTTCAGCGGAACTAGTGCTGGCTTGCTCATTGATTTGAAAACATTGCAGCCTCTATTAAATTCTCCACAGCTCAAATTTCAAGTCATTTAAACTCATGATTTGGCCTGACTCCAAGAGATAACCAGGTGACCTGAGCAGCTACTGCTGGGAATAGCCAGGTGACCTGAACAACTACTGCTGGGAATAGCCAGGTGACCTGAACAGCTACTGCTGGGAATAGCCACTAAGGCTATTGTGTTTCTTCTGTTTGACCATTGGCCTCGTCCAGCCAGACATGAGCCCCAACTCTGTTCTGAAGTCCATTCCTCAATGCCAAGTGTCACTACTGCTCCCCTGCTATGACTTACCTCTTTTGGGAAACTTATTCATCACTGTGATTAGTAACAATGCTACCCCCCCCCACACACACACACACACATACACACTATCCTTCTTAAAAATCTGTGGGTCAGAAAGACAAATATGGTATGTCCTCACTCATAAGTGGATATTAGATGTAAAGCAAAGAATAACCAGCCTAAAACCCATAGCCACAAAGAAGCTAAGTAACAAGGAGAACCCCAAGAGAGGCATACATGGATTGCCCTAGAAAGGGGAAATAGACAAGAACTCCTGAGAAAATTGGGAGCATGGGGGATGGAGAAGGGAAGGGAAGAAGTGAACATGAGGAAACAGGGTGGCCAAGATGGGGGAAAGATAGAAAGGGAGAGCAAGGAAAGAGCTAGCTTGATTGATTATGGGGCTAGCAAGAAACCTGGCACTAGGGAAATTCCCAGGAATACACATTGATGACCCCAGCTAAGACCCCAAACTATAGTGGAAGGGGCACCTGAACCGGCCTTCCCTGTAATCAGATTGATGACTACATTAATTGCCATCACACTAACTTCATCGAGCAAACTGATAGAATCAGATGCAGAGATCCACAGCTAGCAAGGGGCCAAGAGACGGAGTAGCGATAATATAAACAAAGGGATCAAGACCATGATGGGGTAGGGACACCCACTGAAACAGCCGACCTGAGCTAGTGGGAGCTCACTGACTCTGGGCTGACAGCAGGGGAACCTGCATAGGACCAAACTAGGCCCTCTGAATGGGGGTAACAGCTGTGTGGCTGAGGCAGACTGAGGGGCCACTGGCAGTGAGACCAGGATTTATCCGTACTGCTTGAACTGTTTTTTTTTTTTTTTGGAGCCCATTCTCTTTTTCAGTCTAGGTGTAGCAGGGAGGGCCTTGGGCCTGCCTCAAAGTGATGCGCCAGGCTTTGTTGACTCCTCATGGGAAGCCTCATTCTCTCTGAGGAGTGGATGGGAGGTGGAGTGGGCGGAAGGTGGGAGGAGCAGGAGGAGGGGAAAGAGAAAGAACTGGAACTGGTATGTAAAATGAGGAAATATTGTTTTTAAAAAAAAGTACAAAAAAAATCTGTGTGTCATAACCCGATGGAGGCATTTCTGGCATTTCTTGCTTCTCCGGCAGCTGCTGGGGTCTCCCTGACTCTACCTTCCTTTTCCCTTTAGTTGGATTTCCTGCCTGGCTCTATTGTGCCATGCCATAGGCCCAAGTAGATTATTTATTAACCAATGGTAATAAACACACTATCAACATACAGAGGGGCATCTCACACCATGTGGCAGACTGTGACTCCATAGGAGCCCAGGTTTTGAACACAGTGATGTGCGTACTCTGCATTATAGTCAATATCCTCCCACACAAAGCCAAGAACACTGCCCGAAATCTGGGCTCAGATTCTAGGCTCCCGTATGCTATGAGTTTCAGGGTGTTTACTGTTCGTACCAGTTTTCTGCAAATGGTTTGATTATAAAAAAAGGTCTTTGCCCTTTCTTATTATTCTCATCACGTAAATATTAGGTTAGTTTATCTTTGGAGTGGATAGTGCTAGGATATTTTATCTTAAAACTGCTGCTTGAATTGTTGACCTGAGTTTCAAAACCAACCATTAAATGAATTTTGGTTTGGGCTTAGCATGAAAATCCCAATCATTTCTGAAGTGACTGTAAACATATTCCTGCCATTTTACACTACATAGCTATGTGTAACAGCGTCTTCAGCATCGATAATTGCACAACCAAAATACGTATGGATCAACTGAAAGATGTGAAAAGAGCTTTATACGCTACAGTGTGTCACCCAAGATCTATTTGTGTGTGTGTGAGAGAGAGAGAGAGAGAGAGAGAGAGAGAGAGAGAGAGAGAATGAGAGAGAGAAGGAGAGAGAGAGAGAGAGAGAGAGAGAGAGAGAGAGAG